>NW_027043259.1:0-301858 GCF_036013475.1 Columba livia
TAAATAAAGCCCAAAGAAAGGGGAAAGAAAGCCCAAAGAAAGGGGAAAGAAAGGGGAAAGAAAGCCAAAGAAAGCCCAAAGAAAGCCCAAAGAAAGGGGAAAGAAAGCCCAAAGAAAGCCCAAAGAAATGGGAAAGAAAGCGCAAAGAAAGCCCAAAGAAAGGGGAAAGAAAGCCCAAAGAAAGGGGAAAGAAACCCAAAGAAAGGGGAAAGAAAGCCCAAAGAAAGGGGAAAGAAAGCCCAAAGAAAGGGGAAAGAAAGCCCAAAGAAATGGAAAAGAAAGCCCAAAGAAAGGGGAATGACAGCCCAAGGAAAGGGGAAAGAAAGCCCAAAGAAAGGGCAAAGAAAGTCAAAGAAAGCCCAAGAAAGTGGAAAGAAAGGGAAAGAAAACCCAAAGAAGCCCAAAGAAAGCCTAAGGGAAGACCAAAGAAAGGGGATAGAAAGCCCAAAGGGGAAAAAAAGCCCAAAGAAAGCCCAAAGAAAGCCCAAAGAAAGCCCACAGAAAGGGGAAAGAAAGCCCAAAGAAAGGGGAAAGAAAGCCAAAAAAAGCCCAAAGAAAGCCCAAAGAAAGCCCAAAGAAAGCCCAAAGAAAGGGGAAAGAAAGCCCAAAGAAAGGGGAAAGAAAGCCCAAAGAAAGGGGAATGACAGCCCAAAGAAAGGGGAAAGAAAGCCCAAAGAAAGGAGAAAGAAAGCCCAAAGAAAGGGGAAAGAAAGCCCAAAGAAAGGGGAAAGAAAGCCCAAGAAAGCCCAAAGATAGCCCAGAGAAATTGAAAGAAAGGGGAAAGAAAGTCCAAAGAAAGCCCAAGGAAAGCCCAAGGAAAGCCCAAAGAAAGGGGAAAGAAAGCCCAAAGAAAGGGGAAAGAAAGCCCAAAGAAAGGGGAAACAAAGCCCAAAGAAAGGGGAAAGAAAGGGGAAAGAAAGCCCAAAGAAAGGGGCAAGAAAGGGGAAAGAAAGCCCAAAGAAAGCCCAAAGAAAAGGGAATGAAAGCCAAAGAAACCCCAAAGAAAGGGAAAGAAAGCCCAAAGAAACCCCAAAGAAAGGGGAAAGAAAGCCCAAAGAAAGGGGAAAGAAAGCCCAAGGAAAGGGGAAAGAAAGCCCAAAGAAAGGGGAAATAAAGCCCAAAGAAAGGGGAAAGAAAGCCCAAAGAAAGGGGGAAGAAAGCCCAAAGAAAGCCCAAAGAAAGCCCAAAGAAAGGGGAAAGAAAGGGGAAAGAAAGTCCAAAGAAAGCCCAAAGAAAGCCCAAAGAAAGGGGAAAGAAAGCCCAAAGAAAGCCAAAGAAATGGGAAGGAAAGCGCAAATAAAGCCCAAAGAAAGGGGAAAGAAAGCCCAAAGAAAGGGGAAAGAAAACCAAAGAAAAGGGAACGAAAGCCCAAAGACAGGGGAAATACAGCCAAAGAAAGCCCAAAGAAAGGGGAAAGAAAGCCCAAAGAAAGGGAAAGAAAGCTCAAAGAAAGGCCAAAGAAAGGGGAAAGAAAGCCCAAAGAAAGGGGAAAGAAAGCCCAAAGAAAGGGGAAAGAAAGCCCAAAGAAAGGGGAAAGAAAGCCCAAAGAAAGGGGAAAGAAAGCCCAGAGAAAGCCCAAAGAAAGCCCAAAGAAAGCCCAAAGAAAGGGGAAAGAAAGCCCAAAGAAAGGGGAATGACAGCCCAAAGATAGGGAAAGAAAGCCCAAAGAAAGGGGAAAGGCAGCACAAAGAAAGGGGAAAGAAAGCCCAAAGAAAGGGGAAAGAAAGCCAAAGAAAGGGAAAGAAAGCCCAAAAAAAGCCAAAGAAAGCCCAAAGAAAGTGGAAAGAAAGGGGAAAGAAAACCCAAAGAAAGCCCAAAGAAGCCCAAGGAAAGCCAAAGAAGGGGGAAAGAAAGCCCAAAGAAAGGGGAAAGAAAGCCCAAAAAAAGCCCACAGAAAGGGGAAAGAAAACCCAAAGAAAGGGGAAAGAAAGCCTAAAGAAAGCCCAAAGAAAGCCTAAAGAAAGCCCAAAGAAAGCCAAGGAAATCCCAAAGAAAGCCCAAAGAAAGCCCAAAGAAAGGGGAAAGAAAGCCCAAGGAAAGGGGGAAAGAAAGCCCAAAGAAAGGGGAATGACAGCCAAGGAAAGGGGAAAGAAAGCCAAAGAAAGGGGAAAGAAGCCCAAAGAAAGGGGAAAGAAAGCCCAAAGAAAGGAGAAAGAAAGCCCAAAGAAAGCCCAAAGAAAGCCCAAAGAAAGTGGAAAGAAAGGGAAAGAAAACCCAAAGAAAGCCCAAAGAAAGCCCAAAAAAGCCCAAGGAAAGACCAAAGAAAGGGGAAAGAAATCCCAAGAAAGGGGGGAAAAAGCCCAAGAAAGCCAAAGAAAGCCACAGAAAGGGGTAAGAAAGCCAAAGAAAGGGGAAAGAAAGCCCAAAGAAAGCCAAAGAAAGCCCAAAGAAAGCCCAAAGAAAGCCCAAAGAAAGCCCAAAGAAAGGGGAAAGAAAGCCTAAAGAAAGGGGAAAGAAAGCCCAAAGAAAGGGGAAAGACAGCCCAAAGAAGGGGAAAGAAAGCCAAAGAAAGGAGAAAGAAAGCCCAAAGAAAGGGGAAAGAAAGCCCAAAGAAAGGGGAAAGAAAGCCCAAGAAAGCCCAAAGATAGCCCAAAGAAATTGGAAAGAAAGGGGATAGAAAGCCCAAAGAAAGCCCAAAGAAAGCCCAAGGAAAGCCCAAGAAAGGAGAAAGAAAGCCCAAAGAAAGGGGAAAGAAAGCCCAAAGAAAGCCCAAAGAAAGGGGAAAGAAAGCCCAAAGAAAGGGGAAACAAAGACCAAAGAAAGGGGAAAGAAAGGGGAAAGAAAGCCCAAAGAAAGGGGAAAGAAAGGGGAAAGAAAGCCTAAAGAAAGCCCAAAGAAAGGGGAAGAAAGCCCAAAGAAACCCCAAAGAAAGGGGAAAGAAAGCCCAAAGAAACAACAAAGAAAGGGGAAAGAAAGCCCAAAGAAAGGGGAAAGAAAGCCAAGGAAAGGGAAAGAAAGCCAAAGAAGGGGAAATAAAGCCCAAAGAAAGGGGAAAGAAAGCCCAAAGAAAGGGGGAAGAAAGCCCAAAGAAAGCCCAAAGAAAGGGGAAAGAAAGGGGAAAGAAAGGGGAAAGAAAGCCCAAAGAAGCCAAAGAAAGCCCAAGAAAGGGGAAAGAAAGCCCAAAGAAAGCCAAAGAAATGGGAAAGAAAGCGTAAATAAAGACCAAAGAAAGGGGAAAGAAAGCCCAAAGAAAGGGAAAGAAAACCCTAAGAAAGGGGAAAGAAAGCCCAAAGAAAGGGGAAAGACAGCCCAAAGAAAGCCCAAAGAAAGGGGAAAGAAAGCCCAAAGAAAGGGGAAAGAAAGCTCAAAGAAAGCCCAAGGAAAGGGGAAAGAAAGCCCAAAGAAAGGGGAAAGAAAGCCCAAGAAAGCGGAAAGAAAGCCCAAAGAAAGGGGAAAGAAAGCCCAGAGAAAGCCAAAGAAAGCCCAAAGAAAGCCCAAAGAAAAGGAAAGAAAGCCCAAAGAAAGGGGAAAGAAAGCCCAAAGAAAGGGGAATGACAGCCCAAAGATAGGGGAAAGAAAGCCAAAGAAAGCGGAAAGAAAGCCCAAAGAAAGGGGAAAGAAAGCCCAAAGAAAGGGGAATGAAAGCCCAAAGAAAGGGGAAAGAAAGCCCAAAAAAGCCCAAAGAAAGCCCAAAGAAAGTGGAAAGAAGGGGAAAGAAAACCAAAGAAAGCCCAAATAAAGCCCAAGGAAAGCCAAAGAAAGGGGAAAGAAAGCCCAAAGAAAGTGGAAAGCAAGCCCAAAAAAAGCCCCCAGAAAGGGGAAAGAAAGCCCAAAGAAAGGGGAAAGAAAGCCTAAAGAAAGCCCAAAGAAAGCCTAAAGAAAGCCCAAAGAAAGCCCAAACAAATCCCAAAGAAAGCCCAAAGAAAGCCCAAAGAAAGGGGAAAGAAAGCCCAAGAAAGGGGAAAGAAAGCCCAAAGAAAGGGGAATGACAGCCCAAAGAAAGGGAAAGAAAGCCAAAGAAGGGAAAGAAAGCCCAAAGAAAGGGGAAGAAAGCCCAAAGAAAGGGGAAAGAAAGCCCAAAGAAATGGGAAAGAAAGCCCAAAGAAAGGGGAATGACAGCCCAAGGAAAGGGGAAAGAAAGCCCAAAGAAAGGGGAAAGAAAGCCCTCAGAAAGGGGAAAGAAAGCCCAAAGAAACCCAAAGAAAGCCAAAGAAAGTGGAAAGAAAGGGGAAAGAAAGCCCAAAGAAAGCCCAAGAAAAGCCCAAAGAAAGGGGAAAGAAAGCCCAAAGAAAGGGGAAAGAAAGCCCAAAGAAAGCCCAAAGAAAGCCCACAGAAAGGGGAAAGAAAGCCCAAAGAAAGGGGAAAGAAAGCCAGAGAAAGCCAAAAGAAAGCCCAAAGAAAGCCAAAGAAAGCCCAAAGAAAAGGGAAAGAAGCCAAAGAAAGGGGAAAGAAAGCCCAAAGAAAGGGGAATGACAGCCCAGAGAAAGGGGAAAAAAGGCCCAAAGAAGCGGACAGAAAGCCCAAAGAAAGGGAAAGAAAGCCCAAAGAAAGGGGAAAGAAAGCCCAAAGAAAGGGGAAAGAAAGCCCAAAGAAAGGGGAAAGAAAGCCCAAAGAAAGCCCAAAGAAAGCCAATGAAAGTGGAAAGAAAGGGGAAAGAAAACCCAAAGAAAGCCCAAAGAAAGCCAAGGAAAGACCAAAGAAAGGGGAAAGAAAGCCCAAAGAAAGGGGAAAAAAAGCCCAAAGAAAGCCCAAAGAAAGCCCAAAGAAAGCCCACAGAAAGGGGAAAGAAAGCCAAAGAAAGGGGAAAGAAAGCCCAAGAAAGCCCAAAGAAAGCCCAAAGAAAGCCCAAAGAAAGTCCAAAGAAAGGGGAAAGAAAGCCCAAAGAAGGGGAAAGAAAGCCCAAAGAAAGGAGAAAGAAAGCCCAAAGAAAGGGGAAAGAAAGCCCAAAGAAAGGGGAAAGAAAGCACAAGAATGCCAAAGATAGCCCAAAGAAATTGGAAAGAAAGGGGAAAGAAAGCCCAAAGAAAGCCCAAAGAAAGCCCAAGGAAAGCCCAAAGAAAGGGGAAGAAAGCCCAAAGAAAGGGGAAAGAAAGCCCAAAGAAAGCCCAAAGAAAGGGGAAAGAAAGCCCAAAGAAAGGGGAAACAAAGCCCAAAGAAAGGGGAAAGAAAGGGGAAAGAAACCCCAAAGAAAGGGTAAAGAAAGGGGAAAGAAAGCCCAAAGAAACCCCAAAGAAAGGGGAAAGAAAGCCAAAGAAACCCAAAGAAAGGGGAAAGAAAGCCCAAAGAAAGGGGAAAGAAAGCCCAAGAAAGGGGAAAGAAACGCAAAGAAAGGGGAAATAAAGCCAAAGAAAGGGGAAAGAAAGCCAAAGAAAGGGGAAAGAAAGGGGAAAGAAAGCCAAAGAAAGCCCAAAGAAAGCCCAAAGAAAGGGGAAAGAAAGCCCAAAGAAAGCCCAAAGAAATGGGAAAGAAAGCGCAAAGAAAGCCCAAAGAAAGGGGAAAGAAAGCCCAAAGAAAGGGGAAAGAAACCCAAAGAAAGGGGAAAGAAAGCCCAAAGAAAGGGAAGAAAGCCCAAAGAAAGGGGAAAGAAAGCCCAAAGAAATGGAAAGAAAGCCCAAAGAAAGGGGAATGACAGCCCAAGGAAAGGGGAAAGAAAGCCCAAAGAAAGGGCAAAGAAAGTCCAAAGAAAGCCAAAGAAAGTGGAAAGAAAGGGGAAAGAAAACCCAAAGAAAGCCCAAAGAAAGCCTAAGGGAAGACCAAAGAAAGGGGATAGAAAGCCCAAAGGGGAAAAAAAGCCCAAAGAAAGCCCAAAGAAAGCCCAAAGAAAGCCCACAGAAAGGGGAAAGAAAGCCCAAAGAAAGGGGAAAGAAAGCCCAAAAAAAGCCCAAAGAAAGCCCAAAGAAAGCCCAAAGAAAGCCCAAAGAAGGGGAAAGAAAGCCCAAAGAAAGGGGAAAGAAAGCCCAAAGAAAGGGGAATGACAGCCCAAAGAAAGGGGAAAGAAAGCCCAAAGAAAGGAGAAAGAAAGCCCAAAGAAAGGGGAAAGAAAGCCAAAGAAAGGGGAAAGAAAGCCCAAGAAAGCCAAAGATAGCCCAGAGAAATTGGAAAGAAAGGGGAAAGAAAGTCCAAAGAAAGCCCAAGGAAAGCCCAAGGAAAGCCCAAAGAAAGGGGAAAGAAAGCCGCAAAGAAAGGGGAAAGAAAGCCCAAAGAAAGGGGAAACAAAGCCCAAAGAAAGGGAAAGAAAGGGGAAAGAAAGCCCAAAGAAAGGGGCAAGAAAGGGGAAAGAAAGCCCAAGAAAGCCCAAAGAAAAGGGAATGAAAGCCCAAAGAAACCCCAAAGAAAGGGGAAAGAAAGCCCAAAGAAACCCCAAAGAAAGGGGAAAGAAAGCCCAAAGAAAGGGGAAAGAAAGCCCAAGGAAAGGGGAAAGAAAGCCCAAGAAAGGGGAAATAAAGCCCAAAGAAAGGGGAAAGAAAGCCCAAAGAAAGGGGGAAGAAAGCCCAAAGAAAGCCCAAAGAAAGCCCAAAGAAAGGGGAAAGAAAGGGGAAAGAAAGTCCAAAGAAAGCCCAAAGAAAGCCCAAAGAAAGGGGAAAGAAAGCCCAAAGAAAGCCCAAAGAAATGGGAAAGAAAGCGCAAATAAAGCCCAAAGAAAGGGGAAAGAAAGCCCAAAGAAAGGGGAAAGAAAACCCAAAGAAAAGGGAACGAAAGCCAAAGACAGGGGAAATACAGCCAAAAGAAAGCCCAAAGAAAGGGGAAAGAAAGCCCAAAGAAAGGGGAAAGAAAGCTCAAAGAAAGGCCAAAGAAAGGGGAAAGAAAGCCCAAAGAAAGGGGAAAGAAAGCCAAAGAAAGGGGAAAGAAAGTCCAAAGAAAGGGGAAAGAAAGCCCAAAGAAAGGGGAAAGAAAGCCCAGAGAAAGCCCAAAGAAAGCCCAAAGAAAGCCCAAAGAAAAGGGAAAGAAAGCCCAAAGAAAGGGGAAAGAAAGCCCAAAGAAAGGGGAATGACAGCCCAAAGATAGGGAAAGAAAGCCAAAGAAAGGGGAAAGAAAGCCCAAGGAAAGGGGAAAGAAAGGCAAAGAAAGGGGAAAGAAAGCCCAAAGAAAGGGGAAAGAAAGCCCAAAAAAAGCCCAAAGAAAGCCCAAAGAAAGTGGAAAGAAAGGGGAAAGAAAACCTAAGAAAGCCCAAAGAAAGCCCAAGGAAAACCCAAAGAAAGGGGAAAGAAAGCCAAAGAAAGGGGAAAGAAAGCCAAAGAAAGACCACAGAAAGGGGAAAGAAAGCCCAAAGAAAGGGGAAAGAAAGCCTAAAGAAAGCCAAAGAAAGCCTAAAGAAAGCCCAAAGAAAGCCCAAAGAAATCCCAAAGAAAGCCCAAAGAAAGCCCAAAGAAAGGGGAAAAAAAGCCCAAAGAAAGGGGAAAGAAAGCCCACGGAAAGGGGAATGACAGCCCAAAGAAAGGGGAAAGAAAGCCCAAAGAAAGGGGAAAGAAAGCCCAAAGAAAGCCCAAAGAAAGCCCAAAGAAATTGAAAGAAAGGGGAAAGAAAGCCCAAAGAAAGCCCAAAGAAAGTCCAAAGAAAGCCCACAGAAAGGGGAAAGAAAGCCCAAAGAAAGGGGAAAGAAAGCCCAAAGAAAGCCCAAAGAAAGCCCAAAGAAAGGGCAAAGAAAGCCAAAAGAAAGGGAAGAAAGTCCAAAGAAAGGGGAAACAAAGCCCAAAGAAAGGGAAAGAAAGGGGAAAGAAAGCCCAAAGAAAGGGGAAAGAAAGGGGAAAGAAAGCCCAAAGAAAGCCCAAAGAAAGGGGAAGAAAGCCCAAAGAAACCCAAAGAAAGGGGAAAGAAAGCCCAAAGAAACCCCAAAGAAAGGGGAAAGAAAGCCCAAAGAAAGGGGAAAGAAAGCCCAAACAAAGGGGAATGACAGCCCAAAGAAAGGGGAAATAAAGCCCAAAGAAAGGGGAAAGAAAGCCCAAAGAAAGGGGAAAGAAAGCCCAAAGAAAGCCCAAAGAAAGCCCAAAGAAAGGGGAAAGAAGGGGAAAGAAAGCCAAAGAAATGGAAAAGAAAGCCCAAAGAAAGGGGAATGACAGCCCAAGGAAAGGGGAAAGAAAGCCCAAAGAAAGGGGAAAGAAAGCCCAAAGAAAGGGGAAAGAAAGCCCAAAGAAAGGGGAAAGAAAGTCCAAAGAAAGCCCAAAGAAAGTGGAAAGAAAGGGGAAAGAAAACCAAAGAAAGCCAAAGAAAGCCTAAGGGAAGACCAAAGAAAGGGGATAGAAAGCCCAAAGGGGAAAAAAAGCCCAAAGAAAGCCCAAAGAAAGCCCAAAGAAAGCCCACAGAAAGGGGAAAGAAAGCCCAAAGAAAGGGGAAAGAAAGCCCAAAGAAAGCCCAAAGAAAGCCCCAAGAAAGCCCAAAGAAAGGGGAAAGAAAGCCCAAAGAAAGGGGAAAGAAAGCCCAAAGAAAGGGGAATGACAGCCCAAAGAAAGGGGAAAGAAAGCCCAAAGAAAGGAGAAAGAAAGCCCAAAGAAAGGGGAAAGAAAGCCAAAGAAAGGGGAAAGAAAGCCCAAGAAAGCCCAAAGATAGCCCAAAGAAATTGGAAAGAAAGGGGAAAGAAAGCCCAAGAAAGCCCAAAGAAAGCCCAAGGAAAGCCCAAAGAAAGGGGAAAGAAAGCCCAAAGAAAGGGGAAAGAAAGCCCAAAGAAAGTGGAAACAAAGCCCAAAGAAAGGGGAAAGAAAGGGGAAAGAAAGCCCAAAGAAAGGGGCAAGAAAGGGGAAAGAAAGCCCAAAGAAAGCCCAAAGAAAAGGGAATGAAAGCCCAAGAAACCCCAAAGAAAGGGGAAGAAAGCCCAAAGAAACCCCAAAGAAAGGGGAAAGAAAGCCCAAAGAAAGGGGAAAGAAAGCCCAAGGAAAGGGGAAAGAAAGCCCAAAGAAAGGGGAAATAAAGCCCAAAGAAAGGGGAAAGAAAGCCCAAAGAAAGGGGAAGAAAGCCAAAGAAAGCCCAAAGAAAGCCAAAAGAAAGGGGAAAGAAAGGGGAAAGAAAGTCCAAAGAAAGCCCAAAGAAAGCCCAAAGAAAGGGGAAAGAAAGCCCAAAGAAATCCCAAAGAAATGGGAAAGAAAGCGCAAAGAAAGCCCAAAGAAAGGGGAAAGAAAGCCCAAAGAAAGGGGAAAGAAAACCCAAAGAAAGGGGAAAGAAAGCCCAAAGAAAGGGGAAATACAGCCAAAAGAAAGCCCAAAGAAAGGGGAAAGAAAGCCAAAGAAAGGGGAAAGAAAGCTCAAAGAAAGGCCAAAGAAAGGGGAAAGAAAGCCCAAAGAAAGGGGAAAGAAAGCCCAAAGAAAGGGGAAAGAAAGCCCAAAGAAAGGGGAAAGAAAGCCCAAAGAAAGGGGAAAGAAAGGCCAGAGAAAGCCCAAAGAAAGCCCAAGAAAGCCCAAAGAAAAGGGAAAGAAAGCCCAAAGAAAGGGGAAAGAAGCCAAAGAAAGGGGAATGACAGCCCAAAGATAGGGGAAAGAAAGCCCAAAGAAAGGGGAAAGAAAGCCCAAGAAAGGGGAAAGAAGCCCAAAGAAAGGGGAAAGAAAGCCCAAAAAAAGCCCAAAGAAAGCCCAAAGAAAGTGGAAAGAAAGGGGAAAGAAAACCCTAAGAAAGCCCAAAGAAAGCCCAAGGAAAACCCAAAGAAAGGGGAAAGAAAGCCCAAAGAAAGGGGAAAGAAAGCCCAAAGAAAGCCCACAGAAAGGGGAAAGAAAGCCCAAAGAAAGGGAAAGAAAGCCTAAAGAAAGCCCAAAGAAAGCCTAAAGAAAGCCAAAGAAAGCCCAAAGAAATCCCAAAGAAAGCCCAATGAAAGCCCAAAGAAAGGGGAAAGAAAGCCCAAAGAAAGGGGAAAGAAAGCCCAAGGAAAGGGGAATGACAGCCCAAAGAAAGGGGAAAGACAGCCCAAAGAAAGGGGAAAGAAAGCCCAAAGAAAGCCCAAAGAAAGCCAAAGAAATTGGAAAGAAAGGGGAAAGAAAGCCCAAAGAAAGCCCAAAGAAAGTCCAAAGAAAGCCCACAGAAAGGGGAAAGAAAGCCCAAAGAAAGGGGAAGAAAGCCCAAAGAAAGCCCAAAGAAAGCCCAAAGAAAGGGCAAGAAAGCCAAAAGAAAGGGAAAGAAAGTCCAAAGAAAGGGGAAACAAAGCCCAAAGAAAGGAAAAAAAAGGGGAAAGAAAGCCCAAAGAAAGGGGAAAGAAAGGGGAAAGAAAGGGGAAAGAAAGCCCAAAGAAAGGGGAAAGAAAGCCCAAAGAAACCCCAAAGAAAGGGGAAAGAAAGCCCAAAGAAACCCCAAAGAAAGGGGAAAGAAAGCCCAAAGAAAGGGAAAGAAAGCCCAAAGAAAGGGGAATGACAGCCCAAAGAAAGGGGAAATAAAGCCCAAAGAAAGGGGAAGAAAGCCCAAAGAAAGGGGGAAGAAAGCCCAAAGAAAGCCCAAAGAAAGCCAAAGAAAGGGGAAAGAATGGGAAAGAAAGCCAAAGAAAGCCCAAAGAAAACCCAAAGAAAGGGGAAAGAAAGCCCAAAGAAAGCCCAAAGAAATGGGAAAGAAAGCGCAAAGAAAGCCCAAAGAAAGGGGAAAGAAAGCCCAAAGAAAGGGGAAGGAAAACCCAAAGAAAGGGGAAAGAAAGCTCAAAGAAAGGCCAAAGAAAGGGGAAAGAAAGCCCAAAGAAAGGGGAAAGAAAGCCCAAAGAAAGGGGAAAGAAAGCCCAAAGAAAGGGAAAGAAAGCCCAGAGAAAGCCCAAAGAAAGCCCAAAGAAAGCTCAAAGAAAAGGGAAAGAAAGCCCAAAGAAAGGGGAACGAAAGCCCAAAGAAAGGGGAAAGAAAGCCCAAAGAAAGGGGAAAGAAAGCCCAAGAAAGGGAAGAAACCCAAAGAAAGGGGAAAGAAAGCCCAAAGAAAGGGAAAGAAAGCCCAAAGAAAGGGGAAAGAAAGCCCAAAGAAATGGAAAAGAAAGCCCAAAGAAAGGGGAATGACAGCCCAAGGAAAGGGGAAAGAAAGCCCAAAGAAAGGGCAAAGAAAGTCCAAAGAAAGCCCAAAGAAAGTGGAAAGAAAGGGGAAAGAAAACCAAAGAAAGCCCAAAGAAAGCCTAAGGGAAGACCAAAGAAAGGGGATAGAAAGCCAAAGGGGAAAAAAAGCCCAAAGAAAGCCCAAAGAAAGCCCAAAGAAAGCCCACAGAAAGGGAAAGAAAGCCCAAAGAAAGGGGAAAGAAAGCCCAAAAAAAGCCCAAAGAAAGCCAAAGAAAGCCCAAAGAAAGCCCAAAGAAAGGGGAAAGAAAGCCCAAAGAAAGGGGAAAGAAAGCCCAAAGAAAGGGGAATGACAGCCCAAAGAAAGGGGAAAGAAAGCCCAAAGAAAGGAGAAAGAAAGCCCAAAGAAAGGGAAAGAAAGCCCAAAGAAAGGGGAAAGAAAGCCCAAGAAAGCCCAAAGATAGCCCAGAGAAATTGGAAAGAAAGGGGAAAGAAAGTCCAAAGAAAGCCAAGGAAAGCCCAAGGAAAGCCCAAAGAAAGGGAAAGAAAGCCCAAAGAAAGGGGAAACAAAGCCAAAGAAAGGGGAAAGAAAGGGGAAAGAAAGCCCAAAGAAAGGGGCAAGAAAGGGGAAAGAAAGCCCAAAGAAAGCCCAAAGAAAAGGGAATGAAAGCCCAAAGAAACCCCAAAGAAAGGGGAAAGAAAGCCCAAAGAAACCCCAAAGAAAGGGGAAAGAAAGCCCAAAGAAAGGGAAAGAAAGCCCAAGGAAAGGGGAAAGAAGCCCAAAGAAAGGGGAAATAAAGCCCAAAGAAAGGGGAAAGAAAGCCAAAGAAAGGGGGAAGAAAGCCCAAAGAAAGCCCAAAGAAAGCCCAAAGAAAGGGGAAAGAAAGGGGAAAGAAAGTCCAAAGAAAGCCCAAAGAAAGCCCAAGAAAGGGGAAAGAAAGCCAAAGAAAGCCCAAAGAAATGGGAAAGAAAGCGCAAATAAAGCCCAAAGAAAGGGGAAAGAAAGCCCAAAGAAAGGGGAAAGAAAACCCAAAGAAAAGGGAACGAAAGCCCAAAGACAGGGGAAATACAGCCAAAAGAAAGCCCAAAGAAAGGGGAACGAAAGCCCAAAGACAGGGAAGAAGCTCAAAGAAAGGCCAAAGAAAGGGGAAAGAAAGCCCAAAGAAAGGGGAAAGAAAGCCCAAAGAAAGCCCAAAGAAAGCCCACAGAAAGGGGAAAGAAAGCCCAAAGAAAGGGAAAGAAAGCCCAGAGAAAGCCCAAAGAAAGCCCAAAGAAAGCCCAAAGAAAGGGAAAGAAAGCCCAAAGAAAGGGGAAAGAAAGCCCAAAGAAAGGGGAATGACAGCCCAAAGATAGGGGAAAGAAAGCCAAAGAAAGCGGACAGAAAGCCCAAGGAAAGGGAAAGAAAGGCCAAAGAAAGGGAAAGAAAGCCAAAGAAAGGGGAAAGAAAGCCCAAAAAAAGCCCAAAGAAAGCCCAAAGAAAGTGGAAAGAAAGGGGAAAGAAAACCCTAAGAAAGCCCAAAGAAAGCCCAAGGAAAACCCAAAGAAAGGGGAAAGAAAGCCCAAAGAAAGGGGAAAGAAAGCCCAAAGAAAGACCACAGAAAGGGAAAGAAAGCCCAAAGAAAGGGGAAAGAAAGCCTAAAGAAAGCCCAAAGAAAGCCTAAAGAAAGCCCAAAGAAAGCCCAAAGAAATCCCAAAGAAAGCCCAAAGAAAGCCCAAAGAAAGGGGAAAAAAAGCCCAAAGAAAGGGGAAAGAAAGCCCAAAGAAAGCCCAAAGAAAGCCCAAAGAAATTGGAAAGAAAGGGAAAGAAAGCCCAAAGAAAGCCCAAAGAAAGTCCAAAGAAAGCCCACAGAAAGGGGAAAGAAAGCCAAAGAAAGGGGAAAGAAAGCCCAAAGAAAGCCCAAAGAAAGCCCAAAGAAAGGGCAAAGAAAGCCAAAAGAAAGGGGAAAGAAAGTCCAAAGAAAGGGGAAACAAAGCCCAAAGAAAGGGGAAAGAAAGGGGAAAGAAAGCCCAAAGAAAGGGGAAAGAAAGGGGAAAGAAAGCCCAAAGAAAGCCCAAAGAAAGGGGAAAGAAAGCCCAAAGAAACCCCAAAGAAAGGGGAAAGAAAGCCCAAAGAAACCCAAAGAAAGGGGAAAGAAAGCCCAAAGAAAGGGGAAAGAAAGCCCAAACAAAGGGGAATGACAGCCCAAAGAAAGGGGAAATAAAGCCCAAAGAAAGGGGAAAGAAAGCCAAAGAAAGGGGAAAGAAAGCCAAAGAAAGCCCAAAGAAAGCCCAAAGAAAGGGGAAAGAAAGGGAAAGAAAGCCCAAAGAAATGGAAAAGAAAGCCAAAGAAAGGGGAATGACAGCCCAAGGAAAGGGGAAAGAAAGCCAAAGAAAGGGGAAAGAAAGCCCAAAGAAAGGGAAAGAAAGCCCAAAGAAAGGGGAAAGAAAGTCCAAAGAAAGCCCAAAGAAAGTGGAAAGAAAGGGGAAAGAAAACCCAAAGAAAGCCCAAAGAAAGCCTAAGGGAAGACCAAAGAAAGGGGATAGAAAGCCCAAAGGGAAAAAAAGCCCAAAGAAAGCCCAAAGAAAGCCCAAAGAAAGCCCACAGAAAGGGGAAAGAAGCCCAAAGAAAGGGGAAAGAAAGCCCAAAGAAAGCCCAAAGAAAGCCCAAAGAAAGCCCAAAGAAAGGGGAAAGAAAGCCCAAAGAAAGGGGAAAGAAAGCCCAAAGAAAGGGGAATGACAGCCCAAGAAAGGGGAAAGAAAGCCCAAAGAAAGGAGAAAGAAAGCCCAAAGAAAGGGGAAAGAAAGCCCAAAGAAAGGGGAAGAAAGCCCAAGAAAGCCCAAAGATAGCCCAAAGAAATTGGAAAGAAAGGGAAAGAAAGCCCAAAGAAAGCCCAAAGAAAGCCCAAGAAAGCCAAAGAAAGGGGAAGAAAGCCCAAAGAAAGGGGAAAGAAAGCCCAAAGAAAGGGGAAACAAAGCCCAAAGAAAGGGGAAGAAAGGGGAAAGAAGCCCAAAGAAAGGGGCAAGAAAGGGGAAAGAAAGCCCAAAGAAAGCCCAAAGAAAAGGGAATGAAAGCCCAAAGAAACCCCAAAGAAAGGGGAAAGAAAGCCCAAAGAAACCCCAAAGAAAGGGGAAAGAAAGCCCAAAGAAAGGGGAAAGAAAGCCCAAGGAAAGGGGAAAGAAAGCCCAAAGAAAGGGGAAATAAAGCCCAAAGAAAGGGGAAAGAAAGCCCAAGAAAGGGGGAAGAAAGCCCAAAGAAAGCCCAAAGAAAGCCCAAAGAAAGGGAAAGAAAGGGGAAAGAAAGTCCAAAGAAAGCCCAAAGAAAGCCCAAAGAAAGGGGAAAGAAAGCCCAAAGAAATCCAAAGAAATGGGAAAGAAAGCGCAAAGAAAGCCCAAAGAAAGGGGGAAAGAAAGCCCAAAGAAAGGGGAAAGAAAACCCAAGAAAGGGGAAAGAAAGCCCAAAGAAAGGGGAAATACAGCCAAAAGAAAGCCCAAAGAAAGGGAAAGAAAGCCCAAAGAAAGGGGAAAGAAAGCTCAAAGAAAGGCCAAGAAAGGGGAAAGAAAGCCCAAAGAAAGGGGAAAGAAAGCCCAAAGAAAGGGGAAAGAAAGCCCAAAGAAAGGGGAAAGAAAGCCCAAAGAAACGGGAAAGAAAGCCCAGAGAAAGCCCAAAGAAAGCCCAAAGAAAGCCCAAAGAAAAGGGAAAGAAAGCCAAAGAAAGGGGAAAGAAAGCCCAAGAAAGGGGAATGACAGCCCAAAGATAGGGGAAAGAAAGCCCAAAGAAAGGGGAAAGAAAGCCCAAGGAAAGGGGAAAGAAAGCCAAAGAAAGGGGAAAGAAAGCCCAAAGAAAGGGGAAAGAAAGCCCAAAAAAAGCCCAAAGAAAGCCCAAAGAAAGTGGAAAGAAAGGGGAAAGAAAACCCTAAGAAAGCCCAAAGAAAGCCCAAGGAAAACCCAAAGAAAGGGGAAAGAAAGCCAAAGAAAGGGGAAAGAAAGCCCAAAGAAAGCCCACAGAAAGGGGAAAGAAAGCCCAAAGAAAGGGAAAGAAAGCCTAAAGAAAGCCCAAAGAAAGCCTAAAGAAAGCCCAAAGAAAGCCCAAAGAAATCCCAAAGAAAGCCCAATGAAAGCCCAAAGAAAGGGGAAAGAAAGCCCAAAGAAAGGGGAAAGAAAGCCCAAGGAAAGGGGAATGACAGCCCAAAGAAAGGGGAAAGACAGCCCAAAGAAAGGGGAAAGAAAGCCCAAAGAAAGCCCAAAGAAAGCCCAAAGAAATTGGAAAGAAAGGGAAAGAAAGCCCAAAGAAAGCCCAAAGAAAGTCCAAAGAAAGCCCACAGAAAGGGGAAAGAAAGCCCAAAGAAAGGGGAAAGAAAGCCCAAAGAAAGCCCAAAGAAAGCCCAAAGAAAGGGCAAAGAAAGCCAAAAGAAAGGGGAAAGAAAGTCCAAAGAAAGGGGAAACAAAGCCCAAAGAAAGGAAAAAAAGGGGAAAGAAAGCCCAAAGAAAGGGGAAAGAAAGGGGAAAGAAAGGGGAAAGAAAGCCCAAAGAAAGGGAAAGAAAGCCCAAAGAAAGCCCAAAGAAAGCCCAAAGAAAGGGAAAGAAAGGGGAAAGAAAGCCCAAAGAAAGCCAAAGAAAGCCCAAAGAAAGGGGAAAGAAAGCCCAAAGAAAGCCCAAAGAAATGGGAAAGAAAGCGCAAAGAAAGCCCAAAGAAAGGGGAAAGAAAGCCCAAAGAAAGGGGAAGGAAAACCCAAAGAAAGGGAAAGAAAGCTCAAAGAAAGGCCAAAGAAAGGGGAAAGAAAGCCCAAAGAAAGGGGAAAGAAAGCCCAAAGAAAGGGGAAAGAAAGCCCAAAGAAAGGGGAAAGAAAGCCCAGAGAAAGCCCAAAGAAAGCCCAAAGAAAGCCCAAAGAAAAGGGAAAGAAAGCCCAAAGAAAGGGGAATGAAAGCCCAAAGAAAGGGGAAAGAAAGCCCAAAGAAAGGGGAAAGAAGCCCAAAGAAAGGGAAAGAAAGCCCAAAAAAGCCCAAATAAAGCCCAAAGAAAGTGGAAAGAAAGGGGAAAGAAAACCCTAAGAAAGCCCAAGAAAGCCCAAGGAAAGCCCAAAGAAAGGGGTAAGAAAGCCCAAAGAAAGGGGAAAGAAAGCCAAAAAAAGCCCACAGAAAGGAGAAAGAAAGCCCAAAGAAAGGGGAAAGAAAGCCTAAAGAAAGCCCAAAGAAAGCCTAAAGAAAGCCCAAAGAAAGCCCAAAGAAATCCAAAGAAAGCCCAAAGAAAGCCCAAAGAAAGGGAAAGAAAGCCCAAAGAAAGGGGAAAGAAAGCCCAAGGAAAGGGGAATGACAGCCCAAAGAAAGGGGAAAGAAAGCCCAAAGAAAGGGGAAAGAAAGCCCAAAGAAAGGGGAAAGAAAGCCCAAAGAAAGGGGAAAGAAAGCCCAAGGAAGCCCAAAGATAGACCAAAGAAATTGGAAAGAAAGGGGAAAGAAAGCCCAAAGAAAGCCCAAAGAAAGCCCACAGAAAGGGGAAAGAAAGCCCAAAGAAAGGGGAAAGAAAGCCCAAAGAAAGCCCAAAGAAAGGGGAAAGAAAGCCCAAAGAAAGGGGAAAGAAATCCCAAAGAAAGGGGAAAGAAAGCCCAAAGAAAGGGGAATGACAGCCCAAAGAAAGGGGAAAGAAAGCCCAAAGAAAGGAGAAAGAATGAAAGAAAGAAGAAAGAAAGAAGAAAGGAAGAAGAAAGAAAGAGGAAAGAAAGAAGAATGAAAGAATAAAGAAAGAATAAAGAAAGAAGAAAGAATAAGGAAAGAAGAAAGAAAGAAGAAAGATAGAACAAAGAAAGAAAGAAGTAAGAAAGAAGTAAGAAATAAGAAAGAAAGATTTAAGAAAGAAGTAAGAAAGAAGGAAGAAAGAAGTAAGAAAGAAAGAAAAAAGAGACAAGAAAGAAAGAAAAGAAATAAAGAAGAAAGAAAGAAAGAAGAAAGAATGAAATAAAGAAGAAAGAAAGAAGAAAGAAAGAAATAAAGAAGAAGAAAGAAGAAGAAAGAAAGAAAGAAGAAAGAGAGAAGAAAGAAAGAATAAGAAAGAATGAAATAAAGAAGAAAGAAAGAAGAAAGAAAGAAATAAAGAAGAAAGAAACAAGAAAGAAAGAAGAAGAAGAAAGAAGAAGAAATAAGAAATAAAGAAAGAAGAAAGAAAGAAGAAAGAAAGAAAGAAAGAAGAAAGAAAGAAAGAAAAATGAAAGAAGAAAGGAAAAGAAAGGAAGAAGAAATAAAGAATAAAGAAAGAAAGAAGAAAAGAAAGAAGAAAGAAAGAAGAAAGAAAGAAGTAATGAAGTAAGAGAGAAGTAAGAAAGAAAGAAGAAACAAATAAGAAAGAAGAAAGAAAGAAGAAAGAAAGAAGGAAGAAAGAAAGAAAGAAGAAAGAAAGAAAGAAGAAAGAAAGGAAGAAGAAAGAAAGAATAAGGAATGAAGAAAGAAGAAAGAAAGAAATAAGAAAGAGACAAGAAGAAAGAAGAAAGCTAGAAAGAAGAAGAAGAAAGAAGAAAGAAAGAACAAAGAAAGAAGAAAGAAAGAAGAAGAAAGAAAGAAGAAAGAAAGAAGTAAGAAAGAATGAAATAAAGAAGAAAGAAAGAAGAAAGAAAGGAGAAAGAAGAAAGAAAGAAAAATGAAAGAAGAAAGGAAAAGAAAGGAAGAAGAAAAAAAGAATAAAGAAAGATAGAAGAAAGAAGAAAGAAGAAAGAAAGAAAGAAAGAAAGAAGAAAGAAAGAAAGAAGAAAGACAGAAATAAAGAAGGAAGAAAGAAAGAAGAAAGAAAGAAAGAACTAAGAAAGAAGAAAGAAAGAAGAAAGAAAGAGGAAAGAAAGAAGAAAGAAAGAAGAAAGAAAGAAAAAAGAAAGAAAGAGAATAAAGAAGTAAGAAAGAAGCAAGAAAGAAAAAAGAAAAAAGAAAGAAAGAATGAAGTAAGAAAGAGGGAAGAAGAAAAGAAAAATCAAAGAAAGAAGAAAGAAAGAAGAAAAAATAAGAAAGAGAGAAGAAAGAAAGAATGAAAGAAGAAAGAAAGAAGGAAGAAGGAAGAAAGAAAGAATAAAGAATTAAGAAAGAAGAAAGAAACAAAGAAAAAGAAAGAAGAAAGAAAGAAGAAGAAAGAATAAAGAAAGATTTAAGAAAGAAGTAAGAAAAAAGTAAGAAAGAAGTAAGAAAGAAATAAGAAAGAAGTAAGAAAGAAATAAGAAAGAGAGAAGAAAGAAAGAAGAAAGATAGAAAGAAGAAAGAAAGAAGAAAGAAAGAACAAAGAAAGAAGAAAGAAAGAAGAAAGAAAGAAAGAAGAAAGAAAGAAGTAAGAAAGAATGAAATAAAGAAGAAAGAAAGAAGAAAGAAAGGAGAAAGAAGAAGAAAGAAAAATGAAAGAAGAAAGGAAAAGAAAGGAAGAAGAAAAAAAGAATAAAGAAAGATAGAAGAAAGAAGGAAAGAAGAAAGAAAGAAAGAAAGAAGAAGAAGAAAGAAAGAAAGAAGAAAGAAAGAATAAAGAAAGATAGGAGAAAGAAGGAAAGAAGAAAGAAAGAAAGAAAGAAAGAAAGAAAGAAAGAAAGAAAGAAAGAAAGAAAGAAAGAAAGAAAGAAAGAAGAAAGAAAGAAAGAAGAAAGAAAGACGGAAGAAAGAAAAAAAGAAGAAAGAAAGAAAGAAGAAAGAAAGAAGAAAGAAAGAAATAAAGAAAGAAGAAAGAAAGAAGAAAGAAAGAACAAAGAAAGAAGAAAGAAAGAAGAAAGGAAGAAGAAAGAAAGAAGAAAGAAAGAAGAAAGAAAGAAAGAAAGAAGAAATAAAGAACTAAGAAAGAAGTAAGAAAGAAAGAAGAAAGAAAGAAGAAAGAAAGAAAGAAGAAAGAAAGAAGAAAGAAAGAAAGAAGTAAGAAAGAAGAAAGAAGGAATGAAAAAAGAAAGAAGAAATAAAGAAGAAAAAATAAGAAAGAGAGAAGAATAAAAGAAAGAAGAAAGAAAGAAAGAAGAGAGAAAGAAGAAAGAAAGAAGAAAGAAAGAATAAAAAATGAAGAAAGAAAGAAGAAAGAAAGAAAGAAGAAAGAAAGAAGAAAGAAGAAAGAAAGAAGAAAGAAAGAAAGAAGAAAGAAAGATTTAAGAAAGAAGTAAGAAAGAAGAAAGAAAGAAGTAAGAAAGAAATAAGAAAGAGAGCAGAAAGAAAGAAGAAAGAAAGAAAGAAGAAAGAAAGAAAGCAGAAAGAAAGAAGAAAAAAGAAAGAAAGAAAAAAGAAAGAAAGAAGAAAGAAAGCAGTAGGAAAGAATGAAATAAAGAAGAAAGAAAGAAGAAAGAAAGAACGAAGAAAGAATGAAGAAAGAAAGAAATAAGAAAGAAAGAAGAAAGAAAGAAGACAGAAAGAAGAAAGAAAGAAAAAAGAAATAAAAAGAAAGAAATAAGAAAGAAAGAAGAAAGAAAGAAGAAAGAAAGAAGAAAGAAAGAAAAAAGAAAGTAGAAAGACAGAAGAAAGGATGAAGACAGAAGGAAGAAAGAAAGAAAGAAGAATGAAAGAAGAAACGAAAATAAAGAAAGAAGAAAGAAAGAGGAAAGAAAGAAGAAAGAAAGAAGAAAGAAAGAAAGAAGAAAGAAGTACGAAACAAAGAAGAAAGAAAGAATAAAGAAAGAAGAAAGAAGAAAGAAAGAAAGAAGAAAGAAAGAAGTACGAAACAAAGAAGAAAGTAAGAATAAAGAAAGAATAAAGAAAGAAGTAAGAAAGAAGAAAGTAAGAAAGAAAGAAAGAAATAAAGAAGACAGAAAGAAGAAAGAAAGAAGAAAGAAGAAAGAAAGAAGAAAGAAAGAAAGAAGAAAGAAAGTAGAAAGAAAGAAGAATGAAAGAAGAAAGAAGAAAGAAGGAAAGAAGAAAGAAAGAAGAAAGAAAGGAGGAAGAAAGAAAGAAAGAAGAAAGAAAACAGAAAGAAAGAAGAAAGGAAGAAAGAAGAAAGAAAGAAAGAAGAAAGAAAGAAGAAAGAAAGAAGGAAGAAAGAATAAAGAAACAAGAAACAATGAAGAAAGAAATAATGAAGAAAGAAAGAAATAAGAAAGAAAGAAGAAAGAAGAAAGAAAGAAAGAAGAAAGAAAGAAAGAAGAAAGAAAAAAAGAAGGAAGAAGAAAGAAAGAAGAAAGAAAGAAGAAAGAAAGAATAAAGAAAGAAGAAAGAAGAAAGAAAGAATAAAAAAGAAAGAAAGAAGATAGAAAGAAGAGAGAAAGAAGAAAGAAAGAAGAAAGAAAAAAAGAAAGAAGAAAGAAAGAAGAAAGAAAAAGAAAGAAAGAAAGAAGAAGAAAGAAAGAAGAAGGAAAGAAGAAAGAAAAAAGAAAGAAAGAAGTAAGAAAGAAAGAAGAAAGAAAATAAAGGAAGAAGAAAAAAGAAGAAAGAAAGAAGAAAGAAAGAAAGAAGAAAGAAAGAAAGAAGAAGGAAAGAAGAAAGAAAAAAGAAAGAAAGAAGTAAGAAAGAAAGAAGAAAGAAAATAAAGGAAGAAGAAAAAAAGAAGAAAGAAAGAAGAAAGAGTAAAGAAAGAAGAAAGAAAGAAGTAAGAAAGAAGTAAGAAAGAAAGAAGAAGAAAGAAGAAAGAAGAAAGAGTGAAAGAAGGAAGAAAGAAGAAAGAAAGAAAGAAGAAAGAAAGAAGTAAGAAAGAAGTAACAAAGAAGAAAGAAGAAAGAAAGAAGAATGAAAGAAGAAAGAAAGAAAGAAAGAAGAAAGAAGAAGAAAATAAGATGAAAGAAAGAATGAAGAAATAAAGAAATAAGAAAGAAATAATTAAGAAAGAGGAAAGAAAGAAGAAAGAAAGAATGAAGAAAGAAAGAATAAGAAAGAAGAAAGAAAGAAGAAAGAAGAAGAAAGAAAGAAGAAAGAAAGAAGAAAGACAGAAAGAAAGAGAAAGAAAGAAAGAAGAAAGAAGAAAGAAGAATGAAAGAAGAAAGAAAGAAGAAGAAAGGAAGAAGAAAGAAAGAGGAAAGAAAGAAGAAAGAAAGAAGAAAGAAAGAAAGAAAGAAAGAAGAAAGAAGAAAGAAGAAAGAAAGAAGAATGAAAGAAGAAAGAAAGAATGAAGAAAGAAAGAAGAAAGAAGAAAGAAAGAAGAAAGGAAGAAGAAAGGAAGAAAGAAGAAAGAAAGAAAGAAAGAAGAAAGAAAGAAGAAGAAAGAAGGAGAAAGAAGAAAGAAAGAAAGAAGAAAGAAAGAAAGAAAGAAGAAAAAAAAAGAAGAAGAAAATAAGAAGGAAGAAAGAAAAAAGAAAGAAAGAAAGAAGACAGAAAGAAGAAGAAAGAAATAGAAAAAGAAAGAAAGAAGAAATAAAGAAGTAAGAAGAGAAGAAAGAATAAGAAAGAAAGAATACAGAAAGAAGAAAGAAAGAAGTAAGAAAGAAGAAAGAAGAAAGAAAGAAGAAAGAAGAAGAAAGAAGAAAGAAAGAAGAAATAAAGAAGTAAGAAAGAAGAAAGAAGAAAGAAAGAAAGAAAGAAGAAAGAAAGAATAAAGAAAGAAGAAAGAAGAAGAAAGAAGAAAGAAACAAGAAAGAAAGAAGAAAGAAAGAAGAAAGAAAGAAGAAAGAAGAAAGAAAGAAAGAAGAAAGAAAGAAGAAAGGAAGAATGAAAAAAGAAAGAAATAAGAAAGAAAGAAGAAAGAAAGAAGACAGAAAGAAGAAAGAAGAAGTTAGAAAGAAGAAAGAAAGAAGAAAGAAGAAAGAAAGAAGAAAGAAAGAAGAAAGACAGAAAGAAAGAAGAAAAGAAAGAAGAAAGAAAGAAGAAAGAAAGGAGAAGAAAGAAGAGAGAAAGAAAGAAGAAGGAAGAAGAAGAAAGAAGAAAGAAAGAGGAAATAAAGAAGAAAGAAAGAAGAAAGAAAGAAAGAAGAAAAAAAAAGTAAGAAAGAAGAAAGAAAGAAGAAAGAAATAAGAAAGAAAGTAAGAAGAAGAAAGAAGGAAGAAAGAAGAAAGAAAGAAAGAAGAAAGAAAGAAAGAAGAAAGAAAGAAGAAGAAAGAAAGAAGAAAGAAAGTAGAAAGAAAGAAGAAAGAAAGAAGAAGGAAAGAAGAAAGAAGAGAGAGAAAGAAGAGAAAGAAAGAGAGAAGAAAGAAATAAGAAAGAAAGAAAAAAGAAAGAAAACAGAAAGAAAGAAAGAAGAAAGAAAGAAAGACGAAAGAATGAAAGAAGAAAGAAAGAAAGAAGAAAGAAGAAAGAAAGAAGAAAGAAAGAAGAAAGAAAGAAAGAAGAAAGAAGAAAGAACAAGAAAGAAAGAAGAAAGAAAGAAGAAAGAAAGAAGAAAGAATAAAGAAAGAAAGAAAGAAGAAAGAAAGAAGAAAGAAAGAACGAAGAAAGAAAGAAATAAGAAAGAAAGAAGAAAGAAAGATGACAGAAAGAAGAAAGAAAGAAGTAAGAAAGAAGAAAGAAAGAAGAAAGAAGAAAGAAGAAAGAAAGAAGAAAGAAAGAAGAAAGACAGAAAGAAAGAAGAAAGAAAGAAGAAAGAAAGAATAAAGAAAGAAGAAAGGAAGAAGAAAGAAAGAAAGAAGAAAGGAAGAAGAAAGAATGAAGAAAGAAAGAGGAAATAAAGAAGAAAGAAAGAAGAAAGAAAGAAAGAAGAAAGAAAGAAGTAAGAAAGAAGAAGAAAGAAGAAAGAAAGAAAGAAAGAAAGAAAGAAAGAAGGAAGAAAGAAGAAAATAGAAAGAAAGAAGAAAGAAAGAAGCAGGAAAGAAGAAAGGAGAGAGAAAGAAAGAAGAAAGAAAGAGAGAAGAAAGAAATAAGAAAGAAAGAAAAAAAGAAAGCAGAAAGGAAGAAAGAAGAAAGAAACAAAGACGAAAGAATGAAAGAAGAAAGAAAGAAAGAAGAAAGAAACAAGAAAGTAAGAGAAAGAAAGAAGAAAGAAAGAAGAAGAAAGAAGAAAGATAGAAGAAAGAAAGAAGAAAGAAAGAAGGAAGAAAGAAAGAATAAAGAAAGAAAGAATAAAGAAAGAAGAAAGAAAGTAGAAAGAAAGAAGAAAGAATGAAGAAAGAAAGAAGTTAGAAAGAAAGGAAGAAGAAAGTAAGAAGAAAAAAAAGAAGAAAGAAAGAAAGAAAGAAAGAAAGAAGAAAGAAAGAAAGAAGAAAGAAAAAAGAAGAACTAAAGAAAGAAGAAAGAAAGAAGGGGGAAAGAAAGAAAGACAGAACAAAGAAAGAAGGAAGAAAAAGAAAGGAAGAAGAAAGAAAGAGGAAAGAAGGAAGAAAGAAAGAAGAAAGAAAGAAAGAAGAGTGAAAGAAGAAAGAAAGAAAAAAGAAAGAAGTAAGAAAGAAGTAAGAAAGAACAAAGAAAAAAGAAAGAAAGAAAGAAGTAAGAAAGAAGCGAGAAAGAAAGAAGAAAGAAAGAAGAAAGAAAGAAGAAATAAAGAAGAAAGAAAGAAAGAAGAAATAAGGAAGAAAGAAGAAAGGAAGAAAAAATAAAGGAGAAAGAAAGAAAGAAGTAAGAAAGAAGAAAGAAAGAAAGAAAAAAGAAAGAAAGAAAAAAGAAAGTAGAAAAAAAGAAGAAAGAAAGAAGATAGAAAGAAAGAAAGAAGAAAGAAAGAAGAGAAAGAAAGTAGAAAGAAAGAAGAAAGAAAGAAGAAAGAAAGAAGAAAGAAAGTAATAAGAAAGAAAGAAGAAGGAAAGAAGAAAGAAAGAAGAAAGAAAGAAGAAAGAAAGAAGAAAGAAATAAAGAAGAAATAAATAAGAAAGAAGTAAAGAAGAAATAAAGAAAGAAGAAAGAAAGAAAGAAGAAAGAAAGAAAGAAAGAAGAAAGAAAGAAGAAAGAAAGAAGAAAGAAGTAAGAAAGAACAAAGAAAAAAGAAAGAAAGAAGAAAGAAAGAAGTAAGAAAGAAGTAAGAAAAAAAGAAGAAAGAAAGAAGAAAGAAAGTAATAAGAAAGAAAGAAGAAAGAAAGAAGAAAGTAGGAAGAAAGAAAGAAGAAAGAAATAAGAAAGAAAAAAAAAGAATGAAAGAAGAAAGAAAGAAGGAAGAAAGAAAGAAGAAAGAAAGAAAGAAGAAAGAAAGAAGGAAGAAAGTAAGAAGAATGAAAGAAGAAAGAAAGAAGTAAGAAAGAAGAAAGAAGGAAAGAAGAAAGAAAGAAAGAAAAAAGAAGGAAGAAAGAAAGAAGAAAGAAAGAAGAAAGAAAGAAGTAAGAAGGAAGTAAGAAAGAAATAAGAAAGAAGTAAGATAGAAGAAAGAAAGAAAGAAAGAAAGAAAGATAGAGGAAAGGAAGAAGAAATAAAGAAGAAAGAAGAAAGAAAGAAGAAAGTAAGAAGTGAGCAAGAATTAAGAAAGAAGTAAGAAAGAAGAAAGAAAGAAGAAAGAAAGAAGAAAGAAAGAAGAAAGAATGAAGAAAGAAAGAATAAAGAAAAAAGTAAGAAATAAGTTAGAAAGAAAAAGAAGAAAGAAAGAAGAAAGAAAGAAGAAAGAAGAAAGAAAGAAGAAAGAAAGAAGAAAGAAAAAGAAAGAAAGAAGAAAGAATGAGAAAGAAAGAAAGAAGAAAGAAAGAAGAAAGAAGAAAGAAAGAAGGAATAATGAAAGAAGATAGAAAGAAGGAGGAAAGAAAGAAAGGAAGAAGAAAGAAAGAAGAAAGAAAGAAGAAAGGAAGAAAGAAAGTACAAAGAGAGAAGAAAGAAAAGAAAGGAAGAAGAAAGAAAGAAGAAAGAAAGAAGAAAGGAAGAAAGAAAGAACAAAGGAGAGAAGAAAGTAAGAGAAGGGAAGAAGATAGAAGGAAGAAAGAAAGAAATAAGAAAGAAGAAGAAAGAAAGATAAAGAAGAAGAAGAAGAATAAAGAAAGAAGAAAGAAGGAAGAAAGAAGAAAGAAAGAAGAAAGAAAGAAAGAAAGAACAAAGAAAGAAAGAGCAAAGAAAGAAGAATGGAAAAGAAAGGAAGAAGAAAGTAAGAAGAAGAAAGAAGAAAGGACAGAAAGAAGAAGAAAGAAGAAAGATAGAAAGACGAAAGAAGGAAAGAATAAAGAAAGAAATAAGAAAGAAAGAAATAAAGAAGAAAGAAGAAAGAAAGAAGAAAGAAAGAAGAAAGTAAGAAGAAAGAAAGAAGAATGAAATAAGAAAGAAGAATGAAATGAAGAACAAAGAAAGAAGAAAGAAAAAGAAAGGAAGAAGTAAGAAAGAAAGATCTTTCTTTCTTTCTTCTTTCTTTCTTCTTTCTTCTTTCTTTCTTCATTCTTTCTTTCTTCTTTCTTTCTTTCTTCTTCTTTCTTTCTTCTTCTTTCTGCGTTTTCTTTCTTCTTTCTTTTTTTTTATTCTTTCTTCCTTCTTGCTTCTTTCTTTCTTCTTTCTTCCTTCTTTCTTTCTTTCTTCTTTCTTTCTTTCTTTCTTCCTTTCTTTCCTTCTTTCTTTCTTCTTTCTTTCTTTCTTTCTTTCTTTCTTTCTTACTTTCTTTCTTCTTTCTTTCTTTCTTCTTAATTTCCTCTTCTTTTTCTTTCTTTCTTCTTCCTTTCTTCTTTCCTTCTTTCTTCTTTAATTCTTCTTTCGTTCTTCTTTCTTATTTCTTACTTTCTCTTTTTTTCTTCTTTCTTTCTTTCCTTCTTCTCTCTTTCTTCTTTCTTTCTTCTTTCTTTCTGCTTTCTTTCATCATCTTTCTTACTTCTATCTTTCTTCTTTCTGTCCTCTTCTTTCTTCTTTCTTTTTTCTTATTTCTTTTTTTCTTTTTTCTTTCTTTCATCTTTCTTTCTTTGTTACTTCTTTCTTACTTCTTTCTTTCTCTTTCTTTCTTCTTTCTTTCTTCTTTCTTTCTCCTTTCTTTCTTCTTTCTTTCTTTCTTTCTTGTTTCTTCTCTTCTTTTCTTTCCTCTTTCTTTATTCTTTCTTTCTTCTTCCTTTCTTCTTTCTTCTTTCTTCTTTCTTTCTTCTTTCTTTCTTCTTTCTTTCTTCTTTCTTTGTTCTTTATTTCTTTCTTTCTCCTTTCTTTGTTTCTTCTTTCTTTCTTCTTTCTTTCTTCTTTCTTTCCTTCTTTCTTTCTTACTTTCTTTCTTTCTTTCTTCCTTCCTTCCTTCCTTCCTTCCTTCCTTCCTTCCTTCCTTCCCTCATTCCTTCCTTTCTTCCTTCCTTCCTTCCTTCCTTCTTCCTTTCTTCCTTTCTTCTTTCTTTCTTTCTTCTTTCTTCTTCTTTCTTTCATCATCTTTCTTTCTTCTTTCTTTCTTTTTTCTTTCTTCTGTCTTTCTTCTTTCTTACTTCTTTCTTTCTCCGTTCTGTCTTCTTTCTTTCTTCTTTCTTTCTTATTTCTTTATTTCTTCATTCTTTCTTTCTTCTTTCTTTCTATTTTTTCTTTCTCATTCTTTCTTCTGTCTTTCTTCTTTCTTTCTTTCTTCTTCCTTCCTTTCTTCTTTCTTTCTTTCTTCTTTCTTTCTTCTTCTTCTTTCTTCCTTCCTCTTTCTTCTCTTTCTTTCTTTCTCTTTCATTCTTCTTTCTTTCTTCTTTCTTCTTTCTTTCTTCTTTCTTTCTTGTTTATTTTCTTTCTTTCTTCTTTCTTTCTTCTTCCTTTCGCCTTCTTTCTACTTTATTTCTTCTTCCTTTCTTCATTCTTTCTTCATTCTTTCTTTCTTTCTTTCTTTCTTCTTTCTTTCATCATCTTTCTTTCCTTCTTTCTTTCTTCTTTCTTTCTTCTTTTTTTCTTCTTTCTTACTTCTTTCTTTCTTCTTTCTGTATTCTTTCTTTCTTCTTATTTCTTATTTCTTTCTTTCTTCATTCTTTCTTTCTTTCTTCTTTCTTTCTTTCTTTCTTCTTTCTTTCTTCTTTCTGTCTTCTTTCTTTCTTCTTTCTTTCTTATTTTTATTCCTTCATTCTTTCTTTCTTCTTTCTTTCTTCTTTCTTACTTCTTTCTTTCTTCTTTCTTTCTTCTTTCTTTCTTATTTCTTTCTTTCATCATTCTTTCGTTCTTCTTTCTTTCTTCTTTCTTTCTTTCTTCATTCTTTCTTCTCTCTTTCTTCTTTCTTTCTTGTTTCTTTCTTCTTTCTTCTTTCTTTCTTTCTTCTTTCTTTCTTTCTTCTTTCTTCCTTTCTTCTTTCTTTCTTCTTTCCTGCTTCTTTCTTTATTCTTTCTTTCTTCTTTCTTACTTATTTCTTTCTTCTTTCTTTCTTTCTTCATTCTTTGTTTCTTCTTTCTTTCTACTTTCTTTCTTTCTTCTTTCTTCTTTCTTTCTTCTTTCTTTCTTCTTTCTTTCTTGTTTCTTTCTTCTTTCTTTCTTTCTTTTTCTTTCTTCTTTCTTCCTTTCTACTTTCTTTCTTTCTTCTTTCTTTATTTATTCTTTCTTTCTTTCTTCTTTATTCTTTCTTTGTTCTTTCTTCTTTCTTGTTTCTTTCTTCTTTCTTACTTCTTTCTTTCTTCTTTCTTTCTTCTTTCTTTCTTCTTTCTTTCTTCTTTCTTTCTTTCTTTCTTCTTTCTTTGTTCTGTCTTTCTTCTTTCTTTCTTTCTTTCTTCTTTATTTCTTCTTTCTTCTTTGTTTCTTTCTTCTTTCTTTCTTCTTTCTTTCTTTGTTACTTCTTTCTTACTTCTTTCTTTCTCCTTTCTTTCTTCTTTCTTTCTTCTTTCTTTCTTCTTTCTTTCTTTCTTCTTCCTTTCTTCTTTCTTTCTTTCTTCTTTCATTCTTCTTTCTTTCTTTTTTCTTTCTTCTTTCTTTCTTTCTTCTTTCTTTATTCTTTCTTCCGTCTTTCTTTCTTCTTTCTGTCTTCTTTCTTTTTTCTTTCTTATTTCTTTCTTTCTTCATACTTTTTTCTTCTTTCTTTCTTCTTTCTTTCTTCCTTCTTTCTTCTTTCTTTCTTCTTTCTTTTTTCTTCTTTCTTCTTTCTTTCTTCTTTCTTTCTTCTTTCTTTATTTCTTCTTTCTTTCTTCTTTCTTTCCTTCTCTTTTCTTTCTTTCTTCTTTCTTTCTTTATACGTTCTTTCTTCTTTCTTTCTTCTTTCTTACTTTCTTTCTTCTTTCTTCTTTCTTTCTTCTTTCTTTCTTCTTTCTTTCTCCTTTCTTTCTTCTTTCTTTCTTCCTTATTTCTTTTTTTCTTCTTTCTTTCTTTCATCGTTCTTTCTCTGTTACTTCTTTGTTACTTCTTTCTTTCTTCTTTCTTTCCTTCTTTTTTCTTTCTTCTTTCTTTCTTCTTTCTTTCTTCTTTCTTTCTTTCTTTCTTGTTTCTTTCTTCTTTCTTTCCTCTTTCTTTCTTCTTTCTTTCATCTTTCTTCTTTCTTCTTCTTTCTTCGTTCTGTCTTCTTTCTTTCTTCTTTCTTTATTATTTCTTTATTTCTTCATTCTTTCTTTCCTCTTTCTTTTCTTATTTCTTTCTTTCTTCATTCTTTCTTCTGTCTTTCTTCTTTCTTCTTTCTTTCTTCTTTCTTTCTTCTTTATTTCTTTCTTTCTTCTTTCTTTCTTCTTTCTTTCTTCTTTCTTTCTTTGTTACTTCTTTCTTACCTCTTTCTTTCTTCTTTCTTTCTTTCTTCTTTCATTCTTCTTTCTTTCTTTTTTCTTTCTTCTTTCTTTCTTTCTTCTTTCTTTCTTCTTTCTTTATTTCTTTCTTTCCTCTTTCTTTCTTCTTTCTTTCTTCTTTCTTTCTTCTTTCTTTCTTCTTTCTTTCTTAGTTACTTCTTTCTTACTTCTTTTTTTCTTCTTTCTTCTTTCTTTCTTCTTTCTTTCTTTCTTCTTTCTTCTTTCTTCTTTCTTTCTTCTTTCTTTCTTCTTTCTTTCTTCCTTATTTCTTTTTTTCTTCTTTCTTTCTTTAATCTTTCTTTCTTTGTTACTTCTTTCTTACTTCTTTCTTTCTTCTTTCTTTCTTTCTTCTTCCTTTCTTCTTCCTTTCTTCTTTCTTTCTTTCTTCTTTCTTTCTTCTTTCTTTCTTCTTTCTTTCTTCTTTCTTTCTTTCTTCTTTCTTTCTTTCTTCTTTCTTTCTTCTTTCTTTCTTTGTTACTTCTTTCTTACTTCTTTCTTTCTTTCTTCTTTCTATCTTCTTTCTTTCTTCTTTCTTTCTTCTTTCTTTCTTTCTTTCTTTCCTTCTTCTTTCTTTCTTCTTTCTTTCCTCTTTCTTTCTTCTTTCTTTCTTATTTCTTTCTTCTTTCTTTCTTTCTTCTTTCAGTCTTCTTTCGTTCTTCTTTCTTATTTCTTTCTTTCTTCTTTTTTTCTTCTTTCTTTCTTTCTTCTTTCTTTCTTCTTTCTTTCTTCTTTCTTACATCATCTTTCTTTCTTCTTTCTTTCTTCTTCCTTTCTTCTTTCTTTCTTCTTTCTTCTTTCTTTCTTCTTTCTGTCTTCTTTCTTTCTTCTTTCTTTCTTATTTCTTTATTTCTTCATTCTTTCTTTCTACTTTCTTTCTTATTTCTTTCTTTCCTCATTCTTTCTTCTGTCTTTCTTCTTTATTCTTTCTTCTTTCTTTCTTTCTTCTTTCTTTCTTCTTTCTTTCTTTGTTACTTCTTTCTTACTTCTTTCTTTCTTCTTACTTTCTTTCTTCTTTCTTTATTTCTTTCTTTCTTTCGTTCTTCTTTCTTTCTTTCTTTCTTTCTTTCTTTCTTTCTTCTTTCTTTCTTCTTTCTTTCCTCTTTCTTTCTTCTTTCTTTCTTATTTCTTTCTTCTTTCTTCTCTCTTTCTTCTTTCTTTCTTCTTTCTTTCTTCCTTATTTCTTTTTTTCTTCTTTCTTTCTTTCATCTTTCTTTCTTTGTTATTCTTTCTTACTTCTTTCTTTCTTCTTTCTTTCTTTCTTCTTTCTTTCTTCTTTCTTTCTTCTTTCTTTCTTCTTTCTTTCTTTCTTTCTTGTTTCTTTCTTCTTTCTTTCCTCTTTCTTTCTTCTTTCTTTCTTCTTCCTTTCTTCTTTCTTTCTTCTTTCTTTCTTCTTTCTTTCTTCTTTCTTTCTTCTTTCTTTCTTTCTTTCTTCTTTCTTTCTTTCTTTCTTCTTTCTTTCTTCTTTCTTTCTTTGTTACCTCTTTCTTACGTCTTTCTTTCTTCTTTCTTTCTTTCTTCTTTCTTTCTTCTTTCTTTCTTATTTCTTTCTTCCTTCTTTCTTTCTTTCTTTCTTCTTTCTTTCTTCTTTCTTTCCTCTTTCTTTCTTCTTTCTTTCTTCTTCCTTTCTTCCTTCTTTCTTTCTTCTTTCATTCTTCTTTCGTTCCTCTTATTTCTTTCTTTCCTCTTTTTTTCTTCTTTCTTTCTTTATTTCTTTCTTCTTTCTTTCTTCTTTCTGTCTTCTTTCTTTCTTCTTTCTTTCTTATTTCTTTATTTCTTCATTCTTTCTTTCTTCTTTCCTTCTTTTTTCCTTCTTTCTTTTTTCTTTCTTCTTTCTTTCTTTCTTCTTTCTTTCTTCTTTCTTTCTTTGTTACTTCTTTCTTACTTCTTTCTTTCCTCTTTCTTTCTTTCTTTCTTGTTTCTTTCTTCTTTCTTTCCTCTTGCTTTCTTCTTTCTTTCTTCTTCCTTTCTTCTTTTTTTCTTTATTCTTTCTTTCTTCTTTCTTTCTTCTTTCTTTATTCTTTCTTTCTTCTTTCTTACTTATTTCTTTCTTCTTTCTGTCTTCTTTCTTTCTTATTTCTTTCTTATTTCTTTCTTTCTTCATTCTTTGTTTCTTCTTTCTTTCTACTTTCTTTCTTTCTTCTTTCTTCTTTCTTTCTTCTTTCTTGCCTTGCCTTGCTTTGCTTTGCTTTCCCCTTTTGCCTTGCCTTTCCTTGCCTTGCTTTACCCTTTGCCTTCCCTTGCCTTGCCTTTCCATGCCTTGCTTTGCCCCTTTACCTTGCCTTGCCTTGCTTTGCCCTTTGTCTTTCCTTGCCATGCTTTGTCCTTTTGACTTACCTTGCCTTGCCATGCTTTTCCCTTTTACCTTGCCTTGCTTTGCCATTTTGCCTTTCCTTGCATTGCCCCTTTGCCTTACTTGCCTTAAATTGCTTTCCCTTTTGCCTTTCCTTGCATTGCCCTTTTGCCTTACTTTGCCTTGACTTGCTTTGCCCTTTTGCCTTGCCTTTTCATGCTTTGCCCTTTTGCCTTGCTGCTTTGCCATTTTGCCTTTCCTTGCATTGCCCTTTTGCCTTACCTTGCCTTTACTAGCTTTGCCCTTTTGTCTTGCTTGCCTTATTTTGCCGTTTTGATTTGCCTTGCATTGCCGTACTTTGATCTTTGCCTTGCCTTGACGTGTCTTGTTTATCCTTTTGCCTTGCCTTGCCTTTCCCTGCCTTTCTTTGCCCTTTTGCCTTCCCTTGACATGCTTTGCCCTTTTGCCTTGCCTTGCCGTACTTTGATCTTTGCCTTGCCTTGACGTGTCTTTCTTCTCCTTTTGCCTTGCCTTGCTTCGCTTTCCCCTTTTGCCTTACCTTGCTTTACCCTTTTGCTTTGCCTTGCCTTGCCTTTCACCGCCTTGCTTTGCCCTTTTGCCTTCCTTTGCCTTGCTTTGCCCTTTTGCCTTTCCTTGCCATACTTTGCCCTTTTGCCTTGTCTGGCCTTGCCTTTGTTAGCCCTTTTGCCTTACTTTCATTCTTGCCTTGCCTTGACGTGTGTTCCTTATCGTTTTCCCTTGCCTTGCACTGCTTTCCCATTTTGCCTTGCCTATCCTTCCCTTGCTTTACCATTTTACCTTCCCTTGCCTTGCCTTTCCATGCCTTGCTTTGCCCTTTTCCCTTACCTTGCCTTGCTTTGCCCTTTTGCCTTGCCTTGCTTTGCCATTTTGCCTTTCCTTGCATTGCCCTTTTGCCTGGCATTGACTTGCTTTGCCCTTTATACTTGCCTTGCCTTGTCATGCTTTGCCCTTTTGCCTTGCATTGCTTTACCATTTTGCCTTTCCTTGCATTGCACTTTTGCATTACCTTCCCTTGCCTTGCTTTACCCTTTTGCCTTCCCTTGCCTTGCCTTTCCATGCCTTGCTTGCCCCTTTGCCTTACCTTGCCTTGCTTTGCCCTTTTGCCTTGCCTTGCTTTGCCTCTTTACCTTGTCTTGCCTTGCCTTCCTTTCTCCTTTTGCCCTGATTTGCCTTGCCTTTCTTTTGACCTTTTGCCTTGCCTTGCCTTGCCATGCTTTGCTCTTTTTCCTTGCCTTGTTTTGCCCTTTTGTCTTGCCTTGCCTTGCCTTGCTTTGCCATTTTCCCTTGCCTTGCTTTCCCCTTTTGCCTTGCCTTTCCTTGCTTTGGGATTTATCCTGGCCTTGTCATGGTTTGTCCTTTTGACTTACCTTGCCTTGCCTTTCTTTGCACTTTTGCCTGGCCTTGCATTGAGTTGCCCTTTTTCCTTGACTTGCCTTGCCATGCTTTGCCCTTTTGCCTTGCCTTGCTTTGCCATTTTGCCTTTCCTTGAATTGCCCATTTGCCTTACCTTGCCTTGACTTGCTATACCATTTTTCCTTGCCTTGCCTTGTCATGCTTTGCCCTTTTGACTTGCCTTGCTTTGCCCTTTTGTCTTGCCTTGCCTTGCCTTGCTTTGCCATTTTCCCTTGCCTTGCTTTCCCCTTTTACCTTGCCTTTCCTTGCTTTGGCCTTTGTCCTCTCCTTGCCATGGTTTGTCCTTTTGACTTGCCTTGCCTTGTCATGCTTTGCCCTTTTGACTTGCCTTGCTTTGCCCTTTTGCCTTGCTTTGCCTTGTTATGCTTCGCCCTTTTGCCTTGTCTTGCTTTGCCATTTTGCCTTTCCTTGCATTGCCCTTTTGCCTTACCTTGCCTTGACATGCTTTGCCCTTTTGCCTTGCCTTGCCTTGTCATGCTTTGCCCTTTTGACCTGCTTTGCTTTGCCCTTTTGCCTTGCCTTTCCTTGTTTTGCCGTTTTGAATTGCCTTGCATTGCCTTACTTTCATCTTTGCCTTGCCTTGACGTGTCTTCCTTATCCTTTTGCCTTGCCTTGCTTTGCTTTCCCCTTTTGCCTTGCTTTTCCTTACCCTGCTTTACCCTTTTGCCTTCCCTTGCCTTGCCTTTCCATGCCTTGCTTTGCCCCTTGGCCTTACCTTGCCTTGCTTTGCCCTTTTTCCTTGCCTTGCTTTCCCTCTTTGCCTTGTCTTGCCTTGCCTTCCTTCCTCATTTTGCCCTGATTTGCCTTGCCTTTCTTTTGACCTTTTGCCTTGCCTTGCCTTGCCATGCTTTGCTCTTTTTCCTTGCCTTGCTTTGCCCTTTTGTCTTGCCTTGCCTTGCCTTGCTTTGCCATTTTCCCTTGCCTTGCTTTCCCCTTTTGCCTTGCCTTTCCTTGCTTTGGCCTTTTTCCTGGCCTTGCCATGGTTTGTCCTTTTGACTTACCTTGCCTTGCCTTTCTTTGCACTTTTGCCTGGCCTTGCCTTTCGTTGCCCTTTTTCCTTGCCTTGCCTTGCCATGCTTTGCCCTTTTGCCTTGCCTTGCTTTGCCATTTTGCCTTTCCTTGAATTGCCCTTTAGGCTTACCTTGCCTTGACTTGCTATACCCTTTTTCCTTGCCTTGCCTTGTCATGCTTTGCCCTTTTGACTTGCCTTGCTTTGCCCTTTTGCCTTTTTATGCCTTGTTATGCTTTGCCCTTTTGCCTTGCCTTGCTTTGCCATTTTGCCTTTCCTTGAATTGCCCTTTAGGCTTACCTTGCCTTGACTTGCTATACCCTTTTTCCTTGCCTTGCCTTGTCATGCTTTGCCCTTTTGACTTGCCTTGCTTTGCCCTTTTGCCTTTTTTTGCCTTGTTATGCTTTGCCCTTTTGCCTTGTCTTGCTTTGCCATTTTGCCTTTCCTTGCATTGCCCTTTTGCCTTACCTTGCCTTGACATGCTTTGCCCTTTTGCCTTGCCTTGCCTTGCTTTGCCGTTTTGAATTGCCTTGCATTGCCTTACTTTCATCTTTTCCTTAACTTGCCTTGACTTGCTATACCCTTTTTCCTTGCCTTGCCTTGTCATGCTTTGCCCTTTTGACTTGCCTTGCTTTGCCCTGTTGCCTTGCTTTGCCTTGTTATGCTTTGCCCTTTTGCCTAGTCTTGCTTTGCCATTTTGCCTTTCCTTGCATTGCCCTTTTGCCTTACCTTGCCTTGACATGCTTTGCCCTTTTGCCTTGCCTTGCCTTGTCATGCTTTGCCCTTTTGACTTGCTTTGCTTTGCCCTTTTACCTTGCCTTTCCTTGTTTTGCCGTTTTGAATTGCCTTGCATTGCCTTACTTTCATCTTTGCCTTGCCTTGACGTGTCTTCCTTATCCTTTTGCCTTGCCTTGCTTTGCTTTCCCCTTTTGCCTTGCCTTCCCTTGCCTTGTCATGCTTTGCCCTTTTGCCTTGCATTGCTTTACCATTTTGCCTTTCCTTGCATTGCACTTTTGCATTACCTTCCCTTGCCTTGCTTTACCCTTTTGCCTTCCCTTGCCTTGCCTTTCCATGCCTTGCTTGCCCCTTTGCCTTACCTTGCCTTGCTTTGCCCTTTTGCCTTGCCTTGCTTTGCCTCTTTGCCTTGTCTTGCCTTGCCTTCCTTTCTCCTTTTGCCCTGATTTGGCTTGCCTTTCTTTTGACCTTTTGCCTTGCCTTGTCTTGCCATGCTTTGCTCTTTTTCCTTGCCTTGCTTTGCCCTTTTGTCTTGCCTTGCCTTGCCTTGCTTTGCCATTTTCCCTTGCCTTGCTTTCCCCTTTTGCCTTGCCTTTCCTTGCTTTGGCCTTTATCCTGGCCTTGTCATGGTTTGTCCTTTTGACTTACCTTGCCTTGCCTTTCTTTGCACTTTTGCCTGGCCTTGCATTGAGTTGCCCTTTTTCCTTGCCTTGCCTTGCCATGCTTTGCCCATTTGCCTTGCCTTGCTTTGCCATTTTGCCTTTCCTTGAATTGCCCTTTTGCCTTACCTTGCCTTGACTTGCTATACCATTTTTCCTTGCCTTGCCTTGTCATGCTTTGCCCTTTTGACTTGCCTTGCTTTGCCCTTTTGCCTTGCTTTGCCTTGTTATGCTTTGCCCTTTTGACTGGCCTTGCTTTGCCCTTTTGCCTTGCTTTGCCTTGTTATGCTTTGCCCTTTTGCCTTGTCTTGCTTTGCCATTTTGCCTTTCCTTGCATTGCCCTTTTGCCTTACCTTGCCTTGACATGCTTTGCCCTTTTGCCTTGCCTTGCCTTGTTTTGCCGTTTTGAATTGCCTTGCATTGCCTTACTTTCATCTTTGCCTTGCCTTGACGTGTCTTCCTTATCCTTTTGCCTTGCCTTGCTTTGCTTTCCCCTTTTGCCTTGCCTTTCCTTGCCTTGCTTTACCCTTTTGCCTTCCCTTGCCTTGCCTTTCCATGCCTTGCTTTGCCCCTTTGCCTTACCTTGCCTTGCTTTGCCCTTTTGCCTTGCCTTGCTTTGCCTCTTTGCCTTGTCTTGCCTTGCCTTCCTTTCTCCTTTTGCCCTGATTTGCCTTGCCTTTCTTTTGACCTTTTGCCTTGCCTTGCCATGCTTTGCTCTTTTTCCTTGCCTTGCTTTGCCCTTTTGTCTTGCCTTGCCTTGCCTTGCTTTGCCATTTTCCCTTGCCTTGCTTTCCCCTTTTGCCTTGCCTTTCCTTGCTTTGGCCTTTTTCCTGGCCTTGCCATGGTTTGTCCTTTTGACTTACCTTGCCTTGCCTTTCTTTGCCCTTTTGCCTGGCCTTGCATTGAGTTGCCCTTTTTCCTTGCCTTGCCTTGCCATGCTTTGCCATTTTGCCTTGCCTTGCTTTTCCATTTTGCCTTTCCTTGAATTGCCCTTTTGCCTTACCTTGCCTTGACTTGCTATACCCTTTTTCCTTGCCTTGCCTTGTCATGCTTTGCCCTTTTGACTTGCCTTGCTTTGCCCTTTTGCCTTGCTTTGCCTTGTTATGCTTTGCCCTTTTGCCTTGTCTTGCTTTGCCATTTTGCCTTTCCTTGCATTGCCCTTTTGCCTTACCTTGCCTTGACATGCTTTGTCCTTTTGCCTTGCCATGCCTTGTCATGCTTTGCCCTTTTGACTTGCTTTGCTTTGCCCTTTTGCCTTGCCTTTCCTTGTTTTGCCGTTTTGAATTGCCTTGCATTGCCTTACTTTCATCTTTGCCTTGCCTTAACGTGTCTTCCTTATCCTTTTGCCTTGCCTTGCTTTGCTTTCACCTTTTGCCTTGCCTTTCCTTGCCTTCCTTTACCCTTTTGCCTTCTCTTGCCTTGCCTTTCCATGCCTTGCTTTGCCCCTTTGCCTTACCTTGCCTTGCTTTGCCCTTTTGCCTTGCCTTGCTTTGCCTCTTTGCCTTGTCTTCCCTTGCATTCCTTTCTCCTTTTGCCCTGATTTGCCTTGCCTTTCTTTTGACCTTTTGCCTTGCCTTGCCTTGCCATGCTTTGCTCTTTTTCCTTGCCTTGCTTTGCCCTTTTGTCTTGCCTTGCCTTGCCTTGCTTTGCCATTTTCCCTTGCCTTGCTTTCCCCTTTTGCCTTGCCTTTCCTTGCTTTGGCCTTTTTCCTGGCCTTGCCATGGTTTGTCCTTTTGACTTACCTTGCCTTGCCTTTCTTTGCCCTTTTGCCTGGCCTTGCCTTGAGTTGCCCTTTTTCCTTGCCTTGCCTTGCCATGCTTTGCCCTTTTGCCTTGCCTTGCTTTTCCATTTTGCCTTTCCTTGAATTGCCCTTTTGCCTTACCTTGCCTTGACTTGCTATACCCTTTTTCCTTGCCTTGCCTTGTCATGCTTTGCCCTTTTGGCTTGCCTTGCTTTGCCCTTTTGCCTTGCTTTGCCTTGTTATGCTTTGCCCTTTTGCCTTGTCTTGCTTTGCCATTTTGTCTTTCCTTGAATTCCCCTTTTGCCTTACCTTGCCTTGACATGCTTTGCATTTGCCTTGCCTTCCCTTGTTTTGCCGTTTTGAATTGCCTTGCATTGCCTTACTTTCATCTTTGCCTTGCCTTGACGTGTCTTCCTTATCCTTTTGCCTTGCCTTGCTTTGCTTTCCACTTTTGCCTTTCGTTTCCTTGCCTTGCTTTACCCAAAATTGCCTTCCCTTGCCTTGCCTTTCCATGCCTTGCTTTGCCCCTTTGCCTTACCTTGCCTTGCTTTGCCCTTTTGCCTTGCCTTGCTTTGCCTCTTTGCCTTGTCTTGCCTTGCCTTCCTTTCTCCTTTTGCCCTGATTTGCCTTGCCTTTCTTTTGACCTTTTGCCTTGCCGTGCCATGCTTTGCACATTTCCTTGCCTTGCTTTGCCCTTTTGTCTTCCCTTGCCTTGCCATGCTTTGCTCTTTTTCCTTGCCTTGCTTTCCCCTTTTGCCTTGCCTTTCCTTGCCTTGCTTTACCCTTTTGCCTTCTCTTGCCTTGCCTTTCCATGCCTTGCTTTGCCCCTTTGCCTTACCTTGCCTTGCTTTGCACTTTTGCCTTGCCTTGCTTTGCCCTTTTGCCTTGCCTTGCTTTGCCTCTTTGCCTTGTCTTGCCTTGCCTTCCTTTCTCCTTTTGCCCTGATTTGCCTTGCCTTTCTTTTGACCTTTTGCCTTGCCTTGCTTTGCCATGCTTTGATCTTTTTCCTTGCCTTGCTTTGCCCTTTTGTCTTGCCTTGCCTTGCCTTGCTTTGCCATTTTCCCTTGCCTTGCTGTCCCCTTTTGCCTTGCCTTTCCTTGCTTTGGACTTTTTCCTGGCCTTGCCATGGTTTGTCCTTTTGACTTACCTTGCCTTGCCTTTCTTTGCCCTTTTTCCTGGCCTTGCATTGAGTTGCCTTTTTCCTTGCCTTGCTTTCCCATGCTTTGCCCTTTTGCCTTGCCTTGCTTTGCCATTTTGCCTTTCCTTGAATTGCCCTTTTGCCTTACCTTGCCTTGACTTGCTATACCCTTTTTCCTTGCCTTGCCTTGTCATGCTTTGCCCTTTTGACTTGCCTTGCTTTGCCCTTTTGCCTTGCTTTGCCTTGTTATGCTTTGCCCTTTTGACTTGCCTTGCTTTGCCCTTTTGCCTTGCTTTGCCTTGTTATGCTTTGCCCTTTTGCCTTGTCTTGCTTTGCCATTTTGCCTTTCCTTGCATTGCCCTTTTGCCTTACCTTGCCTTGACATGCTTTGCCCTTTTGCCTTGCCTTGCCTTGTTTTGCCGTTTTGAATTGTCTTGCATTGCCTTCCTTTCATCTTTGCCTTGCCTTGACGTGTCTTGCTTATCCTTTTGCCTTGCCTTGCTTTGCTTTCCCCTTTTGCCTTGCCTTTCCTTGCCTTGCTTTACCCTTTTGCCTTCCCTTGCCTTGCCTTTCCATGCCTTGCTTTGCCCCTTTGCCTTACCTTGCCTTGCTTTGCCCTTTTGCCTTGCCTTGCTTTGCCTCTTTGCCTTGTCTTGCCTTGCCTTCCTTTCTCCTTTTGCCCTGATTTGCCTTGCCTTTCTTTTGACCTTTTGCCTTGCCTTGCCATTCTTTGCTCTTTTTCCTTGCCTTGCTTTGCCCTTTTGTCTTTCCTTGCCTTGCCTTGCTTTGCCATTTTCCCTTGCCTTGCTTTCCCCTTTTGCCTTGCCTTTCCTTGCTTTGGCCTTTTTCCTGGCCTTGCCATGGTTTGTCCTTTTGACTTACCTTGCCTTGCCTTTCTTTGCACTTTTGCCTGGCCTTGCATTGAGTTGCCCTTTTTCCTTGCCTTGCCTTGCCATGCTTTGCCATTTTGCCTTGCCTTGCTTTTCCATTTTGCCTTCCCTTGAATTGCCCTTTTGCCTTACCTTGCCTTGACTTGCTATACCCTTTTTCCTTGCCTTGCCTTGTCATGCTTTGCCCTTTTGACTTGCCTTGCTTTGCCCTTTTGCCTTGCTTTGCCTTGTTATGCTTTGCCCTTTTGCCTTGTCTTGCTTTGCCATTTTGCCTTTCCTTGCATTGCCCTTTTGCCTTACCTTGCCTTGACATGCTTTGCCCTTTTGCCTTGCCATGCCTTGTCATGCTTTGCCCTTTTGACTTGCTTTGCTTTGCCCTTTTGCCTTGCCTTTCCTTGTTTTGCCGTTTTGAATTGCCTTGCATTGCCTTACTTTCATCTTTGCCTTGCCTTGACGTGTCTTCCTTATCATTTTGCCTTGCCTTGCTTTGCTTTCACCTTTTGCCTTGCCTTTCCTTGCCTTCCTTTACCCTTTTGCCTTCTCTTGCCTTGCCTTTCCATGCCTTGCTTTGCCCCTTTGCCTTACCTTGCCTTGCTTTGCCCTTTTGCCTTGCCTTGCTTTGCCTCTTTGCCTTGTCTTGCCTTGCCTTCCTTTCTCCTTTTGCCCTGATTTGCCTTGCCTTTCTTTTGACCTTTTGCCTTGCCTTGCCTTGCCATGCTTTGCTCTTTTTCCTTGCCTTGCTTTGCCCTTTTGTCTTGCCTTGCCTTGCCTTGCTTTGCCATTTTCCCTTGCCTTGCTTTCCCCTTTTGCCTTGCCTTTCCTTGCTTGGCCTTTTTCCTGGCCTTGCCATGGTTTGTCCTTTTGACTTACCTTGCCTTGCCTTTCTTTGCCCTTTTGCCTGGCCTTGCCTTGAGTTGCCCTTTTTCCTTGCCTTGCCTTGCCATGCTTTGCCCTTTTGCCTTGCCTTGCTTTTCCATTTTGCCTTTCCTTGAATTGCCCTTTTGCCTTACCTTGCCTTGACTTGCTATACCCTTTTTCCTTGCCTTGCCTTGTCATGCTTTGCCCTTTTGGCTTGCCTTGCTTTGCCCTTTTGCCTTGCTTTGCCTTGTTATGCTTTGCCCTTTTGCCTTGTCTTGCTTTGCCATTTTGCCTTTCCTTGAATTCCCCTTTTGCCTTACCTTGCCTTGACATGCTTTGCATTTGCCTTGCCTTCCCTTGTTTTGCCGTTTTGAATTGCCTTGCATTGCCTTACTTTCATCTTTGCCTTGCCTTGACGTGTCTTCCTTATCCTTTTGCCTTGCCTTGCTTTGCTTTCCACTTTTGCCTTTCCTTTCCTTGCCTTGCTTTACCCAAAATTGCCTTCCCTTGCCTTGCCTTTCCATGCCTTGCTTTGCCCCTTTGCCTTACCTTGCCTTGCTTTGCCCTTTTGCCTTGCCTTGCTTTGCCTCTTTGCCTTGTCTTGCCTTGCCTTCCTTTCTCCTTTTGCCCTGATTTGCCTTGCCTTTCTTTTGACCTTTTGCCTTGCCGTGCCATGCTTTGCACATTTCCTTGCCTTGCTTTGCCCTTTTGTCTTGCCTTGACTTGCCATGCTTTGCTCTTTTTCCTTGCCTTGCTTTGCCCTTTTGCCTTGCCTTGCCTTGCCATGCTTTGCTCTTTTTTCTTGCCTTGCTTTGCCCTTTTGTCTTGCCTTGCCTTGCCTTGCTTTGCCATTTTCCCTTGCCTTGCCTTCAACTTTTGCCTTGCCTTTCCTTGCCTTGCTTTACCCTTTTGCCTTGCCTTTCCTTGCTTTGGCCTTTTTCCTGGCCTTGCCATGGTTTGTCCTTTTGACTTACCTTGCCTTGCCTTTCTTTGCCCTTTTGCCTGGCCTTGCCTTGAGTTGCCCATTTTCCTTGCCTTGCCTTGCCATGCTTTGCCCTTTTGCCTTGCCTTGCTTTTCCATTTTGCCTTTCCTTGAATTGCCCTTTTGCCTTACCTTGCCTTGACTTGCTATACCCTTTTTCCTTGCCTTGCCTTGTCATGCTTTCCCCTTTTGACTTGCCTTGCTTTGCCCTTTTGCCTTGCTTTGCCTTGTTATGCTTTGCCCTTTTGCCTTGTCTTGATTTGCCATTTTGCCTTTCCTTGCATTGCCCTTTTGCCTTACCTTGCCTTGACATGCTTTGCCCTTTTGCCTTGCCTTGCCTTGTGATGCTTTGCCCTTTTGACTTGCTTTGCTTTGCCCTTTTGCCTTGCCTTTCCTTGTTTTGCCGTTTTGAATTGCCTTGCATTGCCTTACTTTCATCTTTGCCTTGCCTTGACGTGTCTTCCTTATCCTTTTGCCTTGCCTTCCTTTGCTTTCCCCTTTTGCCTTGCCTTTCCTTGCCTTCCTTTACCCTTCTGCCTTCTCTTGCCTTGCCTTTCCATGCCTTGCTTTGCCGTTTGCCTTACCTTGCCTTGCTTTGCCATTTTCCCTTGCCTTGCTTTCCCCTTTTGCCTTGCCTTTCCTTGCTTTGGCCTTTTTCCTGGCCTTGCCATGGTTTATCTTTTTGACTTACCTTGCCTTGCCTTTCTTTGCCCTTTTGCCTGGCCCTTGCATTGAGATGCCCTTTTTCCTTGCCTTTCCTTGTTTTGCCGTTTTGAGTTGCCTTGCATTGCCTTACTTTCATCTTTGCCTTGCCTTGACGTGTCTTCTTTATCCTTTTGCCTTGCCTTGCTTTGCTTTCCCCTTTTGCCTTGCCTTCCCTTGCCTTGCTTTACCCTTTTGCCTTCCCTTGCCTTGCCTTTCCTTGCCTTGCTTTGCCCCTTTGCCTTACCTTGCCTTGCTTTGCCCTTTTGCCTTGCCTTGCTTTGCCTCTTTGCCTTGTCTTGCCTTGCCTTCCTTTCTCCTTTTGCCCTGATTTGCCTTGCCTTTCTTTTGACCTTTTGCCTTGCCTTGCCATGCTTTGCTCTTTTTCCTTGCCTTGCTTTGCCCTTTTGTCTTGCCTTGCCTTGCCTTGCTTTGCCATTTTCCCTTGCCTTGCTTTCCCCTTTTGCCTTGCCTTTCCTTGCTTTGGCCTTTTTCCTGGCCGTGCCATGGTTTGTCCTTTTGACTTACCTTGCCTTGCCTTTCTTTGCACTTTTTCCTGGCCTTGCATTGAGTTGCCCTTTTTCCTTGCCTTGCCTTGCCATGCTTTGCCGTTTTGCCTTGCCTTGCTTTGCCATTTTGCCTTTCCTTGAATTGCCCTTTTGCCTTACCTTGCCTTGACTTGCTATACCATTTTTCCTTGCCTTGCCTTGTCATGCTTTGCTCTTTTTCCTTGCCTTGCTTTGCCCTTTTGTCTTTCCTTGCCTTGCCTTGCTTTGCCATTTTCCCTTGCCTTGCTTTCCCCTTTTCCCTTGCTATTCCTTGCTTTGGCCTTTTTCCTGGCCTTGCCATGGTTTGTCCTTTTGACTTACCTTGCCTTGCCTTTCTTTGCCCTTTTGCCTGGCCTTGCATTGAGTTGCCCTTTTTCCTTGCCTTGCCTTGCCATGCTTTGCCCTTTTGCCTTGCCTTGCTCTGCCATTTTGCCTTTCCTTGAATTCCCCTTTTGCCTTACCTTGCCTTGACTTGCTATACCCTTTTTCCTTGCCTTGCCTTGTCATGCTTTGCCCTTTTGACTTGCCTTGCTTTGCCCTTTTGCCTTGCTTTGCCTTGTTATGCTTTGCCCTTTTGCCTTGTCTTGCTTTGCCATTTTGCCTTTCCTTGAATTGCCCTTTTGCCTTACCTTGCCTTGACATGCTTTGCCCTTTTGCCTTGCCTTGCCTTGTCATGCTTTTCCCTTTTGACTTGCTTTGCTTTGCCCTTTTACTTTGCCTTTCCTTGTTTTGCCGTTTTGAATTGCCTTGCATTGCCTTACTTTCATCTTTGCCTTGCCTTGACGTGTCTTCCTTATCCTTTTGCCTTGCCTTGCTTTGCTTTCCCCTTTTGCCTTGCCTTCCCTTGCCTTGCTTTACCCTTTTGCCTTGACTTGCCTTGCCTTTCCTTGCCTTGCTTTGCCCCTTTGCCTTTACCTTGCCTTGCTTTGCCCTTTTGCCTTGCCTTGCTTTGCCTCTTTGCCTTGTCTTGCCTTGCCTTCCTTTCTCCTTTTGCCCTGATTTGCCTTGCCTTTCTTTTGACCTTTTGCCTTGCCTTGCTTTGCCATGCTTTGATCTTTTTCCTTGCCTTGCTTTGCCATTTTGCCTTTCCTTGAATTGCCCTTTTGGCTTACCTTGCCTTGACTTGTTATACCCTTTTTTCTTGCCTTGCCTTCTCATGCTTTGCCCTTTTGACTTGCCTTGCTTTGCCCTTTTGCCTTGCTTTGCCTTGTTATGCTTTGCCCTTTTGACTTGCCTTGCTTTGCCCTTTTGCCTTGCTTTGCCTTGTTATGCTTTGCCCTTTTGCCTTGTCTTGCTTTGCCATTTTGCCTTTCCTTGCATTGCCCTTTTGCCTTACCTTGCCTTGACATGCTTTGCCCTTTTGCCTTGCCTTGCCTTGTTTTGCCGTTTTGAATTGCCTTGCATTGCCTTACTTTCATCTTTTCCTTGCCTTGATGTGTCTTCCTTATCCTTTTGCCTTGCCTTGCTTTGCTTTCCCCTTTTGCCTTACCTTTACTTGCCTTGCTTTACCCTTTTGCCTTCCCTTGCCTTGCCTTTCCATGCCTTGCTTTGCCCCTTTGCCTTACCTTGCCTTGCTTTGCTCTTTTGCCTTGCCTTGCTTTGCCTCTTTGCCTTGTCTTGCCTTGCCTTCCTTTCTCCTTTTGCCCTGATTTGCCTTGCCTTTCTTTTGACCTTTTGCCTTGCCTTGCCTTGCCATGCTTTGCAATATTCCCTTGCCTTGCTTTGCCCTTTTGTCTTGCCTTGCCTTGCCTTGCTTTGCCATTTTCCCTTGCCTTGCTTTCCCCTTTTGCCTTGCCTTTTCTTGCTTTGGCCTTTTTCCTGGCCTTGACATGGTTTGTCCTTTTGACTTACCTTGCCTTGCCTTTCTTTGACCTTTTGCCTGGCCTTGCCTTGAGTTGCCTTTTTCCTTGCCTTGCCTTGCCATGCTTTGCCCTTTTGCCTTGCCTTGCTTTGCCATTTTGCCTTTCCTTGAATTGCCCTTTTGCCTTACCTTGCCTTGACTTGCTATACCCTTTTTCCTTGCCTTGCCTTGTCATGCTTTGCCCTTTTGACTTGCCTTGCTTTGCCCTTTTGCCTTGCTTTGCCTTGTTATGCTTTGCCCTTTTGCCTTGTCTTGCTTTGCCATTTTGCCTTTCCTTGCATTGCCCTTTTGCCTTACCTTGCCTTGACATGCTTTGCCCTTTTGCCTTGCCTTACCTTGTCATGCTTTGCCCTTTTGACTTGCTTTGCTTTGCCCTTTTGCCTTGCCTTTCCTTGTTTACCGTTTTGAATTGCCTTGCATTGCCTTACTTTCATCTTTGCCTTGCCTTGACGTGTCTTGCTTATCCTTTTGCCTTGCCATCCTTTGCTTTCCCCTTTTGCCTTGCCTTTCCTTGCCTTCCTTTACCCTTTTGCCTTCTCTTGCCTTGCCTTTCCATGCCTTGCTTTGCCCCTTTGCCTTACCTTGCCTTGCTTTGCAGTTTTGCCTTGCCTTGCTTTGCCCTTTTGCCTTGCCTTGCTTTGCCGCTTTGCCTTGTCTTGCCTTGCCTTCCTTTCTCCTTTTGCCCTCATTTCCCTTGCCTTTCTTTTGACCTTTTGCCTTGCCTTGCTTTGCCATGCTTTGATCTTTTTCCCTTGCCTTGCTTTGCCCTTTTGTCTTGCCTTGCCTTGCCTTGCTTTGCCGTTTTCCCTTGCCTTGCCGTCCCCTTTTGCCTTGCCTTTCCTTGCTTTGGCCTTTTTCCTGGCCTTGCCATGGTTTGTCCTTTTGACTTACCTTGCCTTGCCTTTCTTTGCCCTTTTTCCTGGCCTTGCATTGAGTTGCCTTTTTCCTTACCTTGCTTTCCCATGCTTTGCCCTTTTGCCTTGCCTTGCTTTGCCATTTTGCCTTTCCTTGAATTGCCCTTTTGCCTTACCTTGCCTTGACTTGCTATACCCTTTTTTCTTGCCTTGCCTTGTCATGCTTTGCCCTTTTGACTTGCCTTGCTTTGCCCTTTTGCCTTGCTTTGCCTTGTTATGCTTTGCCCTTTTGACTGGCCTTGCTTTGCCCTTTTGCCTTGCTTTGCCTTGTTATGCTTTGCCCTTTTGCCTTGTCTTGCTTTGCCATTTTGCCTTTCCTTGCATTGCCCTTTTGCCTTACCTTGCCTTGACATGCTTTGCCCTTTTGCCTTGCCTTGCCTTGTTTTGCCGTTTTGAATTGCCTTGCATAGCCTTACTTTCATCTTTTCCTTGCCTTGATGTGTCCTCCTTATCCTTTTGCCTTGCCTTGCTTTGCTTTCCCCTTTTGCCTTGCCTTACCTTGCCTTGCTTTGCCCTTTTGCCTTGCCTTGCTTTGCCTCTTTGCCTTGTCTTGCCTTGCCTTCCTTTCTCCTTTTGCCCTGATTTGCCTTGCCTTTCTTTTGACCTTTTGCCTTGCCTTGCCATGCTTTGCTCTTTTTCCTTTCCTTGCTTTGCCCTTTTGTCTTGCCTTGCCTTGCCTTGCTTTGCCATTTTCCCTTGCCTTGCTTTCCCCTTTTGCCTTGCCTTTCCTTGCTTTGGCCTTTTTCCTGGCCTTGCCATGGTTTATCCTTTTGACTTACCTTGCCTTGCCTTTCTTTGCACTTTTGCCCGGCCTTGCATTGAGTTGCCCTTTTTCCTTGCCTTGCCTTGCCATGCTTTGCCCTTTTGCCTTGCCTTGCTTTGCCATTTTTGCCTTTCCTTGAATTGCCCTTTTGCCTTACCTTGCCTTGACTTGCTATACCCTTTTTCCTTGCCTTGCCTTGTCATGCTTTGCCCTTTTGACTTGCCTTGCTTTTCCCTTTTGCCTTGCTTTGCCTTGTTATGCTTTGCCCTTTTGCCTTGTCTTGCTTTGCCATTTTGCCTTTCCTTGCATTGCCCTTTTGCCTTACCTTGCCTTGACATGCTTTGCCCTTTTGCCTTGCCTTGCCTTGTTTTGCCGTTTTGAATTGCCTTGCTTTGCCTTCCTTTCATCTTTGCCTTGCCTTGACGTGTCTTGCTTATCCTTTTGCCTTGCCTTGCTTTGCTTTCCCCTTTTGCCTTGCCTTTCCTTGCCTTGCTTTACCCTTTTGCCTTCCCTTGCCTTGCCTTTCCATGCCTTGCTTTGCCCCTTTGCCTTACCTTGCCTTGCTTTGCCCTTTTGCCTTGCCTTACTTTGCCTCTTTGCCTTCTCTTGCCTTGCCTTCCTTTCTCCTTTTGCCCTGATTTGCCTTGCCTTTCTTTTGACCTTTTGCCTTGCCTTGCCATGCTTTGCTCTTTATCCTTGCCTTGCTTTGCCCTTTTGTCTTGCCTTGCCTTGCCATGCTTTGCTCTTTTTCCTTGCCTTGCTTTCCCCTTTTGCCTTGCCTTTCCTTGCTTTGGCCTTTTTCCTGGCCTTGCCATGGTTTATCCTTTTGACTTACCTTGCCTTGCCTTTCTTTGCACTTTTGCCTGGCCTTGCATTGAGTTGCCCTTTTTCCTTGCCTTGCCTTGCCATGCTTTGCCCTTTTGCCTTGCCTTGCTTTGACATTTTGCCTTTCCTTGAATTGCCCTTTTGCCTTACCTTGCCTTGACTTGCTATACCCTTTTTCCTTGCCTTGCCTTGTCATGCTTTGCCCTTTTGACTTGCCTTGCTTCGCCCTTTTGCCTTGCTTTGCCTTGCTATGCTTTGCCCTTTTGCCTTGTCTTGCTTTGCCATTTTGCCTTTCCTTGCATTGCCCTTTTGCCTTACCTTGCCTTTACGTGCTTTGCCCTTTTGCCTTGCCTTGCCTTGTCATGCTTTGCCCTTTTGACTTGCTTTGCTTTGCCCTTTTGCCTTGTCTTTCCTTATTTTGCTGTTTTGAATTGCCTTGCATTGCCTTACTTTCATCTTTGCCTTGCCTTGACGTGTCTTGCTTATCCTTTTGCCTTGCCTTGCTTTGCTTTCCCCTTTTGCCTTGCCTTTCCTTGCCTTGCTTTACCCTTTTGCCTTCTCTTGCCTTGCCTTTCCATGCCTTGCTTTGCCCCTTTGCCTTACCTTGCCTTGCTTTGCCCTTTTGCCTTGCCTTGCTTTGCCTCTTTGCCTTGTCTTTCCTTGCCTTCCTTTCTCCTTTTGCCCTGATTTGCCTTGCCTTTCTTTTGACCTTTTGCCTTGCCTTGCCTTGCCATGCTTTGCCATTTTCCCTTGCCTTGCTTTGCCCTTTTGTCTTGCCTTGCCTTGCCTTGCTTTGCCATTTTCCCTTGCCTTGCTTTCCCCTTTTGCCTTGCCTTTCCTTGGTTTGGCCTTTTTCCTAGCCTTGCCATGGTTTGTCCTTTTGACTTACCTTGCCTTGCCTTTCTTTGCCCTTTTGCCTGGCGTTGCCTTGAGTTGCCCTTTTTCCTTGCCTTGCCTTGCCATGCTTTGCCCTTTTGCCTTGCCTTGCTTTTCCATTTTGCCTTTCCTTGAATTGCCCTTTTGCCTTACCTTGCCTTGACTTGCTATACCCTTTTTCCTTGCCTTGCCTTGTCATGCTTTGCCCTTTTGACTTGCCTTGCTTTGCCCTTTTGCCTTGCTTTGCCTTGTTATGCTTTGCCCTTTTGCCTTGTCTTGCTTTGCCATTTTGCCTTTCCTTGCATTGCCCTTTTGCCTTGCCTTGCCTTGCCATGCTTTGCCATTTTCCCTTGCCTTGCTTTGCCCTTTTGTCTTGCCTTGCCTTGCCTTGCTTTGCCATTTTCCCTTGCCTTGCTTTCCCCTTTTGCCTTGCCTTTCCTTGCTTTGGCCTTTTTCCTGGCCTTGCAATGGTTTGTCCTTTTCACTTACCTTGCCTTGCCTTTCTTTGCCATTTTGCCTTTCCTTGAATTGCCCTTTTGCCTTACCTTGCCTTGACTTGCTATACCCTTTTTCCTTGCCTTGCCTTGTCATGCTTTGCCCTTTTGACTTGCCTTGCTTTGCCCTTTTGCCTTGCTTTGCCTTGTTATGCTTTGCCCTTTTGCCTTGTCTTGCTTTGCCATTTTGCCTTTCCTTGAATTCCTCTTTTGCCTTACCTTGCCTTGACATGCTTTGCATTTGCCTTGACTTACCTTGTTTTGCCGTTTTGAATTGCCTTGCATTGCCTTACTTTCATCTTTGCCTTGCCTTGACGTGTCTTGCTTATCCTTTTGCCTTGCCTTGCTTTGCTTTCCCCTTTTGCCTTTCCTTTCCTTGCCTTGCTTTACCCAAAATTGCCTTCCCTTGCCTTGCCTTTCCATGCCTTGCTTTGCCCCTTTGCCTTACATTGCCTTGCTTTGCCCTTTTGCCTTGCCTTGCTTTGCCTCTTTGCCTTGTCTTGCCTTCCCTTCCTTTCTCCTTTTGCCCTGATTTGCCTTGCCTTTCTTTTGACCGTTTGCCTTGCCGTGCCATGCTTTGCACATTTCCTTGCCTTGCTTTGCCCTTTTGTCTTGCCTTGACTTGCCATGCTTTGCTCTTTTTCCTTGCCTTGCTTTGCCCTTTTGCCTTGCCTTGCCTTGCCATGCTTTGCTCTTTTTTCTTGCCTTTCTTTGCCCTTTTGTCTTGCCTTGCCTTGCCTTTCTTTGCCATTTTCCCTTGCCTTGCTTTCCCCTTTTGCCTTGCCTTTCCTTGCTTTGGCCTTTTTCCTGGCCTTGCCATGGTTTGTCCTTTTGACTTACCTTGCCTTGCCTTTCTTTGCCCTTTTGCCTGGCCTTGCCTTGAGTTGCCCTTTTGCCTTGCTTTGCCTTGTTATGCTTTGCCCTTTTGCCTTGCCTTGCTTTTCCATTTTACCTTTCCTTGAATTGCCCTTTTGCCTTACCTTGCCTTGACTTGCTATACCCTTTTTCCTTGCCTTGCCTTGTCATGCTTTGCCCTTTTGACTTGCCTTGCTTTGCCCATTTGCCTTGCTTTGCCTTGTTATGCTTTGCCCTTTTGCCTTGTCTTGCTTTGCCATTTTGCCTTTCCTTGCATTGCCCTTTTGCCTTACCTTGCCTTGTCATGCTTTGCCCTTTTGCCTTGCCTTGCCTTGTCATGCTTTGCCCTTTTGACTTGCTTTGCTTTGCCCTTTTGCCTTTCCTTTCCTTGTTTTGCCGTTTTGAATTGCCTTGCATTGCCTTGCTTTCATCTTTGCCTTGCCTTGACGTGTCTTCCTTATCCTTTTGCCTTGCCTTGCTTTGCTTTCTCCTTTTCCCTTGCCTTTCCTTGCCTTGCTTTACCATTTTGCCTTCCCTTGCCTTTGCCTTTCCATGCCTTGCTTTGCCCCTTTGCCTTAACTTGCCTTGCTATGCCCTTTTGCCTTGCCTCGCTTTGTCTCTTTGCCTTGTCTTGCCTTGCCTTCCTTTCTCCTTTTGCCCTGATTTGCCTTGCCTTTCTTTTGCCCTTTTGTCTTTCCTTGCCTTGTCTTGCTTTGCCATTTTCCCTTGCCTTGCTTTCCCCTTTTGCCTTGCCTTTCCTTGCTTTGGCCTTTTTCCTGGCCTTGCCATGGTTTGTCCTTTTGACTTACCTTGCCTTGCCTTTCTTTGCACTTTTGCCTGGCCTTGCTTTGCCCTTCTGCCTTGCCTTGCTTTGCCATTTTGCCTTTCCTTGAATTGCCCTTTTGCCTTACCTTGCCTTGACTTGCTATACCCTTTTTCCTTGCCTTGCCTTGTCATGCTTTGCCCTTTCGACTTGCCTTGCTTTGCCCTTTTGCCTTGCCTTGCTTTGCCCTTTTGCCTTGCTTTGCCTTGTTATGCTTTGCCCTTTTGCCTTGCCTTGCTTTGCCATTTTGCCTTTCCTTGAATTGCCCTTTTGCCTTACTTTGCCTTGACTTGCTATACCCTTTTTCCTTGCCTTGCCTTGTCATACTTTGCCATTTTGACTTGCTTTGCTTTGCCCTTTTGCCTTGCCTTGCTTTGCCATTTTGCCTTTCCTTGAATTGCCCTTTTGCCTTACCTTGCCTTGACTTGCTATACCCTTTTTCCTTGCCTTGCCTTGTCATGCTTTGCCCTTTTGACTTGCTTTGCTTTGTCCTTTTGCCTTGCCTTGCTTTGCCATTTTGCCTTTCCTTGAATTTCCCTTTTGCCTTAACTTGCCTTGACTTGCTATACCCTTTTTCCTTGCCTTGCCTTGTCATGCTTTGCCCTTTTGACTTTACTTACTTTGCCCTTTTGCCTTGCCTTGCTTTGCCCTTCTGCCTTGCTTTGCCTTGTTATGCTTTCCCTTTTGCCTTGTCTTGCTTTGCCATTTTGCTTTTCCTTGCATTGCCCTTTTGCCTTACCTTGCCTTGACATGCTTTACCCTTTTGCCTTGCCTTGCCTTTTCATGCTTTGCCCTTTTGCATTGCCTTGCCTTGTCATGCTTTGCCCTTTTGACTTGCTTTGCTTTGCCCTTTTGCCTTGCCTTTCCTTGTTTTGCCGTTTTCAATTTCCTTGCATTGCCTTACTTTCATCTTTGCCTTGCCTTGACGTGTCTTCCTTATCCTTTCGCCTTGCCTTGCTTTGCTTTCCCCTTTTGCCTTGCCTTACCTTGCCTTGATTTGCCTCTTTGCCTTGTCTTGCCTTGCCTTCCTTTTGCCCTGATTTGCCTTGCCTTTCTTTTGACCTTTTACCTTGCCTTGTCTTGCCATGCTTTGCTCTTTTTCCTTGCCTTGCTTTGCCCTTTTGTCTTGCCTTGCCTTGCCTTGCTTTGCCATTTTCCCTTGCCTTGCTTTTCCCTTTTGCCTTGCCTTTCCTTGCTTTGGCCTTTTTCCTGGCCTTGCCATGGTTTGTCCTTTTGACTACCTTGCCTTGCCTTTCTTTGCCCTTTTGCCTGGCCTTGCATTGAGTTGCCCTTTTTCCTTGCCTTGCCATGCTTTGCCCTTTTGCCTTGCTTTGCCTTGTTATGCTTTGCTCTTTTGCCTTGCCTTTCCTTGTTTTGCCGTTTTGAGTTGCCTTGCATTGCCTTGCTTTCACCTTTGCCTTGCCTTGACGTGTCTTCCTTATCCTTTTGCCTTGCCTTGCTTTGCTTTCAACTTTTCCCTTGCCTTTCCTTGCCTTGCTTTACCCTTTTGCCTTCCCTTGCCTTGCCTTTCCATGCCTTGCTTTGCCCCTTTGCCTTACCTTGCCTTGCTATGCCCTTTTGCCTTGCCTTGCTTTGCCTCTTTGCCTTGTCTTGCCTTGCCTTACTTTCTCCTTTTGCCCTCATTTGCCTTGCCTTTCTTTTGACCTTTTGCCTTGCCTTGCCTTGCCATGCTTTGCTCTTTTTCCTTGCCTTGCTTTGCCCTTTTGTCTTGCCTTGCCTTGCCTTGCTTTGCCATTTTCCCATGCCTTGCATTTCCCTTTTGCCTTGCCTTTCCTTGCTTTGGCCTTTTTCCTGGCCTTACCATGGTTTGTCCTTTTGACTACCTTGCCTTGCCTTTCTTTGCCCTTTTGCCTGGCCTTGAATTGAGTTGCCCTTTTTCCTTGCCTTGCCATGCTTTGCCCTTTTGCCTTGCCTTGCTTTGCCATTTTGTCTTTCCTTGAATTGCCCTTGTGCCTTACCTTGCCTTGACTTGCTATACCCTTTTTCCTTGCCTTGCCTTTTCATGCTTTGCCCTTTTGACTTGCCTTTCTTTGCCCTTTTGCCTTGCTTTGCCTTGTTATGCTTTGCCCTTTTGCCTTGTCTTGCTTTGCCATTTTGCCTTTCCTTGCATTGCCCTTTTGCCTTGCCTTGCCTTGTCATGCTTTGCCCTTTTGACTTGCTTTGCTTTGCCTTTTTGCCTTGCCTTTCCTTGTTTTGCCGTTTTGAATTGCCTTGCATTGCCTTACTTTCATCTTTGCCTTGCCTTGACGTGTCTTCCTTATCCATTTTGCCTTGCCTTGCTTTGCTTTCCCCTTTTGCCTTGCCTTTCCTTGCCTTGCTTTACCCTTTTGCCTTCCCTTGCCTTGCCTTTGCATGCCTTGCTTTGACCCTTTGCCTTGCCTTGCTTTGCCTCTTTGCCTTGTCTTGCCTTGCCTTCCTTTCTCCTTTTGCCCTGATTAGCCTTGCCTTTCTTTTGACCTTTTGCCTTGCCTTGCCTTGCCATGCTTTGCTCTTTTTCCTTGCCTTGCTTTGCCCTTTTGTCTTGCCTTACCTTGCCTTGCTTTGCCATTTTCCCTTGCCTTGCTTTCCCCTTTTGCCTTGCCTTTCCTTGCTTTGGCCTTTTTCCTGGCCTTGCCATGGTTTTGTCTTTTTGACTTACCTTGCCTTGCCTTTCTTTGCACTTTTGCCCGGCCTTGCATTGAGTTGCCCTTTTTCCTTGCCTTGCCATGCTTTGCCCTTTTGCCTTGCCTTGCTTTGCCCTTTTGCCTTGCTTTGCCTTGTTATGCTTTGCCCTTTTGCCTTGCCTTGCTTTGCCATTTTGCCTTTCCTTGAATTGCCCTTTTGCCTTACCTTGCCTTGACTTGCTATACCCTTTTTCCTTGCCTTGCCTTGTCATACTTTGCCATTTTGACTTGCTTTGCTTTGCCCTTTTGCCTTTCATTGCTTTGCCATTTTGCCTTTCCTTGAATTGCCCTTTTGCCTTACCTTGCCTTGACTTGCTATACCCTTTTTCCTTGCCTTGCCTTGTCATGCTTTGCCGTTTTGACTTGCCTTGCTTTGCCCTTTTGCCTTGCTTTGCCTTGTTATGCTTTGCCCTTTTGCCTTGCCTTGCCTTGTCATGCTTTGCCCTTTTGACTTTCTTTGCTTTGCCCTTTTGCCTTGCCTTTCCTTGTTTTGCCGTTTTGAATTGCTTTGCATTGCCTTACTTTCATCTTTGCCTTGCCTTGACTTTTCTTCCTTATCCTTTTGCCTTGCCTTGCTTTGCTTTCCCCTTTTGCCTTGCCTTTCCTTGCCTTGCTTTACCCTTTTGCCTTCTCTTGCCTTGCCTTTCCATGCCTTGCTTTGCCCCTTTGCCTTACCTTGCCTTGCTTTGCCCTTTTGCCTTGCCTTGCTTTGCCTCTTTGCCTTGTCTTGCCTTGCCTTCCTTTCTCCTTTTGCCCTGATTTGCCTTGCCTTTCTTTTGACCTTTTGCCTTGCCTTGCCTTGCCATGCTTTGCTCTTTTTCCTGCCTTGCTTTGCCCTTTTGTCTTGCCTTGCCTTGCTTTGCCATTTTCCCTTGCCTTGCTTTCCCCTTTTGCGTTGCCTTTCCTTGCTTTGGCCTTTTTCCTGGCCTTGCCATGGTTTGTCCTTTTGACTTACCTTGCCTTGCCTTTCTTTGCCCTTTTCCCTGGCCTTGCCTTGAGTTGCCCTTTTTCCTTGCCTTGCCTTGCCATGCTTTGCCCTTTTACCTTGCCTTGCTTTGCCATTTTGCCTTTCCTTGAATTGCCCTTTTGCCTTACCTTGCCTTGACGTGCTATACCCTTTTTCCTTGCCTTGCCTTGTCATGCTTTGCCCTTTTGACTTGCCTTGCTTTGCCCTTTTGCCTTGCTTTGCCTTGTTATGCTTTGCCCTTTTGCCTTGCCTTGCTTTGCCATTTTGCCTTTCCTTGCATTGCCCTTTTGCCTTACCTTGCCTTGTCATGCTTTGCCCTTTTGACTTGCTTTGCTTTGCCCTTTTGCCTTGCCTTTCCTTGTTTTGCCGTTTTGAATTGCCTTGCATTGCCTTACTTTCATCTTTGCCTTGCCTTGACGTGTCTTCCTTATCCTTTTGCCTTGCCTTGCTTTGCTTTCTCCTTTTGCCTTGCCTTTCCTTGCCTTGCCTTTCCATGCCTTGCTTTGCCCCTTTGCCTTACCTTGCCTTGCTATGCCCTTTTGCCTTGCCTTGCTTTGCCTCTTTGCCTTGTCTTGCCTTGCCTTACTTTCTCCTTTTGCCCTCATTTGCCTTGCCTTTCTTTTGACCTTTTGCCTTGCCTTGCCATGCTCTGCTCTTTTTCCTTGCCTTGCTTTGCCCTTTTGTCTTGCCTTGCCTTGCCTTGCTTTGCCATTTTCCCTTGCTTTGCTTTCCCCTTTTGCCTTGCCTTTCCTTGCTTTGGCCTTTTTCCTGGCCTTGCCATGGTTTGTCCGTTTGACTTACCTTGCCTTGCCTTTCTTTGCACTTTTGCCTGGCCTTGCTTTGCCCTTTTGCCTTGCTTTGCCTTGTTATGCTTTGCCCTTTTGCCTTGCCTTGCTTTGCCATTTTGCCTTTCCTTGAATTGCCCTTTTGCCTTACCTTGCCTTGACTTGCTATAGCCTTTTTCCTTGCCTTGCATTGTCATGCTTTGCCCTTTTGACTTGCTTTGCTTTGTCCTTTTGCCTTGCCTTGCTTTGCCATTTTCCCTTGCCTTGCTTTCCCCTTTTGCCTTGCCTTTCCTTGCTTTGGCCTTTTTCCTGGCCTTGCCATGGTTTGTCCTTTTGACTACCTTGCCTTGCCTTTCTTTGCCCTTTTGCCTGGCCTTGCATTGAGTTGCCCTTTTTCCTTGCCTTGCCATGCTTTGCCCTTTTGCCTTGCCTTGCTTTGCCATTTTGTCTTTCCTTGAATTGCCCTTTTGCCTTACCTTGCCTTGACTTGCTATACCCTTTTTCCTTGCCTGCCTTTTCATGTTTTGCCTTTTGAATTGCCTTTCTTTGCCCTTTTGCATTGCTTTGCCTTGTTATGCTTTGCCCTTTTGCCTTGTCTTGCTTTGCCATTTTGCCTTTCCTTGCTACCTTGCCTTGTCATGCTTTGCCCTTTTGACTTGCTTTGCCTTGCCTTGACGTGTCTTCCTTATCCTTTTGCCTTGCCTTGCTTTGCTTTCCCCTTTTGCCTTGCCTTTCCTTGCCTTGCTTTACCCTTTTGCCTTCCTTTGCCTTGCCTTTCCATGCCTTTCTTTGACCCTTTGCCTTGCCTTGCTTTGACTCTTTGCCTTGACTTGCCTTGCCTTCCTTTCTCCTTTTGCCCTGATTTGCCTTGCCTTTCTTTTGACCTTTTGCCTTGCCTTGCCTTGCCATGCTTTGCTCTTTTTCCTTGCCTTGCTTTGCCCTTTTGTCTTGCCTTACCTTGCCTTTCTTTGCCATTTTCCCTTGCCTTGCTTTCCCCTTTTGCCTTGCCTTTCCTTGCTTTGGCCTTTTTCCTGGCCTTGCCATAGTTTGTCCTTTTGACTTACCTTGCCTTGCCTTTTTTGCACTTTTGCCCGGCCTTGCATTGAGTTGCCCTTTTTCCTTGCCTTGCCATGCTTTGCCCTTTTGCCTTGCCTTGCTTTGCCCTTTTGCCTTGCTTTGCCTTGTTATGCTTTGCCCTTTTGCCTTGCCTTGCTTTGCCATTTTGCCTTTCCTTGAATTGCCCTTTTGCCTTACCTTGCCTTGACTTGCTATAGCCTTTTTCCTTTCCTTGCCTTGTCATACTTTGCCATTTTGACTTGCTTTGCTTTGCCCTTTTGCCTTGCCTTGCTTTGCCATTTTGCCTTTCCTTGAATTGCCCTTTTGCCTTACCTTGCCTTGACTTGCTATACCCTTTTTCCTTGCCTTGCCTTGTCATGCTTTGCCCTTTTGCCTTGCCTTGCTTTGCCCTTTTGCCTTGCTTTGCCTTGTTATGCTTTGCCCTTTTGCCTTGTCTTGCTTTGCCATTTTGCCTTTCCTTGCATTGCCCTTTTGCCTTACCTTGCCTTGTCATGCTTTGCCCTTTTGCCTTGCCTTGCCTTGTCATGCTTTGCCCTTTTGACTTGCTTTGCTTTGCCCTTTTGCCTTGCCTTTCCTTGTTTTGCCGTTTTGAATTGCCTTGCATTGCCTTGCTTTCATCTTTGCCTTGCCTTGACGTGTCTTCCTTATCCATTTGCCTTGCCTTGCTTTGCTTTCTCCTTTTCCCTTGCCTTTCCTTGCCTTGCTTTACCCTTTTGCCTTCTCTTGCCTTGCCTTTCCATGCCTTGCTTTGCCCCTTTGCCTTACCTTGCCTTGCTATGCCCTTTTGACTTGCCTTGCTTTGTCTCTTTGCCTTGTCTTGCCTTGCCTTCCTTTCTCCTTTTGCCCTGATTTGCCTTGCCTTTCTTTTGCCCTTTTGCCTTGCCTTGCCATGCTTTGCTCTTTTTCCTTGCCTTGCTTTGCCCTTTTGTCTTTCCTTGCCTTGCCTTGATTTGCCATTTTCCCTTGCCTTGCTTTCCCCTTTTGCCTTGCCTTTCCTTGCTTTGGCCTTTTTCCTGGCCTTGCCATGGTTTGTCCTTTTGACTTACCTTGCCTTGCCTTTCTTTGCACTTTTGCCTGGCCTTGCTTTGCCCTTTTGCCTTGCCTTGCTTTGCCATTTTGCCTTTCCTTGAATTGCCCTTTTGCCTTACCTTGCCTTGACTTGCTATACCCTTTTCCCTTGCCTTGCCTTGTCATGCTTTGCCCTTTTGACTTGCCTTGCTTTGCCCTTTTGCCTTGCCTTGCTTTGCCCTTTTGCCTTGCTTTGCCTTGTTATGCTTTGCCCTTTTGCCTTGCATTGCTTTGCCATTTTGCCTTTCCTTGAATTGCCCTTTTGCCTTACTTTGCCTTGACTTGCTATACCCTTTTTCCTTCCCTTGCCTTGTCATGCTTTGCCCTTTTGACTTTCCTTGCTTTGCCCTTTTGCCTTGCCTTGCTTTGCCCTTTTGCCTTACTTTGCCTTGACTTGCTATACCCTTTTTCCTTGCCTTGCCTTGTCATACTTTGCCATTTTGACTTGCTTTGCTTTGCCCTTTTGCCTTGCCTTGCTTTGCCATTTTGCCTTTCCTTGAATTGCCCTTTTGCCTTACCTTGCCTTGACTTGCTATACCCTTTTTCCTTGCCTTGCCTTGTCATGCTTTGCCCTTTTGACTTGCTTTGCTTTGTCCTTTTGCCTTGCCTTGCTTTGCCATTTTGCCTTTCCTTGAATTGCCCTTTTGCCTTACCTTGCCTTGACTTGCTATACCCTTTTTCCTTGCCTTGCCTTGTCATGCTTTGCCCTTTTGACTTTACTTGCTTTGCCCTTTTGCCTTGCCTTGCTTTGCCCTTCTGCCTTGCTTTGCCTTGTTATGCTTTCCCTTTTGCCTTGTCTTGCTTTGCCATTTTGCTTTTCCTTGCATTGCCCTTTTGCCTTACCTTGCCTTGACATGCTTTACCCTTTTGCCTTGCCCTGCCTTTTCATGCTTTGCCCTTTTGCATTGCCTTGCCTTGTCATGCTTTGCCCTTTTGACTTGCTTTGCTTTGCCCTTTTGCCTTGCCTTTCCTTGTTTTGCCGTTTTCAATTTCCTTGCATTGCCTTACTTTCATCTTTGCCTTGCCTTGACGTGTCTTCCTTATCCTTTCGCCTTGCCTTGCTTTGCTTTCCCCTTTTGCCTTGCCTTACCTTGCCTTGCTTTGCCTCTTTGCCTTGTCTTGCCTTGCCTTCCTTTCTCCTTTTGCCCTGATTTGCCTTGCCTTTCTTTTGACCTTTTGCCTTGCCTTCCCTTGCCATGCTTTGCTCTTTTTCCTTGCCTTGCTTTGCCCTTTTGTCTTGCCTTGCCTTGCCTTGCTTTGCCATTTTCCCTTGCCTTGCTTTTCCCTTTTGCCTTGCCTTTCCTTGCTTTGGCCTTTTTCCTGGCCTTGCCATGGTTTGTCCTTTTGACTTACCTTGCCTTGCCTTTCTTTGCCCTTTTGCCTGGCCTTGCATTGAGTTGCCCTTTTTCCTTGCCTTGCCATGCTTTGCCCTTTTGCCTTGCCTTGCTTTGCCATTTTGTCTTTCCTTGAATTGCCCTTTTGCCTTACCTTGCCTTGACTTGCTATACCCTTTTTCCTTGCCTTGCCTTTTCATGCTTTGCCCTTTTACCATGCCTTGCTTTGCCATTTTGCCTTTCCTTGAATTGCCCTTTTGCCTTACCTTGCCTTGACTTGCTATACCCTTTTTCCTTGCCTTGCCTTGTCGTGCTTTGCCCTTTTGACTTGCCTTGCTTTGCCCTTTTGCCTTGCTTTGCCTTGTTATGCTTTGCCCTTTTGCCTTGTCTTGCTTTGCCCTTTTGACTTACCTTGCCTTGTCATGCTTTGCCCTTTTGCCTTGCCTTGCCTTGTCATGCTTTGCCCTTTTGACTTGCTTTGCTTTGCCCTTTTGCCTTGCCTTTCCTTGTTTTGCAGTTTTGAATTGCCTTGCATTGCCTTGCTTTCATCTTAGCCTTGCCTTGACGTGTCTTCCTTATCCTTTTGCCTTGCCTTGCTTTGCTTTCTCCTTTTCCCTTGCCTTTCCTTGCCTTGCTTTACCCTTTTGCCTTCCCTTGCCTTTGCCTTTCCATGCCTTGCTTTGCCCCTTTGCCTTACCTTGCCTTGCTATGCCCTTTTGCCTTGCCTTGCTTTGTCTCTTTGCCTTGTCTTGCCTTGCCTTCCTTTCTCCTTTTGCCCTGATTTGCCTTGCCTTTCTTTTGACCTTTTGCCTTGCCTTGCCATGCTTTGCTCTTTTTCCTTGCCTTGCTTTGCCCTTTTGTCTTTCCTTGCCTTGCCTTCCTTTGCCATTTTCCCTTGCCTTGCTTTCCCCTTTTGCCTTGCCTTTCCTTGCTTTGGCCTTTTTCCTGGCCTTGCCATGGTTTGTCCTTTTGACTTACCTTGCCTTGCCTTTCTTTGCACTTTTGCCTGGCCTTGCTTTGCCCTTTTGCCTTGCCTTGCTTTGCCATTTTGCCTTTCCTTGAATTGCACTTTTGCCTAACCTTGCCTTGAATTGCTATACCCTTTTTCCTTGCCTTGCCTTGTCATGCTTTGCCTTTTTGACTTGCCTTGCTTTGCCCTTTTGCCTTGCCTTGCTTTGCCCTTTTGCCTTGCTTTGCCTTGTTATGCTTTGCCCTTTTGCCTTGCCTTGCTTTGCCATTTTGCCTTTCCTTGAATTGCCCTTTTGCCTTACCTTGCCTTGACTTGCTATACCCTTTTTCCTTGCCTTGCCTTGTCATGCTTTGCCCTTTTGACTTGCTTTGCTTTGTCCTTTTGCCTTGCCTTGCTTTGCCATTTTGCCTTTCCTTGAATTGCCCTTTTGTCTTACCTTTCCTTGACTTGCTATACCCTTTTTCCTTGCCTTGCCTTGTCATGCTTTGCCCTTTTGACTTTCCTTGCTTTGCCCTTTTGCCTTGCCTTGCTTTGCCCTTTTGCCTTGCTTTGCCTTTTAAGCTTTCCCTTTTGCCTTGTCTTGCTTTGCCATTTTGCTTTTCCTTGCATTGCCCTTTTGCCTTACCTTGCCTTGACATGCTTTACACTTTTGCCTTGCCTTGCCTTTTCATGCTTTGCCCTTTTGCATTGCCTTGCCTTGTCATGCTTTGCCCTTTTGACTTGCTTTGCTTTGCCCTTTTGCCTTGCCTTGCTTTGCCATTTTGCCTTTCCTTGAATTGCCCTTTTGCCTTACTTTGCCTTGACTTGCTATACCCTTTTTCCTTGCCTTGCCTTGTCATACTTTGCCATTTTGACTTGCTTTGCTTTGCCCTTTTGCCTTGCCTTGCTTTGCCATTTTGCCTTTCATTGAATTGCCCTTTTGCCTTACCTTGCCTTGACTTGCTATACCCTTTTTCCTTGCCTTGCCTTGTCATACTTTGCCATTTTGACTTGCTTTGCTTTGCCCTTTTGCCTTTCATTGCTTTGCCATTTTGCCTTTCCTTGAATTGCCCTTTTGCCTTACCTTGCCTTGACTTGCTATACCCTTTTTCCTTGCCTTGCCTTGTCATGCTTTGCCGTTTTGACTTGCCTTGCTTTGCCCTTTTGCCTTGCTTTGCCTTGTTATGCTTTGCCCTTTTGCCTTGTCTGCTTTGCCATTTTGCGTTTCCTTGCATTGCCCTTTTGCCTTACCTTGCCTTGACATGCTTTGCCCTTTTGCCTTGCCTTGCCTTGTCATGCTTTGCCCTTTTGACTTGCTTTGCTTTGCCCTTTTGCCTTGCCTTTCCTTGTTTTGCCGTTTTGAATTGCTTTGCATTGCCTTACTTTCATCTTTGCCTTGCCTTGACTTTTCTTCCTTATCCTTTTGCCTTACCTTGCTTTACTTTCCCCTTTTGCCTTGCCTTTCCTTGCCTTGCTTTACCCTTTTGCCTTCTCTTGCCTTGCCTTTCCATGCCTTGCTTTGCCCCTTTGCCTTACCTTGCCTTGCTTTGCCCTTTTGCCTTGCCTTGCTTTGCCTCTTTGCCTTGTCTTGCCTTGCCTTCCTTTCTCCTTTTGCCCTGATTTGCCTTGCCTTTCTTTTGACCTTTTGCCTTGCCTTGCCTTGCCATGCTTTGCTCTTTTTCCTGCCTTGCATTGCCCTTTTGTCTTGCCTTGCCTTGCTTTGCCATTTTCCCTTGCCTTGCTTTCCCCTTTTGCCTTGCCTTTCCTTGCTTTGGCCTTTTTCCTGGCCTTGCCATGGTTTGTCCTTTTGACTTACCTTGCCTTGCCTTTCTTTGCCCTTTTCCCTGGCCTTGCCTTGAGTTGCCCTTTTTCCTTGCCTTGCCTTGCCATGCTTTGCCCTTTTGCCTTGCCTTGCTTTGCCATTTTGCCTTTCCTTGAATTGCCCTTTTGCCTTACCTTGCCTTGATTTGCTATACCCTTTTTCCTTGCCTTGCCTTGTCATGCTTTGCCCTTTTGACTTGCCTTGCTTTGCCCTTTTGCCTTGCTTTGCCTTGTTATGCTTTGCCCTTTTGCCTTGCCTTGCTTTGCCATTTTGCCTTTCCTTGCATTGCCCTTTTGCCTTACCTTGCCTTGTCATGCTTTGCCCTTTTGACTTGCTTTGCTTTGCCCTTTTGCCTTGCCTTTCCTTGTTTTGCCGTTTTCAATTTCCTTGCATTGCCTTACTTTCATCTTTGCCTTGCCTTGACGTGTCTTCCTTATCCTTTCGCCTTGACTTGCTTTGCTTTCCCCTTTTGCCTTGCCTTACCTTGCCTTGCTTTGCCTCTTTGCCTTGTCTTGCCTTGCCTTCCTTTCTCCTTTTGCCCTGATTTGCCTTGCCTTTCTTTTGACCTTTTGCCTTGCCTTGCCTTGCCATGCTTTGCTCTTTTTCCTTGCCTTGCTTTGCCCTTTTGTCTTGCCTTGCCTTGCCTTGCTTTGCCATTTTCCCTTGCCTTGCTTTTCCCTTTTGCCTTGCCTTTCCTTGCTTTGGCCTTTTTCCTGGCCTTGCCATGGTTTGTCCTTTTGACTTACCTTGCCTTGCCTTTCTTTGCCCTTTTGCCTGGCCTTGCATTGAGTTGCCCTTTTTCCTTGCCTTGCCATGCTTTGCCCTTTTGCCTTGCCTTGCTTTGCCATTTTGTCTTTCCTTGAATTGCCCTTTTGCCTTACCTTGCCTTGACTTGCTATACCCTTTTTCCTTGCCTTGCCTTGTCATGCTTTGCCCTTTTGACTTGCCTTGCTTTGCCCTTTTGCCTTGCTTTGCCTTGTTATGCTTTGCCATTTTTGCCTTGTCTTGCTTTGCCATTTTGCCTTTCCTTGCATTGCCCTTTTGCCTTACCTTGCCTTGTCATGCTTTGCCCTTTTGCCTTGCCTTGCCTTGTCATGCTTTGCCCTTTTGACTTGCTTTGCTTTGCCCTTTTGCCTTGCCTTTCCTTGTTTTGCCGTTTTGAATTGCCTTGCATTGCCTTGCTTTCATCTTTGCCTTGCCTTGACGTGTCTTCCTTATCCTTTTGCCTTGCCTTGCTTTGCTTTCTCCTTTTCCCTTGCCTTTCCTTGCCTTGCTTTACCCTTTTGCCTTCCCTTGCCTTTGCCTTTCCATGCCTTGCTTTGCCCCTTTGCCTTACCTTGCCTTGCAATGCCCTTTTGCCTTGCCTTGCTTTGTCTCTTTGCCTTGTCTTGCCTTGCCTTCCTTTCTCCTTTTGCCCTGATTTGCCTTGCCTTTCTTTTGACCTTTTGCCTTGCCTTGCCATGCTTTGCTCTTTTTCCTTGCCTTGCTTTGCCCTTTTGTCTTTCCTTGCCTTGCCTTGCTTTGCCATTTTCCCTTGCCTTGCTTTCCCCTTTTGCCTTGCCTTTCCTTGCTTTGGCCTTTTTCCTGGCCTTGCCATGGTTTGTCCTTTTGACTTACCTTGCCTTGCCTTTCTTTGCACTTTTGCCTGGCCTTGCTTTGCCATTTTGCCTTTCCTTGAATTGCCCTTTTGCCTTACTTTGCCTTGACTTGCTATACCCTTTTTCCTTGCCTTGCCTTGTCATACTTTGCCATTTTGACTTGCTTTGCTTTGCCCTTTTGCCTTGCCTTGCTTTGCCATTTTGCCTTTCCTTGAATTGCCATTTTGCCTTACCTTGCCTTGACTTGCTATACCCTTTTACCTTGCCTTGCCTTGTCATGCTTTGCCCTTTTGACTTGCTTTGCTTTGTCCTTTTGCCTTGCCTTGCTTTGCCATTTTGCCTTTCCATGAATTGCCCTTTTGCCTTACCTTGCCTTGACTTGCTATACCCTTTTTCCTTGCCTTGCCTTGTCATGCTTTGCGCTTTTGACTTGCCTTGCTTTGCCCTTTTGCCTTGCTTTGCCTTGTTATGCTTTGCCCTTTTGCCTTGTCTTGCTTTGCCATTTTGCCTTTCCTTGCATTGCCCTTTTGCCTTACCTTGCCTTGTCATGCTTTGCCCTTTTGACTTGCTTTGCTTTGCCCTTTTGCCTTGCCTTTCCTTGCCTTGCTTTAACCTTATGCCTTCCTTTGCCTTGCCTTTCCATGCCTTCCTTTGACCCTTTGCCCTGCCTTGCTTTGACTCTTTGCCTTGAATTGCCTTGCCTTCCTTTCTCCTTTTGCCCTGATTTGCCTTGCCTTTCTTTTGACCTTTTGCCTTGCCTTGCCTTGCCATGCTTTGCTCTTTTTCCTTGCCTTGCTTTGCCCTTTTGTCTTGCCTTACCTTGCCTTGCTTTGCCATTTTCCCTTGCCTTGCTTTCCCCTTTTGCCTTGCCTTTCCTAGCTTTGGCCTTTTTCCTGGCCTTGCCATGGTTTGTCCTTTTGACTAATCTTGCCTTGCCTTTCTTTGCACTTTTGCCCGGCCTTGCATTGAGTTGCCCTTTTTCCTTGCCTTGCCATGCTTTGCCCTTTTGCCTTGCCTTGCTTTGCCCTTTTGCCTTGCTTTGCCTTGTTATGCTTTGCCCTTTTGCCTTGCCTTGCTTTGCGATTTTGCCTTTCCTTGAATTGCCCTTTTGCCTTACCTTGCCTTGACTTGCTATAGCCTTTTTCCTTGCCTTGCCTTGTCATACTTTGCCATTTTGACTTGCTTTGCTTTGCCCTTTTGCCTTGCCTTGCTTTGCCATTTTGCCTTTCCTTGAATTGCCCTTTTGCCTTACCTTGCCTTGACTTGCTATACCCTTTTTCCTTGCCTTGCCTTGTCATGCTTTGCCCTGTTGACTTGCCTTGCTTTGCCCTTTTGCCTTGCTTTGCCTTGTTATGCTTTGCCATTTTTGCCTTGTCTTGCTTTGCCATTTTGCCTTTCCTTGCATTGCCCTTTTGCCTTACCTTGCCTTGTCATGCTTTGCCCTTTTGCCTTGCCTTGCCTTGTCATGCTTTGCCCTTTTGCCTTGCCTTGCTTTGCCATTTTGTCTTTCCTTGAACTGCCCTTTTGCCTTACCTTGCCTTGACTTGCTATACCCTTTTTCCTTGCCTTGCCTTTTCATGCTTTGCCCTTTTGCCTTGCCTTGCTTTGCCATTTTGCCTTTCCTTGAATTGCCCTTTTGCCTTACCTTGCCTTGACTTGCTATACCCTTTTTCCTTGCCTTGCCTTGTCATGCTTTGCCCTTTTGACTTTCCTTGCTTTGCCCTTTTGCCTTGTCTTGCTTTGCCCTTTTGCCTTGCTTTGCCTTGTTATGCTTTCCCTTTTGCCTTGTCTTGCTTTGCCATTTTGCCTTTCCTTGCATTGCCCTTTTGCCTTACCTTGCCTTGTCATGCTTTGCCCTTTTGCCTTGATTTGCCTTGTCATGCTTTGCCCTTTTGACTTGCTTTGCTTTGCCCTTTTGCCTTGCCTTTCCTTGTTTTGCCGTTTTCAATTTCCTTGCATTGCCTTACTTTCATCTTTGCCTTGCCTTGACGTGTCTTCCTTATCCTTTCGCCTTGACTTGCTTTGCTTTCCCCTTTTGCCTTGCCTTACCTTGCCTTGCTTTGCCTCTTTGCCTTGTCTTGCCTTGCCTTCCTTTCTCCTTTTGCCCTGATTTGCCTTGCCTTTCTTTTGACCTTTTGCCTTGCCTTGCCTTGCCATGCTTTGCTCTTTTTCCTTGCCTTGCTTTGCCCTTTTGTCTTGCCTTGCCTTGCCTTGCTTTGCCATTTTCCCTTGCCTTGCTTTTCCCTTTTGCCTTGCCTTTCCTTGCTTTGGCCTTTTTCCTGGCCTTGCCATGGTTTGTCCTTTTGACTTACCTTGCCTTGCCTTGTCATACTTTGCCATTTTGACTTGCTTTGCTTTGCCCTTTTGCCTTGCCTTGCTTTGCCATTTTGCCTTTCCTTGAATTGCCCTTTTGCCTTACCTTGCCTTGATTTGCTATACCCTTTTTCCTTGCCTTGCCTTGTCATGCTTTGCCCTTTTGACTTGCTTTGCTTTGTCCTTTTGCCTTGCCTTGCTTTGCCATTTTGCCTTTCCTTGAATTGCCCTTTTGCCTTACCTTGCCTTGACTTGCTATACCCTTTTTCCTTGCCTTGCCTTGTCATGCATTGCCCTTTTGACTTGCCTTGCTTTGCCATTTTGCCTTGCTTTGCCTTGTTATGCTTTGCCCTTTTGCCTTGTCTTGCTTTGCCATTTTGCCTTTCCTTGCATTGCCCTTTTACCTTACCTTGCCTTGTCATGCTTTGCCCTTTTGACTTGCTTTGCCTTGCCCTTTTGCCTTGCCTTTCCTTGTTTTGCCGTTTTGAATTGCCTTGCATTGCCTTACTTTCATCTTTGCCTTGCCTTGACGTGTCTTCCTTATCATTTTGCCTTGCCTTGCTTTGCTTTCCCCTTTTGCCTTGCCTTTCCTTGCCTTGCTTTACCCTTTTGCCTTCCTTTGCCTTGCCTTTCCATGCCTTCCTTTGACCCTTTGCCTTGCCTTGCTTTGACTCTTTGCCTTGACTTGCCTTGCCTTCCTTTCTCCTTTTGCCCTGATTTGCCTTGCCTTTCTTTTGACCTTTTGTCTTGCCTTGCCATGCTTTGCTCTTTTTCCTTGCCTTGCTTTGCCCTTTTGTCTTGCCTTGCCTTGCCTTGCTTTGCCATTTTCCCTTGCCTTGCTTTCCCCTTTTGCCTTGCCTTTCCTTGCTTTGGCCTTTTTCCTGGCCTTGCCATGGTTTGTCCTTTTGATTTACCTTGCCTTGCCTTTCTTTGCACTTTTGCCCGGCCTTGCATTGAGTTGCCCTTTTTCCTTGCCTTGCCATGCTTTGCCCTTTTGCCTTGCCTTGCTTTGCCCTTTTGCCTTGCTTTGCCTTGTTATGCTTTGCCCTTTTGCCTTGCCTTGCTTTGCCATTTTGCCTTTCCTTGAATTGCCCTTTTGCCTTACCTTGCCTTGACTTGCTATAGCCTTTTTCCTTGCCTTGCCTTGTCATACTTTGCCATTTTGACTTGCTTTGCTTTGCCCTTTTGCCTTGCCTTGCTTTGCCATTTTGCCTTTCCTTGAATTGCCCTTTTGCCTTACCTTGCCTTGACTTGCTATACCCTTTTTCCTTGCCTTGCCTTTTCATGCTTTGCCCTTTTGCCTTGCCTTGCTTTGCCATTTTGCCTTTCCTTGAATTGCCCTTTTGCCTTACCTTGCCTTGACTTGCTATACCCTTTTTCCTTGCCTTGCCTTGTCATGCTTTGCCCTTTTGACTTGCCTTGCTTTGCCCTTTTGCCTTGCTTTGCCTTGTTATGCTTTGCCCTTTTGCCTTGTCTTGCTTTGCCATTTTGCCTTTCCTTGCATTGCCCTTTTGCCTTACCTTGCCTTGTCATGCTTTGCCCTTTTGCCTTGATTTGCCTTGTCATGCTTTGCCCTTTTGACTTGCTATGCTTTGCCCTTTTGCCTTGCCTTTCCTTGTTTTGCCGTTTTGAATTGCCTTGCATTGCCTTGCTTTCATCTTTGCCTTGCCTTGACGTGTCTTCCTTATCATTTTGCCTTGCCTTGCTTTGCTTTCCCCTTTTGCCTTGCCTTTCCTTGCCTTGCTTTACCCTTTTGCCTTCCTTTGCCTTGCCTTTCCATGCCTTCCTTTGACCCTTTGCCTTGCCTTGCTTTGACTCTTTGCCTTGACTTGCCTTGCCTTCCTTTCTCCTTTTGCCCTGATTTGCCTTGCCTTTCTTTTGACCTTTTGTCTTGCCTTGCCATGCTTTGCTCTTTTTCCTTGCCTTGCTTTGCCCTTTTGTCTTGCCTTGCCTTGCCTTGCTTTGCCATTTTCCCTTGCCTTGCTTTCCCCTTTTGCCTTGCCTTTCCTTGCTTTGGCCTTTTTCCTGGCCTTGCCATGGTTTGTCCTTTTGATTTACCTTGCCTTGCCTTTCTTTGCACTTTTGCCCGGCCTTGCATTGAGTTGCCCTTTTTCCTTGCCTTGCCATGCTTTGCCCTTTTGCCTTGCCTTGCTTTGCCCTTTTGCCTTGCTTTGCCTTGTTATGCTTTGCCCTTTTGCCTTGCCTTGCTTTGCCATTTTGCCTTTCCTTGAATTGCCCTTTTGCCTTACCTTGCCTTGACTTGCTATAGCCTTTTTCCTTGCCTTGCCTTGTCATACTTTGCCATTTTGACTTGCTTTGCTTTGCCCTTTTGCCTTGCCTTGCTTTGCCATTTTGCCTTTCCTTGAATTGCCCTTTTGCCTTACCTTGCCTTGACTTGCTATACCCTTTTTCCTTGCCTTGCCTTTTCATGCTTTGCCCTTTTGCCTTGCCTTGCTTTGCCATTTTGCCTTTCCTTGAATTGCCCTTTTGCCTTACCTTGCCTTGACTTGCTATACCCTTTTTCCTTGCCTTGCCTTGTCATGCTTTGCCCTTTTGACTTGCCTTGCTTTGCCCTTTTGCCTTGCTTTGCCTTGTTATGCTTTGCCCTTTTGCCTTGTCTTGCTTTGCCATTTTGCCTTTCCTTGCATTGCCCTTTTGCCTTACCTTGCCTTGTCATGCTTTGCCCTTTTGCCTTGATTTGCCTTGTCATGCTTTGCCCTTTTGACTTGCTATGCTTTGCCCTTTTGCCTTGCCTTTCCTTGTTTTGCCGTTTTGAATTGCCTTGCATTGCCTTGCTTTCATCTTTGCCTTGCCTTGACGTGTCTTCCTTATCCTTTTGCCTTGCCTTGCTTTGCTTTCTCCTTTTCCCTTGCCTTTCCTTGCCTTGCTTTACCCTTTTGCCTTCCCTTGCCTTTGCCTTTCCATGCCTTGCTTTGCCCCTTTGCCTTACCTTGCCTTGCTATGCCCTTTTGCCTTGCTTTGCTTTGTCTCTTTGCCTTGTCTTGCCTTGCCTTCCTTTCTCCTTTTGCCCTGATTTGCCTTGCCTTTCTTTTGACCTTTTGCCTTGCCTTGCCATGCTTTGCTCTTTTTCCTTGCCTTGCTTTGCCCTTTTGTCTTTCCTTGCCTTGCCTTGCTTTGCCATTTTCCCTTGCCTTGCTTTCCCCTTTAGCCTTGCCTTTCCTTGCTTTGGCCTTTTTCCTGGCCTTGCCATGGTTTGTCCTTTTGACTTACCTTGCCTTGCCTTTCTTTGCACTTTTGCCTGGCCTTGCTTTGCCCTTTTGCCTTGCCTTGCTTTGCCATTTTGCCTTTCCTTGAATTGCCCTTTTGCCTTACCTTGCCTTGACTTGCTATACCCTTTTTCCTTGCCTTGCCTTGTCATGCTTTGCCCTTTTGACTTGCCTTGCTTTGCCCTTTTGCCTTGCCTTGCTTTGCCCTTTTGCCTTGCTTTGCCTTGTTATGCTTTGCCCTTTTGCCTTGCCTTGCTTTGCCATTTTGCCTTTAATTGAATTGCCCTTTTGCCTTACTTTGCCTTGACTTGCTATACCCTTTTTCCTTGCCTTGCCTTGTCATGCTTTGCCCTTTTGACTTGCTTTGCTTTGTCCTTTTGCCTTGCCTTGCTTTGCCATTTTGCCTTTCCTTGAATTGCCCTTTTGCCTTACCTTGCTATACCCTTTTTCCTTGCCTTGCCTTGTCATGCTTTGCCCTTTTGACTTTCCTTGCTTTGCCCTTTTGCCTTGTCTTGCTTTGCCCTTTTGCCTTGCTTTGCCTTGTTATGCTTTCCCTTTTGCCTTGTCTTGCTTTGCCATTTTGCCTTTCCTTGCATTGCCCTTTTGCCTTACCTTGCCTTGTCATGCTTTGCCCTTTTGCCTTGATTTGCCTTGTCATGCTTTGCCCTTTTGACTTGCTTTGCTTTGCCCTTTTGCCTTGCCTTTCCTTGTTTTGCCGTTTTCAATTTCCTTGCATTGCCTTACTTTCATCTTTGCCTTGCCTTGACGTGTCTTCCTTATCCTTTCCCCTTGACTTGCTTTGCTTTCCCCTTTTGCCTTGCCTTACCTTGCCTTGCTTTGCCTCTTTGCCTTGTCTTGCCTTGCCTTCCTTTCTCCTTTTGCCCTGATTTGCCTTGCCTTTCTTTTGACCTTTTGCCTTGCCTTGCCTTGCCATGCTTTGCTCTTTTTCCTTGCCTTGCTTTGCCCTTTTGTCTTGCCTTGCCTTGCCTTGCTTTGCCATTTTCCCTTGCCTTGCTTTCCCCTTTTGCCTTGCCTTTCCTTGCTTTGGCCTTTTTCCTGGCCTTGCCATGGTTTGTCCTTTTGACTTACCTTGCCTTGCCTTTCTTTGCCCTTTTGCCTGGCCTTGCATTGAGTTGCCCTTTTTCTTGCCTTGCCTTGCCATGCTTTGCCCTTTTGCCTTGCCTTGCTTTGCCATTTTGCCTTTCCTTGAATTGCCCCTTTGCCTTACCTTGCCTTGACTTGCTATACCCTTTTTCCTTGCCTTGCCTTGTCATGCTTTGCCCTTTTGACTTGCCTTGCTTTGCCCTTTTGCCTTGCTTTGCCTTGTTATGCTTTGCCCTTTTGCCTTGTCTTGCTTTGCCATTTTGCCTTTCCTTGCATTGCCCTTTTGCCTTACCTTGCCTTGTCATGCTTTGCCCTTTTGCCTTGCCTTGCCTTGTCATGCTTTGCCCTTTTGACTTGCTTTGCTTTGCCCTTTTGCCTTTCCTTTCCTTGTTTTGCCGTTTTGAATTGCCTTGCATTGCCTTGCTTTCATCTTTGCCTTGCCTTGACGTGTCTTCCTTATCCTTTTGCCTTGCCTTGCTTTGCTTTCTCCTTTTCCCTTGCCTTTCCTTGCCTTGCTTTACCATTTTGCCTTCCCTTGCCTTTGCCTTTCCATGCCTTGCTTTGCCCCTTTGCCTTAACTTGCCTTGCTATGCCCTTTTGCCTTGCCTTGCTTTGTCTCTTTGCCTTGTCTTGCCTTGCCTTCCTTTCTCCTTTTGCCCTGATTTGCCTTGCCTTTCTTTTGACCTTTTGCCTTGCCTTGCTTTGCGATTTTGCCTTTCCTTGAATTGCCCTTTTGCCTTACCTTGCCTTGACTTGCTATAGCCTTTTTCCTTGCCTTGCCTTGTCATACTTTGCCATTTTGACTTGCTTTGCTTTGCCCTTTTGCCTTGCCTTGCTTTGCCATTTTGCCTTTCCTTGAATTGCCCTTTTGCCTTACCTTGCCTTGACTTGCTATACCCTTTTTCCTTGCCTTGCCTTGTCATGCTTTGCCCTGTTGACTTGCCTTGCTTTGCCCTTTTGCCTTGCTTTGCCTTGTTATGCTTTGCCATTTTTGCCTTGTCTTGCTTTGCCATTTTGCCTTTCCTTGCATTGCCCTTTTGCCTTACCTTGCCTTGTCATGCTTTGCCCTTTTGCCTTGCCTTGCCTTGTCATGCTTTGCCCTTTTGCCTTGCCTTGCTTTGCCATTTTGTCTTTCCTTGAACTGCCCTTTTGCCTTACCTTGCCTTGACTTGCTATACCCTTTTTCCTTGCCTTGCCTTTTCATGCTTTGCCCTTTTGCCTTGCCTTGCTTTGCCATTTTGCCTTTCCTTGAATTGCCCTTTTGCCTTACCTTGCCTTGACTTGCTATACCCTTTTTCCTTGCCTTGCCTTGTCATGCTTTGCCCTTTTGACTTTCCTTGCTTTGCCCTTTTGCCTTGTCTTGCTTTGCCCTTTTGCCTTGCTTTGCCTTGTTATGCTTTCCCTTTTGCCTTGTCTTGCTTTGCCATTTTGCCTTTCCTTGCATTGCCCTTTTGCCTTACCTTGCCTTGTCATGCTTTGCCCTTTTGCCTTGATTTGCCTTGTCATGCTTTGCCCTTTTGACTTGCTTTGCTTTGCCCTTTTGCCTTGCCTTTCCTTGTTTTGCCGTTTTCAATTTCCTTGCATTGCCTTACTTTCATCTTTGCCTTGCCTTGACGTGTCTTCCTTATCCTTTCGCCTTGACTTGCTTTGCTTTCCCCTTTTGCCTTGCCTTACCTTGCCTTGCTTTGCCTCTTTGCCTTGTCTTGCCTTGCCTTCCTTTCTCCTTTTGCCCTGATTTGCCTTGCCTTTCTTTTGACCTTTTGCCTTGCCTTGCCTTGCCATGCTTTGCTCTTTTTCCTTGCCTTGCTTTGCCCTTTTGTCTTGCCTTGCCTTGCCTTGCTTTGCCATTTTCCCTTGCCTTGCTTTTCCCTTTTGCCTTGCCTTTCCTTGCTTTGGCCTTTTTCCTGGCCTTGCCATGGTTTGTCCTTTTGACTTACCTTGCCTTGCCTTGTCATACTTTGCCATTTTGACTTGCTTTGCTTTGCCCTTTTGCCTTGCCTTGCTTTGCCATTTTGCCTTTCCTTGAATTGCCCTTTTGCCTTACCTTGCCTTGATTTGCTATACCCTTTTTCCTTGCCTTGCCTTGTCATGCTTTGCCCTTTTGACTTGCTTTGCTTTGTCCTTTTGCCTTGCCTTGCTTTGCCATTTTGCCTTTCCTTGAATTGCCCTTTTGCCTTACCTTGCCTTGACTTGCTATACCCTTTTTCCTTGCCTTGCCTTGTCATGCATTGCCCTTTTGACTTGCCTTGCTTTGCCATTTTGCCTTGCTTTGCCTTGTTATGCTTTGCCCTTTTGCCTTGTCTTGCTTTGCCATTTTGCCTTTCCTTGCATTGCCCTTTTACCTTACCTTGCCTTGTCATGCTTTGCCCTTTTGACTTGCTTTGCCTTGCCCTTTTGCCTTGCCTTTCCTTGTTTTGCCGTTTTGAATTGCCTTGCATTGCCTTACTTTCATCTTTGCCTTGCCTTGACGTGTCTTCCTTATCATTTTGCCTTGCCTTGCTTTGCTTTCCCCTTTTGCCTTGCCTTTCCTTGCCTTGCTTTACCCTTTTGCCTTCCTTTGCCTTGCCTTTCCATGCCTTCCTTTGACCCTTTGCCTTGCCTTGCTTTGACTCTTTGCCTTGACTTGCCTTGCCTTCCTTTCTCCTTTTGCCCTGATTTGCCTTGCCTTTCTTTTGACCTTTTGTCTTGCCTTGCCATGCTTTGCTCTTTTTCCTTGCCTTGCTTTGCCCTTTTGTCTTGCCTTGCCTTGCCTTGCTTTGCCATTTTCCCTTGCCTTGCTTTCCCCTTTTGCCTTGCCTTTCCTTGCTTTGGCCTTTTTCCTGGCCTTGCCATGGTTTGTCCTTTTGATTTACCTTGCCTTGCCTTTCTTTGCACTTTTGCCCGGCCTTGCATTGAGTTGCCCTTTTTCCTTGCCTTGCCATGCTTTGCCCTTTTGCCTTGCCTTGCTTTGCCCTTTTGCCTTGCTTTGCCTTGTTATGCTTTGCCCTTTTGCCTTGCCTTGCTTTGCCATTTTGCCTTTCCTTGAATTGCCCTTTTGCCTTACCTTGCCTTGACTTGCTATAGCCTTTTTCCTTGCCTTGCCTTGTCATACTTTGCCATTTTGACTTGCTTTGCTTTGCCCTTTTGCCTTGCCTTGCTTTGCCATTTTGCCTTTCCTTGAATTGCCCTTTTGCCTTACCTTGCCTTGACTTGCTATACCCTTTTTCCTTGCCTTGCCTTTTCATGCTTTGCCCTTTTGCCTTGCCTTGCTTTGCCATTTTGCCTTTCCTTGAATTGCCCTTTTGCCTTACCTTGCCTTGACTTGCTATACCCTTTTTCCTTGCCTTGCCTTGTCATGCTTTGCCCTTTTGACTTGCCTTGCTTTGCCCTTTTGCCTTGCTTTGCCTTGTTATGCTTTGCCCTTTTGCCTTGTCTTGCTTTGCCATTTTGCCTTTCCTTGCATTGCCCTTTTGCCTTACCTTGCCTTGTCATGCTTTGCCCTTTTGCCTTGATTTGCCTTGTCATGCTTTGCCCTTTTGACTTGCTATGCTTTGCCCTTTTGCCTTGCCTTTCCTTGTTTTGCCGTTTTGAATTGCCTTGCATTGCCTTGCTTTCATCTTTGCCTTGCCTTGACGTGTCTTCCTTATCATTTTGCCTTGCCTTGCTTTGCTTTCCCCTTTTGCCTTGCCTTTCCTTGCCTTGCTTTACCCTTTTGCCTTCCTTTGCCTTGCCTTTCCATGCCTTCCTTTGACCCTTTGCCTTGCCTTGCTTTGACTCTTTGCCTTGACTTGCCTTGCCTTCCTTTCTCCTTTTGCCCTGATTTGCCTTGCCTTTCTTTTGACCTTTTGTCTTGCCTTGCCATGCTTTGCTCTTTTTCCTTGCCTTGCTTTGCCCTTTTGTCTTGCCTTGCCTTGCCTTGCTTTGCCATTTTCCCTTGCCTTGCTTTCCCCTTTTGCCTTGCCTTTCCTTGCTTTGGCCTTTTTCCTGGCCTTGCCATGGTTTGTCCTTTTGATTTACCTTGCCTTGCCTTTCTTTGCACTTTTGCCCGGCCTTGCATTGAGTTGCCCTTTTTCCTTGCCTTGCCATGCTTTGCCCTTTTGCCTTGCCTTGCTTTGCCCTTTTGCCTTGCTTTGCCTTGTTATGCTTTGCCCTTTTGCCTTGCCTTGCTTTGCCATTTTGCCTTTCCTTGAATTGCCCTTTTGCCTTACCTTGCCTTGACTTGCTATAGCCTTTTTCCTTGCCTTGCCTTGTCATACTTTGCCATTTTGACTTGCTTTGCTTTGCCCTTTTGCCTTGCCTTGCTTTGCCATTTTGCCTTTCCTTGAATTGCCCTTTTGCCTTACCTTGCCTTGACTTGCTATACCCTTTTTCCTTGCCTTGCCTTTTCATGCTTTGCCCTTTTGCCTTGCCTTGCTTTGCCATTTTGCCTTTCCTTGAATTGCCCTTTTGCCTTACCTTGCCTTGACTTGCTATACCCTTTTTCCTTGCCTTGCCTTGTCATGCTTTGCCCTTTTGACTTGCCTTGCTTTGCCCTTTTGCCTTGCTTTGCCTTGTTATGCTTTGCCCTTTTGCCTTGTCTTGCTTTGCCATTTTGCCTTTCCTTGCATTGCCCTTTTGCCTTACCTTGCCTTGTCATGCTTTGCCCTTTTGCCTTGATTTGCCTTGTCATGCTTTGCCCTTTTGACTTGCTATGCTTTGCCCTTTTGCCTTGCCTTTCCTTGTTTTGCCGTTTTGAATTGCCTTGCATTGCCTTGCTTTCATCTTTGCCTTGCCTTGACGTGTCTTCCTTATCCTTTTGCCTTGCCTTGCTTTGCTTTCTCCTTTTCCCTTGCCTTTCCTTGCCTTGCTTTACCCTTTTGCCTTCCCTTGCCTTTGCCTTTCCATGCCTTGCTTTGCCCCTTTGCCTTACCTTGCCTTGCTATGCCCTTTTGCCTTGCTTTGCTTTGTCTCTTTGCCTTGTCTTGCCTTGCCTTCCTTTCTCCTTTTGCCCTGATTTGCCTTGCCTTTCTTTTGACCTTTTGCCTTGCCTTGCCATGCTTTGCTCTTTTTCCTTGCCTTGCTTTGCCCTTTTGTCTTTCCTTGCCTTGCCTTGCTTTGCCATTTTCCCTTGCCTTGCTTTCCCCTTTAGCCTTGCCTTTCCTTGCTTTGGCCTTTTTCCTGGCCTTGCCATGGTTTGTCCTTTTGACTTACCTTGCCTTGCCTTTCTTTGCACTTTTGCCTGGCCTTGCTTTGCCCTTTTGCCTTGCCTTGCTTTGCCATTTTGCCTTTCCTTGAATTGCCCTTTTGCCTTACCTTGCCTTGACTTGCTATACCCTTTTTCCTTGCCTTGCCTTGTCATGCTTTGCCCTTTTGACTTGCCTTGCTTTGCCCTTTTGCCTTGCCTTGCTTTGCCCTTTTGCCTTGCTTTGCCTTGTTATGCTTTGCCCTTTTGCCTTGCCTTGCTTTGCCATTTTGCCTTTAATTGAATTGCCCTTTTGCCTTACTTTGCCTTGACTTGCTATACCCTTTTTCCTTGCCTTGCCTTGTCATGCTTTGCCCTTTTGACTTGCTTTGCTTTGTCCTTTTGCCTTGCCTTGCTTTGCCATTTTGCCTTTCCTTGAATTGCCCTTTTGCCTTACCTTGCTATACCCTTTTTCCTTGCCTTGCCTTGTCATGCTTTGCCCTTTTGACTTTCCTTGCTTTGCCCTTTTGCCTTGTCTTGCTTTGCCCTTTTGCCTTGCTTTGCCTTGTTATGCTTTCCCTTTTGCCTTGTCTTGCTTTGCCATTTTGCCTTTCCTTGCATTGCCCTTTTGCCTTACCTTGCCTTGTCATGCTTTGCCCTTTTGCCTTGATTTGCCTTGTCATGCTTTGCCCTTTTGACTTGCTTTGCTTTGCCCTTTTGCCTTGCCTTTCCTTGTTTTGCCGTTTTCAATTTCCTTGCATTGCCTTACTTTCATCTTTGCCTTGCCTTGACGTGTCTTCCTTATCCTTTCCCCTTGACTTGCTTTGCTTTCCCCTTTTGCCTTGCCTTACCTTGCCTTGCTTTGCCTCTTTGCCTTGTCTTGCCTTGCCTTCCTTTCTCCTTTTGCCCTGATTTGCCTTGCCTTTCTTTTGACCTTTTGCCTTGCCTTGCCTTGCCATGCTTTGCTCTTTTTCCTTGCCTTGCTTTGCCCTTTTGTCTTGCCTTGCCTTGCCTTGCTTTGCCATTTTCCCTTGCCTTGCTTTCCCCTTTTGCCTTGCCTTTCCTTGCTTTGGCCTTTTTCCTGGCCTTGCCATGGTTTGTCCTTTTGACTTACCTTGCCTTGCCTTTCTTTGCCCTTTTGCCTGGCCTTGCATTGAGTTGCCCTTTTTCTTGCCTTGCCTTGCCATGCTTTGCCCTTTTGCCTTGCCTTGCTTTGCCATTTTGCCTTTCCTTGAATTGCCCCTTTGCCTTACCTTGCCTTGACTTGCTATACCCTTTTTCCTTGCCTTGCCTTGTCATGCTTTGCCCTTTTGACTTGCCTTGCTTTGCCCTTTTGCCTTGCTTTGCCTTGTTATGCTTTGCCCTTTTGCCTTGTCTTGCTTTGCCATTTTGCCTTTCCTTGCATTGCCCTTTTGCCTTACCTTGCCTTGTCATGCTTTGCCCTTTTGCCTTGCCTTGCCTTGTCATGCTTTGCCCTTTTGACTTGCTTTGCTTTGCCCTTTTGCCTTTCCTTTCCTTGTTTTGCCGTTTTGAATTGCCTTGCATTGCCTTGCTTTCATCTTTGCCTTGCCTTGACGTGTCTTCCTTATCCTTTTGCCTTGCCTTGCTTTGCTTTCTCCTTTTCCCTTGCCTTTCCTTGCCTTGCTTTACCATTTTGCCTTCCCTTGCCTTTGCCTTTCCATGCCTTGCTTTGCCCCTTTGCCTTAACTTGCCTTGCTATGCCCTTTTGCCTTGCCTTGCTTTGTCTCTTTGCCTTGTCTTGCCTTGCCTTCCTTTCTCCTTTTGCCCTGATTTGCCTTGCCTTTCTTTTGACCTTTTGCCTTGCCTTGCCATGCTTTGCTCTTTTTCCTTGCCTTGCTTTGCCCTTTTGTCTTTCCTTGCCTTGCCTTGCTTTGCCATTTTCCCTTGCCTTGCTTTCCCCTTTTGCCTTGCCTTTCCTTGCTTTGGCCTATTTCCTGGCCTTGCCATGATTTGTCCTTTTGACTTACCTTGCCTTGCATTTCTTTGCACTTTTGCCTGGCCTTGCTTTGTCCTTTTGCCTTGCCTTGCTTTGCCATTTTGCCTTTCCTTGAATTGCCCTTTTGCCTTACCTTGCCTTGACTTGCTATACCCTTTTTCCTTGCCTTGCCTCGTCATGCTTTGCCCTTTTGACTTGCCTTGCTTTGCCCTTTTGCCTTGCCTTGCTTTGCCCTTTTGCCTTGCTTTGCCTTGTTATGCTTTGCCCTTTTGCCTTGCCTTGCTTTGCCATTTTGCCTTTCCTTGAATTGCCCTTTTGCCTTACTTTGCCTTGACTTGTTATACCCTTTTTCCTTGCCTTGCCTTGTCATACTTTGCCATTTTGACTTGCTTTGCTTTGCCCTTTTGCCTTGCCTTGCTTTGCCATTTTGCCTTTCCTTGAATTGCCCTTTTGCCTTACGTTGCCTTGACTTGCTATACCCTTTTTCCTTGCCTTGCCTTGTCATGCTTTGCCCTTTTGACTTGCTTTGCTTTGTCCTTTTGCCTTGCCTTGCTTTGCCATTTTGCCTTTCCTTGAATTGCCCTTTTGCCTTACCTTGCCTTGACTTGCTATACCCTTTTTCCTTGCCTTGCCTTGTCATGCTTTGCCCTTTTGACTTTCCTTGCTTTGCCCTTTTGCCTTGCCTTGCTTTGCCCTTCTGCCTTGCTTTGCCTTGTTATGCTTTCCCTTTTGCCTTGTCTTGCTTTGCCATTTTGCTTTTCCTTGCATTGCCCTTTTGCCTTACCTTGCCTTGACATGCTTTACCCTTTTGCCTTGCCTTGCCTTTTCATGCTTTGCCATTTTGCATTGCCTTGCCTTGTCATGCTTTGCCCTTTTGACTTGCTTTGCTTTGCCCTTTTGCCTTGCCTTTCCTTGTTTTGCCGTTTTCAATTTCCTTGCATTGCCTTACTTTCATCTTTGCCTTGCCTTGACGTGTCTTCCTTATCCTTTCGCCTTGACTTGCTTTGCTTTCCCCTTTTGCCTTGCCTTACCTTGCCTTGCTTTGCCTCTTTGCCTTGTCTTGCCTTGCCTTCCTTTCTCCTTTTGCCCTGATTTGCCTTGCCTTTCTTTTGACCTTTTGCCTTGCCTTGCCTTGCCATGCTTTGCTCTTTTTCCTTGCCTTGCTTTGCCCTTTTGTCTTGCCTTGCCTTGCCTTGCTTTGCCATTTTCCCTTGCCTTGCTTTTCCCTTTTGCCTTGCCTTTCCTTGCTTTGGCCTTTTTCCTGGCCTTGCCATGGTTTGTCCTTTTGACTTACCTTGCCTTGCCTTTCTTTGCCCTTTTGCCTGGCCTTGCATTGAGTTGCCCTTTTTCCTTGCCTTTTCATGCTTTGCCCTTTTGCCTTGCCTTGCTTTGCCATTTTGTCTTTCCTTGAATTGCCCTTTTGCCTTACCTTGCCTTGACTTGCTATACCCTTTTTCCTTGCCTTGCCTTGTCATGCTTTGCCCTTTTGACTTGCTTTGCTTTGCCCTTTTGCCTTGCCTTTCCTTGTTTTGCCGTTTTGAATTGCCTTGCATTGCCTTACTTTCATCTTTGCCTTGCCTTGACGTGTCTTCCTTATCATTTTGCCTTGCCTTGCTTTGCTTTCCCCTTTTGCCTTGCCTTTCCTTGCCTTGCTTTACCCTTTTGCCTTCCTTTGCCTTGCCTTTCCATGCCTTCCTTTGACCCTTTGCCTTGCCTTGCTTTGACTCTTTGCCTTGACTTGCCTTGCCTTCCTTTCTCCTTTTGCCCTGATTTGCCTTGCCTTTCTTTTGACCTTTTGCATTGCCTTGCCTTGCCATGCTTTGCTCTTTTTCCTTGCCTTGCTATGCCCTTTTGTCTTGCCTTACCTTGCCTTGCTGTGCCATTTTCCCTTGCCTTGCTTTCCCCTTTTGCCTTGCCTTTCCTTGCTTTGGCCTTTTTCCTGGCCTTGCCATGGTTTGTCCTTTTGACTTAACTTGCCTTGCCTTTCTTTGCACTTTTGCCCGGCCTTGCATTGAGTTGCCCTTTTTCCTTGCCTTGCCATGCTTTGCCCTTTTGCCTTGCCTTGCTTTGCCATTTTGCCTTGCTTTGCCTTGTTATGCTTTGCCCTTTTGCCTTGCCTTGCTTTGCCATTTTGCCTTTCCTTGAATTGCCCTTTTGCCTTAACTTGCCTTGACTTGCTATACCCTTTTTCCTTGCCTTCCCTTGTCATGCTTTGCCCTTTTGACTTGCCTTGCTTTGCCCTTTTGCCTTGCTTTGCCTTGTTATGCTTTGCCATTTTTGCCTTGTCTTGCTTTGCCATTTTGCCTTTCCTTGCATTGCCCTTTAGCCTTACCTTGCCTTGTCATGCTTTGCCCTTTTGCCTTGCCTTGCCTTGTCATGCTTTGCCCTTTTGACTTGCTTTGCTTTGTCCTTTTGCCTTGCCTTGCTTTGCCATTTTGCCTTTCCTTGAATTGCCCTTTTGCCTTACCTTGCTATACCCTTTTTCCTTGCCTTGCCTTGTCATGCTTTGCCCTTTTGACTTTCCTTGCTTTGCCCTTTTGCCTTGTCTTGCTTTGCCCTTTTGCCTTGCTTTGCCTTGTCATGCTTTGCCCTTTTGACTTGCTTTGCTTTGCCCTTTTGCCTTGCCTTTCCTTGTTTTGCCGTTTTCAATTACCTTGCATTGCCTTACTTTCATCTTTGCCTTGCCTTGATGTGTCTTCCTTATCCTTTCGCCTTGACTTGCTTTGCTTTCCCCTTTTGCCTTGCCTTACCTTGCCTTGCTTTGCCTATTTGCCTTGTCTTGCCTTGCCTTCCTTTCTCCTTTTGCCCTGATTTGCCTTGCCTTTCTTTTGACCTTTTGCCTTGCCTTGCCTTGCCATGCTTTGCTCTTTTTCCTTGCCTTGCTTTGCCCTTTTGTCTTGCCTTGCCTTGCCTTGCTTTGCCATTTTCCCTTGCCTTGCTTTTCCCTTTTGCCTTGCCTTTCCTTGCTTTGGCCTTTTTCCAGGCCTTGCCATGGTTTGTCCTTTTGACTTACCTTGCCTTGCCTTTCTTTGCCCTTTTGCCTGGCCTTGCATTGAGTTGCCCTTTTTCCTTGCCTTGCCATGCTTTGCCCTTTTGCCTTGCCTTGCTTTGCCATTTTGTCTTTCCTTGAATTGCCCTTTTGCCTTACCTTGCCTTGACTTGCTATACCCTTTTTCCTTGCCTTGCCTTGTCATGCTTTGCCCTTTTGACTTGCCTTGCTTTGCCCTTTTGCCTTGCTTTGCCTTGTTATGCTTTGCCCTTTTGCCTTGTCTTGCTTTGCCATTTTGCCTTTCCTTGCATTGCCCTTTTGCCTTACCTTGCCTTGTCATGCTTTGCCCTTTTGACTTGCTTTGCTTTGCCCTTTTGCCTTGCCTTTCCTTGTTTTGCCGTTTTGAATTGCCTTGCATTGCCTTACTTTCATCTTTGCCTTGCCTTGACGTGTCTTCCTTATCATTTTGCCTTGCCTTGCTTTGCTTTCCCCTTTTGCCTTGCCTTTCCTTGCCTTGCTTTACCCTTTTGCCTTCCTTTGCCTTGCCTTTCCATGCCTTCCTTTGACCCTTTGCCTTGCCTTGCTTTGACTCTTTGCCTTGACTTGCCTTGCCTTCCTTTCTCCTTTTGCCCTGATTTGCCTTGCCTTTCTTTTGACCTTTTGCATTGCCTTGCCTTGCCATGCTTTGCTCTTTTTCCTTGCCTTGCTATGCCCTTTTGTCTTGCCTTACCTTGCCTTGCTGTGCCATTTTCCCTTGCCTTGCTTTCCCCTTTTGCCTTGCCTTTCCTTGCTTTGGCCTTTTTCCTGGCCTTGCCATGGTTTGTCCTTTTGACTTAACTTGCCTTGCCTTTCTTTGCACTTTTGCCCGGCCTTGCATTGAGTTGCCCTTTTTCCTTGCCTTGCCATGCTTTGCCCTTTTGCCTTGCCTTGCTTTGCCATTTTGCCTTGCTTTGCCTTGTTATGCTTTGCCCTTTTGCCTTGCCTTGCTTTGCCATTTTGCCTTTCCTTGAATTGCCCTTTTGCCTTAACTTGCCTTGACTTGCTATACCCTTTTTCCTTGCCTTGCCTTGTCATGCTTTGCCCTTTTGACTTGCCTTGCTTTGCCCTTTTGCCTTGCTTTGCCTTGTTATGCTTTGCCATTTTTGCCTTGTCTTGCTTTGCCATTTTGCCTTTCCTTGCATTGCCCTTTAGCCTTACCTTGCCTTGTCATGCTTTGCCCTTTTGCCTTGCCTTGCCTTGTCATGCTTTGCCCTTTTGACTTGCTTTGCTTTGTCCTTTTGCCTTGCCTTGCTTTGCCATTTTGCCTTTCCTTGAATTGCCCTTTTGCTTTACCTTGCTATACCCTTTTTCCTTGCCTTGCCTTGTCATGCTTTGCCCTTTTGACTTTCCTTGCTTTGCCCTTTTGCCTTGTCTTGCTTTGCCCTTTTGCCTTGCTTTGCCTTGTTATGCTTTCCCTTTTGCCTTGTCTTGCTTTGCCATTTTGCCTTTCCTTGCATTGCCCTTTTGCCTTACCTTGCCTTGTCATGCTTTGCCCTTTTGCCTTGATTTGCCTTGTCATGCTTTGCCCTTTTGACTTGCTTTGCTTTGCCCTTTTGCCTTGCCTTTCCTTGTTTTGCCGTTTTCAATTACCTTGCATTGCCTTACTTTCATCTTTGCCTTGCCTTGACGTGTCTTCCTTATCCTTTCGCCTTGACTTGCTTTGCTTTCCCCTTTTGCCTTGCCTTACCTTGCCTTGCTTTGCCTCTTTGCCTTGTCTTGCCTTGCCTTCCTTTCTCCTTTTGCCCTGATTTGCCTTGCCTTTCTTTTGACCTTTTGCCTTGCCTTGCCTTGCCATGCTTTGCTCTTTTTCCTTGCCTTGCTTTGCCCTTTTGTCTTGCCTTGCCTTGCCTTGCTTTGCCATTTTCCCTTGCCTTGCTTTTCCCTTTTGCCTTGCCTTTCCTTGCTTTGGCCTTTTTCCTGGCCTTGCCATGGTTTGTCCTTTTGACTTACCTTGCCTTGCCTTTCTTTGCCCTTTTGCCTGGCCTTGCATTGAGTTGCCCTTTTTCCTTGCCTTGCCATGCTTTGCCCTTTTGCCTTGCCTTGCTTTGCCATTTTGTCTTTCCTTGAATTGCCCTTTTGCCTTACCTTCCCTTGACTTGCTATACCCTTTTTCCTTGCCTTGCCTTGTCATGCTTTGCCCTTTTGACTTGCCTTGCTTTGCCCTTTTGCCTTGCTTTGCCTTGTTATGCTTTGCCCTTTTGCCTTGTCTTGCTTTGCCATTTTGCCTTTCCTTGCATTGCCCTTTTGCCTTACCTTGCCTTGTCATGCTTTGCCCTTTTGACTTGCTTTGCTTTGCCCTTTTGCCTTGCCTTTCCTTGTTTTGCCGTTTTGAATTGCCTTGCATTGCCTTACTTTCATCTTTGCCTTGCCTTGACGTGTCTTCCTTATCATTTTGCCTTGCCTTGCTTTGCTTTCCCCTTTTGCCTTGCCTTTCCTTGCCTTGCTTTACCCTTTTGCCTTCCTTTGCCTTGCCTTTCCATGCCTTCCTTTGACCCTTTGCCTTGCCTTGCTTTGACTCTTTGCCTTGACTTGCCTTGCCTTCCTTTCTCCTTTTGCCCTGATTTGCCTTGCCTTTCTTTTGACCTTTTGCATTGCCTTGCCTTGCCATGCTTTGCTCTTTTTCCTTGCCTTGCTATGCCCTTTTGTCTTGCCTTACCTTGCCTTGCTGTGCCATTTTCCCTTGCCTTGCTTTCCCCTTTTGCCTTGCCTTTCCTTGCTTTGGCCTTTTTCCTGGCCTTGCCATGGTTTGTCCTTTTGACTTAACTTGCCTTGCCTTTCTTTGCACTTTTGCCCGGCCTTGCATTGAGTTGCCCTTTTTCCTTGCCTTGCCATGCTTTGCCCTTTTGCCTTGCCTTGCTTTGCCATTTTGCCTTGCTTTGCCTTGTTATGCTTTGCCCTTTTGCCTTGCCTTGCTTTGCCATTTTGCCTTTCCTTGAATTGCCCTTTTGCCTTACCTTGCCTTGACTTGCTATACCCTTTTTCCTTGCCTTGCCTTGTCATGCTTTGCCCTTTTGACTTGCCTTGCTTTGCCCTTTTGCCTTGCTTTGCCTTGTTATGCTTTGCCATTTTTGCCTTGTCTTGCTTTGCCATTTTGCCTTTCCTTGCATTGCCCTTTAGCCTTACCTTGCCTTGTCATGCTTTGCCCTTTTGCCTTGCCTTGCCTTGTCATGCTTTGCCCTTTTGACTTGCTTTGCTTTGTCCTTTTGCCTTGCCTTGCTTTGCCATTTTGCCTTTCCTTGAATTGCCCTTTTGCCTTACCTTGCTATACCCTTTTTCCTTGCCTTGCCTTGTCATGCTTTGCCCTTTTGACTTTCCTTGCTTTGCCCTTTTGCCTTGTCTTGCTTTGCCCTTTTGCCTTGCTTTGCCTTGTTATGCTTTCCCTTTTGCCTTGTCTTGCTTTGCCATTTTGCCTTTCCTTGCATTGCCCTTTTGCCTTACCTTGCCTTGTCATGCTTTGCCCTTTTGCCTTGATTTGCCTTGTCATGCTTTGCCCTTTTGACTTGCTTTGCTTTGCCCTTTTGCCTTGCCTTTCCTTGTTTTGCCGTTTTCAATTACCTTGCATTGCCTTACTTTCATCTTTGCCTTGCCTTGACGTGTCTTCCTTATCCTTTCGCCTTGACTTGCTTTGCTTTCCCCTTTTGCCTTGCCTTACCTTGCCTTGCTTTGCCTCTTTGCCTTGTCTTGCCTTGCCTTCCTTTCTCCTTTTGCCCTGATTTGCCTTGCCTTTCTTTTGACCTTTTGCCTTGCCTTGCCTTGCCATGCTTTGCTCTTTTTCCTTGCCTTGCTTTGCCCTTTTGTCTTGCCTTGCCTTGCCTTGCTTTGCCATTTTCCCTTGCCTTGCTTTTCCCTTTTGCCTTGCCTTTCCTTGCTTTGGCCTTTTTCCTGGCCTTGCCATGGTTTGTCCTTTTGACTTACCTTGCCTTGCCTTTCTTTGCCCTTTTGCCTGGCCTTGCATTGAGTTGCCCTTTTTCCTTGCCTTGCCATGCTTTGCCCTTTTGCCTTGCCTTGCTTTGCCATTTTGTCTTTCCTTGAATTGCCCTTTTGCCTTACCTTGCCTTGACTTGCTATACCCTTTTTCCTTGCCTTGCCTTGTCATGCTTTGCCCTTTTGACTTGCCTTGCTTTGCCCTTTTGCCTTGCTTTGCCTTGTTATGCTTTGCCCTTTTGCCTTGTCTTGCTTTGCCATTTTGCCTTTCCTTGCATTGCCCTTTTGCCTTACCTTGCCTTGTCATGCTTTGCCCTTTTGACTTGCTTTGCTTTGCCCTTTTGCCTTGCCTTTCCTTGTTTTGCCGTTTTGAATTGCCTTGCATTGCCTTACTTTCATCTTTGCCTTGCCTTGACGTGTCTTCCTTATCATTTTGCCTTGCCTTGCTTTGCTTTCCCCTTTTGCCTTGCCTTTCCTTGCCTTGCTTTACCCTTTTGCCTTCCTTTGCCTTGCCTTTCCATGCCTTCCTTTGACCCTTTGCCTTGCCTTGCTTTGACTCTTTGCCTTGACTTGCCTTGCCTTCCTTTCTCCTTTTGCCCTGATTTGCCTTGCCTTTCTTTTGACCTTTTGCATTGCCTTGCCTTGCCATGCTTTGCTCTTTTTCCTTGCCTTGCTATGCCCTTTTGTCTTGCCTTACCTTGCCTTGCTGTGCCATTTTCCCTTGCCTTGCTTTCCCCTTTTGCCTTGCCTTTCCTTGCTTTGGCCTTTTTCCTGGCCTTGCCATGGTTTGTCCTTTTGACTTAACTTGCCTTGCCTTTCTTTGCACTTTTGCCCGGCCTTGCATTGAGTTGCCCTTTTTCCTTGCCTTGCCATGCTTTGCCCTTTTGCCTTGCCTTGCTTTGCCATTTTGCCTTGCTTTGCCTTGTTATGCTTTGCCCTTTTGCCTTGCCTTGCTTTGCCATTTTGCCTTTCCTTGAATTGCCCTTTTGCCTTAACTTGCCTTGACTTGCTATACCCTTTTTCCTTGATTTGCCTTGTCATGCTTTGCCCTTTTGACTTGCCTTGCTTTGCCCTTTTGCCTTGCTTTGCCTTGTTATGCTTTGCCATTTTTGCCTTGTCTTGCTTTGCCATTTTGCCTTTCCTTGCATTGCCCTTTAGCCTTACCTTGCCTTGTCATGCTTTGCCCTTTTGCCTTGCCTTGCCTTGTCATGCTTTGCCCTTTTGACTTGCTTTGCTTTGTCCTTTTGCCTTGCCTTGCTTTGCCATTTTGCCTTTCCTTGAATTGCCCTTTTGCCTTACCTTGCTATACCCTTTTTCCTTGCCTTGCCTTGTCATGCTTTGCCCTTTTGACTTTCCTTGCTTTGCCCTTTTGCCTTGTCTTGCTTTGCCCTTTTGCCTTGCTTTGCCTTGTTATGCTTTCCCTTTTGCCTTGTCTTGCTTTGCCATTTTGCCTTTCCTTGCATTGCCCTTTTGCCTTACCTTGCCTTGTCATGCTTTGCCCTTTTGCCTTGATTTGCCTTGTCATGCTTTGCCCTTTTGACTTGCTTTGCTTTGCCCTTTTGCCTTGCCTTTCCTTGTTTTGCCGTTTTCAATTACCTTGCATTGCCTTACTTTCATCTTTGCCTTGCCTTGACGTGTCTTCCTTATCCTTTCGCCTTGACTTGCTTTGCTTTCCCCTTTTGCCTTGCCTTACCTTGCCTTGCTTTGCCTCTTTGCCTTGTCTTGCCTTGCCTTCCTTTCTCCTTTTGCCCTGATTTGCCTTGCCTTTCTTTTGACCTTTTGCCTTGCCTTGCCTTGCCATGCTTTGCTCTTTTTCCTTGCCTTGCTTTGCCCTTTTGTCTTGCCTTGCCTTGCCTTGCTTTGCCATTTTCCCTTGCCTTGCTTTTCCCTTTTGCCTTGCCTTTCCTTGCTTTGGCCTTTTTCCTGGCCTTGCCATGGTTTGTCCTTTTGACTTACCTTGCCTTGCCTTTCTTTGCCCTTTTGCCTGGCCTTGCATTGAGTTGCCCTTTTTCCTTGCCTTGCCATGCTTTGCCCTTTTGCCTTGCCTTGCTTTGCCATTTTGTCTTTCCTTGAATTGCCCTTTTGCCTTACCTTGCCTTGACTTGCTATACCCTTTTTCCTTGCCTTGCCTTGTCATGCTTTGCCCTTTTGACTTGCCTTGCTTTGCCCTTTTGCCTTGCTTTGCCTTGTTATGCTTTGCCCTTTTGCCTTGTCTTGCTTTGCCATTTTGCCTTTCCTTGCATTGCCCTTTTGCCTTACCTTGCCTTGTCATGCTTTGCCCTTTTGACTTGCTTTGCTTTGCCCTTTTGCCTTGCCTTTCCTTGTTTTGCCGTTTTGAATTGCCTTGCATTGCCTTACTTTCATCTTTGCCTTGCCTTGACGTGTCTTCCTTATCATTTTGCCTTGCCTTGCTTTGCTTTCCCCTTTTGCCTTGCCTTTCCTTGCCTTGCTTTACCCTTTTGCCTTCCTTTGCCTTGCCTTTCCATGCCTTCCTTTGACCCTTTGCCTTGCCTTGCTTTGACTCTTTGCCTTGACTTGCCTTGCCTTCCTTTCTCCTTTTGCCCTGATTTGCCTTGCCTTTCTTTTGACCTTTTGCATTGCCTTGCCTTGCCATGCTTTGCTCTTTTTCCTTGCCTTGCTATGCCCTTTTGTCTTGCCTTACCTTGCCTTGCTGTGCCATTTTCCCTTGCCTTGCTTTCCCCTTTTGCCTTGCCTTTCCTTGCTTTGGCCTTTTTCCTGGCCTTGCCATGGTTTGTCCTTTTGACTTAACTTGCCTTGCCTTTCTTTGCACTTTTGCCCGGCCTTGCATTGAGTTGCCCTTTTTCCTTGCCTTGCCATGCTTTGCCCTTTTGCCTTGCCTTGCTTTGCCATTTTGCCTTGCTTTGCCTTGTTATGCTTTGCCCTTTTGCCTTGCCTTGCTTTGCCATTTTGCCTTTCCTTGAATTGCCCTTTTGCCTTAACTTGCCTTGACTTGCTATACCCTTTTTCCTTGCCTTGCCTTGTCATGCTTTGCCCTTTTGACTTGCCTTGCTTTGCCCTTTTGCCTTGCTTTGCCTTGTTATGCTTTGCCATTTTTGCCTTGTCTTGCTTTGCCATTTTGCCTTTCCTTGCATTGCCCTTTAGCCTTACCTTGCCTTGTCATGCTTTGCCCTTTTGCCTTGCCTTGCCTTGTCATGCTTTGCCCTTTTGACTTGCTTTGCTTTGTCCTTTTGCCTTGCCTTGCTTTGCCATTTTGCCTTTCCTTGAATTGCCCTTTTGCCTTACCTTGCTATACCCTTTTTCCTTGCCTTGCCTTGTCATGCTTTGCCCTTTTGACTTTCCTTGCTTTGCCCTTTTGCCTTGTCTTGCTTTGCCCTTTTGCCTTGCTTTGCCTTGTTATGCTTTCCCTTTTGCCTTGTCTTGCTTTGCCATTTTGCCTTTCCTTGCATTGCCCTTTTGCCTTACCTTGCCTTGTCATGCTTTGCCCTTTTGCCTTGATTTGCCTTGTCATGCTTTGCCCTTTTGACTTGCTTTGCTTTGCCCTTTTGCCTTGCCTTTCCTTGTTTTGCCGTTTTCAATTACCTTGCATTGCCTTACTTTCATCTTTGCCTTGCCTTGACGTGTCTTCCTTATCCTTTCGCCTTGACTTGCTTTGCTTTCCCCTTTTGCCTTGCCTTACCTTGCCTTGCTTTGCCTCTTTGCCTTGTCTTGCCTTGCCTTCCTTTCTCCTTTTGCCCTGATTTGCCTTGCCTTTCTTTTGACCTTTTGCCTTGCCTTGCCTTGCCATGCTTTGCTCTTTTTCCTTGCCTTGCTTTGCCCTTTTGTCTTGCCTTGCCTTGCCTTGCTTTGCCATTTTCCCTTGCCTTGCTTTTCCCTTTTGCCTTGCCTTTCCTTGCTTTGGCCTTTTTCCTGGCCTTGCCATGGTTTGTCCTTTTGACTTACCTTGCCTTGCCTTTCTTTGCCCTTTTGCCTGGCCTTGCATTGAGTTGCCCTTTTTCCTTGCCTTGCCATGCTTTGCCCTTTTGCCTTGCCTTGCTTTGCCATTTTGTCTTTCCTTGAATTGCCCTTTTGCCTTACCTTGCCTTGACTTGCTATACCCTTTTTCCTTGCCTTGCCTTGTCATGCTTTGCCCTTTTGACTTGCCTTGCTTTGCCCTTTTGCCTTGCTTTGCCTTGTTATGCTTTGCCCTTTTGCCTTGTCTTGCTTTGCCATTTTGCCTTTCCTTGCATTGCCCTTTTGCCTTACCTTGCCTTGTCATGCTTTGCCCTTTTGACTTGCTTTGCTTTGCCCTTTTGCCTTGCCTTTCCTTGTTTTGCCGTTTTGAATTGCCTTGCATTGCCTTACTTTCATCTTTGCCTTGCCTTGACGTGTCTTCCTTATCATTTTGCCTTGCCTTGCTTTGCTTTCCCCTTTTGCCTTGCCTTTCCTTGCCTTGCTTTACCCTTTTGCCTTCCTTTGCCTTGCCTTTCCATGCCTTCCTTTGACCCTTTGCCTTGCCTTGCTTTGACTCTTTGCCTTGACTTGCCTTGCCTTCCTTTCTCCTTTTGCCCTGATTTGCCTTGCCTTTCTTTTGACCTTTTGCATTGCCTTGCCTTGCCATGCTTTGCTCTTTTTCCTTGCCTTGCTATGCCCTTTTGTCTTGCCTTACCTTGCCTTGCTGTGCCATTTTCCCTTGCCTTGCTTTCCCCTTTTGCCTTGCCTTTCCTTGCTTTGGCCTTTTTCCTGGCCTTGCCATGGTTTGTCCTTTTGACTTAACTTGCCTTGCCTTTCTTTGCACTTTTGCCCGGCCTTGCATTGAGTTGCCCTTTTTCCTTGCCTTGCCATGCTTTGCCGTTTTGCCTTGCCTTGCTTTGCCATTTTGCCTTGCTTTGCCTTGTTATGCTTTGCCCTTTTGCCTTGCCTTGCTTTGCCATTTTGCCTTTCCTTGAATTGCCCTTTTGCCTTAACTTGCCTTGACTTGCTATACCCTTTTTCCTTGATTTGCCTTGTCATGCTTTGCCCTTTTGACTTGCCTTGCTTTGCCCTTTTGCCTTGCTTTGCCTTGTTATGCTTTGCCATTTTTGCCTTGTCTTGCTTTGCCATTTTGCCTTTCCTTGCATTGCCCTTTAGCCTTACCTTGCCTTGTCATGCTTTGCCCTTTTGCCTTGCCTTGCCTTGTCATGCTTTGCCCTTTTGACTTGCTTTGCTTTGTCCTTTTGCCTTGCCTTGCTTTGCCATTTTGCCTTTCCTTGAATTGCCCTTTTGCCTTACCTTGCTATACCCTTTTTCCTTGCCTTGCCTTGTCATGCTTTGCCCTTTTGACTTTCCTTGCTTTGCCCTTTTGCCTTGTCTTGCTTTGCCCTTTTGCCTTGCTTTGCCTTGTTATGCTTTCCCTTTTGCCTTGTCTTGCTTTGCCATTTTGCCTTTCCTTGCATTGCCCTTTTGCCTTACCTTGCCTTGTCATGCTTTGCCCTTTTGCCTTGATTTGCCTTGTCATGCTTTGCCCTTTTGACTTGCTTTGCTTTGCCCTTTTGCCTTGCCTTTCCTTGTTTTGCCGTTTTCAATTACCTTGCATTGCCTTACTTTCATCTTTGCCTTGCCTTGACGTGTCTTCCTTATCCTTTCGCCTTGACTTGCTTTGCTTTCCCCTTTTGCCTTGCCTTACCTTGCCTTGCTTTGCCTCTTTGCCTTGTCTTGCCTTGCCTTCCTTTCTCCTTTTGCCCTGATTTGCCTTGCCTTTCTTTTGACCTTTTGCCTTGCCTTGCCTTGCCATGCTTTGCTCTTTTTCCTTGCCTTGCTTTGCCCTTTTGTCTTGCCTTGCCTTGCCTTGCTTTGCCATTTTCCCTTGCCTTGCTTTTCCCTTTTGCCTTGCCTTTCCTTGCTTTGGCCTTTTTCCTGGCCTTGCCATGGTTTGTCCTTTTGACTTACCTTGCCTTGCCTTTCTTTGCCCTTTTGCCTGGCCTTGCATTGAGTTGCCCTTTTTCCTTGCCTTGCCATGCTTTGCCCTTTTGCCTTGCCTTGCTTTGCCATTTTGTCTTTCCTTGAATTGCCCTTTTGCCTTACCTTGCCTTGACTTGCTATACCCTTTTTCCTTGCCTTGCCTTGTCATGCTTTGCCCTTTTGACTTGCCTTGCTTTGCCCTTTTGCCTTGCTTTGCCTTGTTATGCTTTGCCCTTTTGCCTTGTCTTGCTTTGCCATTTTGCCTTTCCTTGCATTGCCCTTTTGCCTTACCTTGCCTTGTCATGCTTTGCCCTTTTGACTTGCTTTGCTTTGCCCTTTTGCCTTGCCTTTCCTTGTTTTGCCGTTTTGAATTGCCTTGCATTGCCTTACTTTCATCTTTGCCTTGCCTTGACGTGTCTTCCTTATCATTTTGCCTTGCCTTGCTTTGCTTTCCCCTTTTGCCTTGCCTTTCCTTGCCTTGCTTTACCCTTTTGCCTTCCTTTGCCTTGCCTTTCCATGCCTTCCTTTGACCCTTTGCCTTGCCTTGCTTTGACTCTTTGCCTTGACTTGCCTTGCCTTCCTTTCTCCTTTTGCCCTGATTTGCCTTGCCTTTCTTTTGACCTTTTGCATTGCCTTGCCTTGCCATGCTTTGCTCTTTTTCCTTGCCTTGCTATGCCCTTTTGTCTTGCCTTACCTTGCCTTGCTGTGCCATTTTCCCTTGCCTTGCTTTCCCCTTTTGCCTTGCCTTTCCTTGCTTTGGCCTTTTTCCTGGCCTTGCCATGGTTTGTCCTTTTGACTTAACTTGCCTTGCCTTTCTTTGCACTTTTGCCCGGCCTTGCATTGAGTTGCCCTTTTTCCTTGCCTTGCCATGCTTTGCCCTTTTGCCTTGCCTTGCTTTGCCATTTTGCCTTGCTTTGCCTTGTTATGCTTTGCCCTTTTGCCTTGCCTTGCTTTGCCCTTTTGCCTTGCTTTGCCTTGTTATGCTTTGCCATTTTTGCCTTGTCTTGCTTTGCCATTTTGCCTTTCCTTGCATTGCCCTTTAGCCTTACCTTGCCTTGTCATGCTTTGCCCTTTTGCCTTGCCTTGCCTTGTCATGCTTTGCCCTTTTGACTTGCTTTGCTTTGTCCTTTTGCCTTGCCTTGCTTTGCCATTTTGCCTTTCCTTGAATTGCCCTTTTGCCTTACCTTGCTATACCCTTTTTCCTTGCCTTGCCTTGTCATGCTTTGCCCTTTTGACTTTCCTTGCTTTGCCCTTTTGCCTTGTCTTGCTTTGCCCTTTTGCCTTGCTTTGCCTTGTTATGCTTTCCCTTTTGCCTTGTCTTGCTTTGCCATTTTGCCTTTCCTTGCATTGCCCTTTTGCCTTACCTTGCCTTGTCATGCTTTGCCCTTTTGCCTTGATTTGCCTTGTCATGCTTTGCCCTTTTGACTTGCTTTGCTTTGCCCTTTTGCCTTGCCTTTCCTTGTTTTGCCGTTTTCAATTACCTTGCATTGCCTTACTTTCATCTTTGCCTTGCCTTGACGTGTCTTCCTTATCCTTTCGCCTTGACTTGCTTTGCTTTCCCCTTTTGCCTTGCCTTACCTTGCCTTGCTTTGCCTCTTTGCCTTGTCTTGCCTTGCCTTCCTTTCTCCTTTTGCCCTGATTTGCCTTGCCTTTCTTTTGACCTTTTGCCTTGCCTTGCCTTGCCATGCTTTGCTCTTTTTCCTTGCCTTGCTTTGCCCTTTTGTCTTGCCTTGCCTTGCCTTGCTTTGCCATTTTCCCTTGCCTTGCTTTTCCCTTTTGCCTTGCCTTTCCTTGCTTTGGCCTTTTTCCTGGCCTTGCCATGGTTTGTCCTTTTGACTTACCTTGCCTTGCCTTTCTTTGCCCTTTTGCCTGGCCTTGCATTGAGTTGCCCTTTTTCCTTGCCTTGCCATGCTTTGCCCTTTTGCCTTGCCTTGCTTTGCCATTTTGTCTTTCCTTGAATTGCCCTTTTGCCTTACCTTGCCTTGACTTGCTATACCCTTTTTCCTTGCCTTGCCTTGTCATGCTTTGCCCTTTTGACTTGCCTTGCTTTGCCCTTTTGCCTTGCTTTGCCTTGTTATGCTTTGCCCTTTTGCCTTGTCTTGCTTTGCCATTTTGCCTTTCCTTGCATTGCCCTTTTGCCTTACCTTGCCTTGTCATGCTTTGCCCTTTTGACTTGCTTTGCTTTGCCCTTTTGCCTTGCCTTTCCTTGTTTTGCCGTTTTGAATTGCCTTGCATTGCCTTACTTTCATCTTTGCCTTGCCTTGACGTGTCTTCCTTATCATTTTGCCTTGCCTTGCTTTGCTTTCCCCTTTTGCCTTGCCTTTCCTTGCCTTGCTTTACCCTTTTGCCTTCCTTTGCCTTGCCTTTCCATGCCTTCCTTTGACCCTTTGCCTTGCCTTGCTTTGACTCTTTGCCTTGACTTGCCTTGCCTTCCTTTCTCCTTTTGCCCTGATTTGCCTTGCCTTTCTTTTGACCTTTTGCATTGCCTTGCCTTGCCATGCTTTGCTCTTTTTCCTTGCCTTGCTATGCCCTTTTGTCTTGCCTTACCTTGCCTTGCTGTGCCATTTTCCCTTGCCTTGCTTTCCCCTTTTGCCTTGCCTTTCCTTGCTTTGGCCTTTTTCCTGGCCTTGCCATGGTTTGTCCTTTTGACTTAACTTGCCTTGCCTTTCTTTGCACTTTTGCCCGGCCTTGCATTGAGTTGCCCTTTTTCCTTGCCTTGCCATGCTTTGCCCTTTTGCCTTGCCTTGCTTTGCCATTTTGCCTTGCTTTGCCTTGTTATGCTTTGCCCTTTTGCCTTGCCTTGCTTTGCCATTTTGCCTTTCCTTGAATTGCCCTTTTGCCTTAACTTGCCTTGACTTGCTATACCCTTTTTCCTTGCCTTGCCTTGTCATGCTTTGCCCTTTTGACTTGCCTTGCTTTGCCCTTTTGCCTTGCTTTGCCTTGTTATGCTTTGCCATTTTTGCCTTGTCTTGCTTTGCCATTTTGCCTTTCCTTGCATTGCCCTTTAGCCTTACCTTGCCTTGTCATGCTTTGCCCTTTTGCCTTGCCTTGCCTTGTCATGCTTTGCCCTTTTGACTTGCTTTGCTTTGTCCTTTTGCCTTGCCTTGCTTTGCCATTTTGCCTTTCCTTGAATTGCCCTTTTGCCTTACCTTGCTATACCCTTTTTCCTTGCCTTGCCTTGTCATGCTTTGCCCTTTTGACTTTCCTTGCTTTGCCCTTTTGCCTTGTCTTGCTTTGCCCTTTTGCCTTGCTTTGCCTTGTTATGCTTTCCCTTTTGCCTTGTCTTGCTTTGCCATTTTGCCTTTCCTTGCATTGCCCTTTTGCCTTACCTTGCCTTGTCATGCTTTGCCCTTTTGCCTTGATTTGCCTTGTCATGCTTTGCCCTTTTGACTTGCTTTGCTTTGCCCTTTTCCCTTGCCTTTCCTTGTTTTGCCGTTTTCAATTACCTTGCATTGCCTTACTTTCATCTTTGCCTTGCCTTGACGTGTCTTCCTTATCCTTTCGCCTTGACTTGCTTTGCTTTCCCCTTTTGCCTTGCCTTACCTTGCCTTGCTTTGCCTCTTTGCCTTGTCTTGCCTTGCCTTCCTTTCTCCTTTTGCCCTCATTTCCCTTGCCTTTCTTTTGACCTTTTGCCTTGCCTTGCCTTGCCATGCTTTGCTCTTTTTCCTTGCCTTGCTTTGCCCTTTTGTCTTGCCTTGCCTTGCCTTGCTTTGCCATTTTCCCTTGCCTTGCTTTCCCCTTTTGCCTTGCCTTTCCTTGCTTTGGCCTTTTTCCTGCCCTTGCCATGGTTTGTCCTTTTGACTTACCTTGCCTTGCCTTTCTTTGCCCTTTTGCCTTGCCTTGCTTTGCCATTTTGCCTTTCCTTGAATTGCCCTTTTGCCTTACCTTGCCTTGACTTGCTATACCCTTTTTCCTTGCCTTGCCTTGTCATGCTTTGCCCTTTTGACTTGCCTTGCTTTGCCCTTTTGCCTTGCTTTGCCTTGTTATGCTTTGCCCTTTTGCCTTGTCTTGCTTTGCCATTTTGCCTTTCCTTGCATTGCCCTTTTGCCTTACCTTGCCTTGACATGCTTTGCCCTTTTGCCTTGCCTTGCCTTGTCATGCTTTGCCCTTTTGACTTGCTTTGCTTTGCCCTTTTGCCTTTCCTTTCCTTGTTTTGCCGTTTTGAATTGCCTTGCATGGCCTTGCTTTCATCTTTGCCTTGCCTTGACGTGTCTTCCTTATCCTTTTGCCTTGCCTTGCTTTGCTTTCTCCTTTTCCCTTGCCTTTCCTTGCCTTGCTTTACCATTTTGCCTTCCCTTGCCTTTGCCTTTCCATGCCTTGCTTTGCCCCTTTGCCTTAACTTGCCTTGCTATGCCCTTTTGCCTTGCCTTGCTTTGTCTCTTTGCCTTGTCTTGCCTTGCCTTCCTTTCTCCTTTTGCCCTGATTTGCCTTGCCTTTCTTTTGCCCTTTTGTCTTTCCTTGCCTTGCCTTGCTTTGCCATTTTCCCTTGCCTTGCTTTCCCCTTTTGCCTTGCCTTTCCTTGCTTTGGCCTTTTTCCTGGCCTTGCCATGGTTTGTCCTTTCGACTTACCTTGCCTTGCCTTTCTTTGCACTTTTGCCTGGCCTTGCTTTGCCCTTTTGCCTTGCCTTGCTTTGCCATTTTGCCTTTCCTTGAATTGCCCTTTTGCCTTACCTTGCCTTGACTTGCTATACCCTTTTTCCTTGCCTTGCCTTGTCATGCTTTGCCCTTTTGACTTGCCTTGCTTTGCCCTTTTGCCTTGCCTTGCTTTGCCCTTTTGCCTTGCTTTGCCTTGTTATGCTTTGCCCTTTTGCCTTGCCTTGCTTTGCCATTTTGCCTTTCCTTGAATTGCCCTTTTGCCTTACTTTGCCTTGACTTGCTATACCCTTTTTCCTTGCCTTGCCTTGTCATACTTTGCCATTTTGACTTGCTTTGCTTTGCCCTTTTGCCTTGCCTTGCTTTGCCATTTTGCCTTTCCTTGAATTGCCCTTTTGCCTTTCCTTGCCTTGACTTTCTATACCCTTTTTCCTTGCCTTGCCTTGTCATGCTTTGCCCTTTTGACTTGCTTTGCTTTGTCCTTTTGCCTTGCCTTGCTTTGCCATTTTGCCTTTCCTTGAATTGCCCTTTTGCCTTACCTTGCCTTGACTTACTATACCCTTTTTCCTTGCCTTGCCTTGTCATGCTTTGCCCTTTTGACTTTCCTTGCTTTGCCCTTTTGCCTTGCCTTGCTTTGCCCTTCTGCCTTGCTTTGCCTTGTTATGCTTTCCCTTTTGCCTTGTCTTGCTTTGCCATTTTGCTTTTCCTTGCATTGCCCTTTTGCCTTAACCTTGCCTTGACATGCTTTACCCTTTTGCCTTGCCTTGCCTTTTCATGCTTTGCCATTTTGCATTGCCTTGCCTTGTCATGCTTTGCCCTTTTGACTTGCTTTGCTTTGCCCTTTTGCCTTGCCTTTCCTTGTTTTGCCGTTTTCAATTTCCTTGCATTGCCTTACTTTCATCTTTGCCTTGCCTTGACGTGTCTTCCTTATCCTTTCGCCTTGACTTGCTTTGCTTTCCCCTTTTGCCTTGCCTTACCTTGCCTTGCTTTGCCTCTTTGCCTTGTCTTGCCTTGCCTTCCTTTCTCCTTTTGCCCTGATTTGCCTTGCCTTTCTTTTGACCTTTTGCCTTGCCTTGCCTTGCCATGCTTTGCTCTTTTTCCTTGCCTTGCTTTGCCCTTTTGTCTTGCCTTGCCTTGCCTTGCTTTGCCATTTTCCCTTGCCTTGCTTTTCCCTTTTGCCTTGCCTTTACTTGCTTTGGCCTTTTTCCTGGCCTTGCCATGGTTTGTCCTTTTGACTTACCTTGCCTTGCCTTTCTTTGCCCTTTTGCCTGGCCTTGCATTGAGTTGCCCTTTTTCCTTGCCTTGCCATGCTTTGCCCTTTTGCCTTGCCTTGCTTTGCCATTTTGTCTTTCCTTGAATTGCCCTTTTGCCTTACCTTGCCTTGACTTGCTATACCCTTTTTCCTTGCCTTGCCTTGTCATGCTTTGCCCTTTTGACTTGCTTTGCTTTGCCCTTTTGCCTTGCCTTTCCTTGTTTTGCCGTTTTGAATTGCCTTGCATTGCCTTACTTTCATCTTTGCCTTGCCTTGACGTGTCTTCCTTATCATTTTGCCTTGCCTTGCTTTGCTTTCCCCTTTTGCCTTGCCTTTCCTTGCCTTGCTTTACCCTTTTGCCTTCCTTTGCCTTGCCTTTCCATGCCTTCCTTTGACCCTTTGCCTTGCCTTGCTTTGACTCTTTGCCTTGACTTGCCTTGCCTTCCTTTCTCCTTTTGCCCTGATTTGCCTTGCCTTTCTTTTGACCTTTTGCATTGCCTTGCCTTGCCATGCTTTGCTCTTTTTCCTTGCCTTGCTATGCCCTTTTGTCTTGCCTTACCTTGCCTTGCTGTGCCATTTTCCCTTGCCTTGCTTTCCCCTTTTGCCTTGCCTTTCCTTGCTTTGGCCTTTTTCCTGGCCTTGCCATGGTTTGTCCTTTTGACTTAACTTGCCTTGCCTTTCTTTGCACTTTTGCCCGGCCTTGCATTGAGTTGCCCTTTTTCCTTGCCTTGCCATGCTTTGCCCTTTTGCCTTGCCTTGCTTTGCCATTTTGCCTTGCTTTGCCTTGTTATGCTTTGCCCTTTTGCCTTGCCTTGCTTTGCCATTTTGCCTTTCCTTGAATTGCCCTTTTGCCTTAACTTGCCTTGACTTGCTATACCCTTTTTCCTTGCCTTGCCTTGTCATGCTTTGCCCTTTTGACTTGCCTTGCTTTGCCCTTTTGCCTTGCTTTGCCTTGTTATGCTTTGCCATTTTTGCCTTGTCTTGCTTTGCCATTTTGCCTTTCCTTGCATTGCCCTTTAGCCTTACCTTGCCTTGTCATGCTTTGCCCTTTTGCCTTGCCTTGCCTTGTCATGCTTTGCCCTTTTGACTTGCTTTGCTTTGTCCTTTTGCCTTGCCTTGCTTTGCCATTTTGCCTTTCCTTGAATTGCCCTTTTGCCTTACCTTGCTATACCCTTTTTCCTTGCCTTGCCTTGTCATGCTTTGCCCTTTTGACTTTCCTTGCTTTGCCCTTTTGCCTTGTCTTGCTTTGCCCTTTTGCCTTGCTTTGCCTTGTTATGCTTTCCCTTTTGCCTTGTCTTGCTTTGCCATTTTGCCTTTCCTTGCATTGCCCTTTTGCCTTACCTTGCCTTGTCATGCTTTGCCCTTTTGCCTTGATTTGCCTTGTCATGCTTTGCCCTTTTGACTTGCTTTGCTTTGCCCTTTTGCCTTGCCTTTCCTTGTTTTGCCGTTTTCAATTACCTTGCATTGCCTTACTTTCATCTTTGCCTTGCCTTGACGTGTCTTCCTTATCCTTTCGCCTTGACTTGCTTTGCTTTCCCCTTTTGCCTTGCCTTACCTTGCCTTGCTTTGCCTCTTTGCCTTGTCTTGCCTTGCCTTCCTTTCTCCTTTTGCCCTGATTTGCCTTGCCTTTCTTTTGACCTTTTGCCTTGCCTTGCCTTGCCATGCTTTGCTCTTTTTCCTTGCCTTGCTTTGCCCTTTTGTCTTGCCTTGCCTTGCCTTGCTTTGCCATTTTCCCTTGCCTTGCTTTTCCCTTTTGCTTTGCCTTTCCTTGCTTTGGCCTTTTTCCTGGCCTTGCCATGGTTTGTCCTTTTGACTTACCTTGCCTTGCCTTTCTTTGCCCTTTTGCCTGGCCTTGCATTGAGTTGCCCTTTTTCCTTGCCTTGCCATGCTTTGCCCTTTTGCCTTGCCTTGCTTTGCCATTTTGTCTTTCCTTGAATTGCCCTTTTGCCTTACCTTGCCTTGACTTGCTATACCCTTTTTCCTTGCCTTGCCTTGTCATGCTTTGCCCTTTTGACTTGCCTTGCTTTGCCCTTTTGCCTTGCTTTGCCTTGTTATGCTTTGCCCTTTTGCCTTGTCTTGCTTTGCCATTTTGCCTTTCCTTGCATTGCCCTTTTGCCTTACCTTGCCTTGTCATGCTTTGCCCTTTTGACTTGCTTTGCTTTGCCCTTTTGCCTTGCCTTTCCTTGTTTTGCCGTTTTGAATTGCCTTGCATTGCCTTACTTTCATCTTTGCCTTGCCTTGACGTGTCTTCCTTATCATTTTGCCTTGCCTTGCTTTGCTTTCCCCTTTTGCCTTGCCTTTCCTTGCCTTGCTTTACCCTTTTGCCTTCCTTTGCCTTGCCTTTCCATGCCTTCCTTTGACCCTTTGCCTTGCCTTGCTTTGACTCTTTGCCTTGACTTGCCTTGCCTTCCTTTCTCCTTTTGCCCTGATTTGCCTTGCCTTTCTTTTGACCTTTTGCATTGCCTTGCCTTGCCATGCTTTGCTCTTTTTCCTTGCCTTGCTATGCCCTTTTGTCTTGCCTTACCTTGCCTTGCTGTGCCATTTTCCCTTGCCTTGCTTTCCCCTTTTGCCTTGCCTTTCCTTGCTTTGGCCTTTTTCCTGGCCTTGCCATGGTTTGTCCTTTTGACTTAACTTGCCTTGCCTTTCTTTGCACTTTTGCCCGGCCTTGCATTGAGTTGCCCTTTTTCCTTGCCTTGCCATGCTTTGCCCTTTTGCCTTGCCTTGCTTTGCCATTTTGCCTTGCTTTGCCTTGTTATGCTTTGCCCTTTTGCCTTGCCTTGCTTTGCCATTTTGCCTTTCCTTGAATTGCCCTTTTGCCTTAACTTGCCTTGACTTGCTATACCCTTTTTCCTTGCCTTGCCTTGTCATGCTTTGCCCTTTTGACTTGCCTTGCTTTGCCCTTTTGCCTTGCTTTGCCTTGTTATGCTTTGCCATTTTTGCCTTGTCTTGCTTTGCCATTTTGCCTTTCCTTGCATTGCCCTTTAGCCTTACCTTGCCTTGTCATGCTTTGCCCTTTTGCCTTGCCTTGCCTTGTCATGCTTTGCCCTTTTGACTTGCTTTGCTTTGTCCTTTTGCCTTGCCTTGCTTTGCCATTTTGCCTTTCCTTGAATTGCCCTTTTGCCTTACCTTGCTATACCCTTTTTCCTTGCCTTGCCTTGTCATGCTTTGCCCTTTTGACTTTCCTTGCTTTGCCCTTTTGCCTTGTCTTGCTTTGCCCTTTTGCCTTGCTTTGCCTTGTTATGCTTTCCCTTTTGCCTTGTCTTGCTTTGCCATTTTGCCTTTCCTTGCATTGCCCTTTTGCCTTACCTTGCCTTGTCATGCTTTGCCCTTTTGCCTTGATTTGCCTTGTCATGCTTTGCCCTTTTGACTTGCTTTGCTTTGCCCTTTTGCCTTGCCTTTCCTTGTTTTGCCGTTTTCAATTACCTTGCATTGCCTTACTTTCATCTTTGCCTTGCCTTGACGTGTCTTCCTTATCCTTTCGCCTTGACTTGCTTTGCTTTCCCCTTTTGCCTTGCCTTACCTTGCCTTGCTTTGCCTCTTTGCCTTGTCTTGCCTTGCCTTCCTTTCTCCTTTTGCCCTGATTTGCCTTGCCTTTCTTTTGACCTTTTGCCTTGCCTTGCCTTGCCATGCTTTGCTCTTTTTCCTTGCCTTGCTTTGCCCTTTTGTCTTGCCTTGCCTTGCCTTGCTTTGCCATTTTCCCTTGCCTTGCTTTTCCCTTTTGCCTTGCCTTTCCTTGCTTTGGCCTTTTTCCTGGCCTTGCCATGGTTTGTCCTTTTGACTTACCTTGCCTTGCCTTTCTTTGCCCTTTTGCCTGGCCTTGCATTGAGTTGCCCTTTTTCCTTGCCTTGCCATGCTTTGCCCTTTTGCCTTGCCTTGCTTTGCCATTTTGTCTTTCCTTGAATTGCCCTTTTGCCTTACCTTGCCTTGACTTGCTATACCCTTTTTCCTTGCCTTGCCTTGTCATGCTTTGCCCTTTTGACTTGCCTTGCTTTGCCCTTTTGCCTTGCTTTGCCTTGTTATGCTTTGCCCTTTTGCCTTGTCTTGCTTTGCCATTTTGCCTTTCCTTGCATTGCCCTTTTGCCTTACCTTGCCTTGTCATGCTTTGCCCTTTTGACTTGCTTTGCTTTGCCCTTTTGCCTTGCCTTTCCTTGTTTTGCCGTTTTGAATTGCCTTGCATTGCCTTACTTTCATCTTTGCCTTGCCTTGACGTGTCTTCCTTATCATTTTGCCTTGCCTTGCTTTGCTTTCCCCTTTTGCCTTGCCTTTCCTTGCCTTGCTTTACCCTTTTGCCTTCCTTTGCCTTGCCTTTCCATGCCTTCCTTTGACCCTTTGCCTTGCCTTGCTTTGACTCTTTGCCTTGACTTGCCTTGCCTTCCTTTCTCCTTTTGCCCTGATTTGCCTTGCCTTTCTTTTGACCTTTTGCATTGCCTTGCCTTGCCATGCTTTGCTCTTTTTCCTTGCCTTGCTATGCCCTTTTGTCTTGCCTTACCTTGCCTTGCTGTGCCATTTTCCCTTGCCTTGCTTTCCCCTTTTGCCTTGCCTTTCCTTGCTTTGGCCTTTTTCCTGGCCTTGCCATGGTTTGTCCTTTTGACTTAACTTGCCTTGCCTTTCTTTGCACTTTTGCCCGGCCTTGCATTGAGTTGCCCTTTTTCCTTGCCTTGCCATGCTTTGCCCTTTTGCCTTGCCTTGCTTTGCCATTTTGCCTTGCTTTGCCTTGTTATGCTTTGCCCTTTTGCCTTGCCTTGCTTTGCCATTTTGCCTTTCCTTGAATTGCCCTTTTGCCTTAACTTGCCTTGACTTGCTATACCCTTTTTCCTTGCCTTGCCTTGTCATGCTTTGCCCTTTTGACTTGCCTTGCTTTGCCCTTTTGCCTTGCTTTGCCTTGTTATGCTTTGCCATTTTTGCCTTGTCTTGCTTTGCCATTTTGCCTTTCCTTGCATTGCCCTTTAGCCTTACCTTGCCTTGTCATGCTTTGCCCTTTTGCCTTGCCTTGCCTTGTCATGCTTTGCCCTTTTGACTTGCTTTGCTTTGTCCTTTTGCCTTGCCTTGCTTTGCCATTTTGCCTTTCCTTGAATTGCCCTTTTGCCTTACCTTGCTATACCCTTTTTCCTTGCCTTGCCTTGTCATGCTTTGCCCTTTTGACTTTCCTTGCTTTGCCCTTTTGCCTTGTCTTGCTTTGCCCTTTTGCCTTGCTTTGCCTTGTTATGCTTTCCCTTTTGCCTTGTCTTGCTTTGCCATTTTGCCTTTCCTTGCATTGCCCTTTTGCCTTACCTTGCCTTGTCATGCTTTGCCCTTTTGCCTTGATTTGCCTTGTCATGCTTTGCCCTTTTGACTTGCTTTGCTTTGCCCTTTTGCCTTGCCTTTCCTTGTTTTGCCATTTTCAATTACCTTGCATTGCCTTACTTTCATCTTTGCCTTGCCTTGACGTGTCTTCCTTATCCTTTCGCCTTGACTTGCTTTGCTTTCCCCTTTTGCCTTGCCTTACCTTGCCTTGCTTTGCCTCTTTGCCTTGTCTTGCCTTGCCTTCCTTTCTCCTTTTGCCCTGATTTGCCTTGCCTTTCTTTTGACCTTTTGCCTTGCCTTGCCTTGCCATGCTTTGCTCTTTTTCCTTGCCTTGCTTTGCCCTTTTGTCTTGCCTTGCCTTGCCTTGCTTTGCCATTTTCCCTTGCCTTGCTTTCCCCTTTTGCCTTGCCTTTCCTTGCTTTGGCCTTTTTCCTGGCCTTGCCATGGTTTGTCCTTTTGACTTACCTTGCCTTGCCTTTCTTTGCCCTTTTGCCTTGCCTTGCTTTGCCATTTTGCCTTTCCTTGAATTGCCCTTTTGCCTTACCTTGCCTTGACTTGCTATACCCTTTTTCCTTGCCTTGCCTTGTCATGCTTTGCCCTTTTGACTTGCCTTGCTTTGCCCTTTTGCCTTGCTTTGCCTTGTTATGCTTTGCCCTTTTGCCTTGTCTTGCTTTGCCATTTTGCCTTTCCTTGCATTGCCCTTTTGCCTTACCTTGCCTTGACATGCTTTGCCCTTTTGCCTTGCCTTGCCTTGTCATGCTTTGCCCTTTTGACTTGCTTTGCTTTGCCCTTTTGCCTTTCCTTTCCTTGTTTTGCCGTTTTGAATTGCCTTGCATTGCCTTGCTTTCATCTTTGCCTTGCCTTGACGTGTCTTCCTTATCCTTTTGCCTTGCCTTGCTTTGCTTTCTCCTTTTCCCTTGCCTTTCCTTGCCTTGCTTTACCATTTTGCCTTCCCTTGCCTTTGCCTTTCCATACCTTGCTTTGCCCCTTTGCCTTAACTTGCCTTGCTATGCCCTTTTGCCTTGCCTTGCTTTGTCTCTTTGCCTTGTCTTGCCTTGCCTTCCTTTCTCCTTTTTCCCTGATTTGCCTTGCCTTTCTTTTGCCCTTTTGTCTTTCCTTGCCTTGCCTTGCTTTGCCATTTTCCCTTGCCTTGCTTTCCCCTTTTGCCTTGCCTTTCCTTGCTTTGGCCTTTTTCCTGGCCTTGCCATGGTTTGTCCTTTTGACTTACCTTGCCTTGCCTTTCTTTGCACTTTTGCCTGGCCTTGCTTTGCCCTTTTGCCTTGCCTTGCTTTGCCATTTTGCCTTTCCTTGAATTGCCCTTTTGCCTTACCTTGCCTTGACTTGCTATACCCTTTTTCCTTGCCTTGCCTTGTCATGCTTTGCCCTTTTGACTTGCCTTGCTTTGCCCTTTTGCCTTGCCTTGCTTTGCCCTTTTGCCTTGCTTTGCCTTGTTATGCTTTGCCCTTTTGCCTTGCCTTGCTTTGCCATTTTGCCTTTCCTTGAATTGCCCTTTTGCCTTATATTGCCTTGACTTGCTATACCCTTTTTCCTTGCCTTGCCTTGTCATACTTTGCCATTTTGACTTGCTTTGCTTTGCCCTTTTGCCTTGCCTTGCTTTGCCATTTTGCCTTTCCTTGAATTGCCCTTTTGCCTTACCTTGCCTTGACTTGCTATACCCTTTTTCCTTGCCTTGCCTTGTCATGCTTTGCCCTTTTAACTTGCTTTGCTTTGTCCTTTTGCCTTGCCTTGCTTTGCCATTTTGCCTTTCCTTGAATTGCCCTTTTGCCTTACCTTGCCTTGACTTGCTATACCCTTTTTCCTTGCCTTGCCTTGTCATGCTTTGCCCTTTTGACTTTACTTGCTTTGCCCTTTTGCCTTGCCTTGCTTTGCCCTTCTGCCTTGCTTTGCCTTGTTATGCTTTCCCTTTTGCCTTGTCTTGCTTTGCCATTTTGCTTTTCCTTGCATTGCCCTTTTGCCTTACCTTGCCTTGACATGCTTTACCCTTTTGCCTTGCCTTGCCTTTTCATGCTTTGCCCTTTTGCATTGCCTTGCCTTGTCATGCTTTGCCCTTTTGACTTGCTTTGCTTTGTCCTTTTGCCTTGCCTTTCCTTGTTTTGCCGTTTTCAATTTCCTTGCATTGCCTTACTTTCATCTTTGCCTTGCCTTGACGTATCTTCCTTATCCTTTCGCCTTGCCTTGCTTTGCATTCCCCTTTTGCCTTGCCTTACCTTGCCTTGATTTGCCTCTTTGCCTTGTCTTGCCTTGCCTTCCTTTTGCCCTGATTTGCCTTGCCTTTCTTTTGAACTTTTGCCTTGCCTCGTCTTTCCATGCTTTGCTCTTTTTCCTTGCCTTGCTTTGCCCTTTTGTCTTGCCTTGCCTTGCCTTGCTTTGCCATTTTCCCTTGCCTTGCTTTTCCCTTTTGCCTTGCCTTTCCTTGATTTGGCCTTTTTCCTGGCCTTGCCATGGTTTGTCCTTTTGACTTACCTTGCCTTGCCTTTCTTTGCCCTTTTGCCTGGCCTTGCATTGAGTTGCCCTTTTTCCTTGCCTTGCCATGCTTTGCCCTTTTGCCTTGCCTTGCTTTGCCATTTTGTCTTTCCTTGAATTGCCCTTTTGCCTTACCTTGCCTTGACTTGCTATACCCTTTTTCCTTGCCTTGCCTTTTCATGCTTTGCCCTTTTGACCTGCCTTTCTTTGCCCTTTTGCCTTGCTTTGCCTTGTTATGCTTTGCCCTTTTGCCTTGTCTTGCTTTGCCATTTTGCCTTTCCTTGCATTGCCCTTTTGCCTTACCTTGCCTTGTCATGCTTTGCCCTTTTGACTTGCTTTGCTTTGCCCTTTTGCCTTGCCTTTCCTTGTTTTGCCGTTTTGAATTGCCTTGCATTGCCTTACTTTCATCTTTGCCTTGCCTTGACGTGTCTTCCTTATCATTTTGCCTTGCCTTGCTTTGCTTTCCCCTTTTGCCTTGCCTTTCCTTGCCTTGCTTTACCCTTTTGCCTTCCTTTGCCTTGCCTTTCCATGCCTTCCTTTGACCCTTTGCCTTGCCTTGCTTTGACTCTTTGCCTTGCCTTGCCTTGCCATGCTTTGCTCTTTTTCCTTGCCTTGCTTTGCCCTTTTGTCTTGCCTTACCTTGCCTTGCTTTGCCATTTTCCCTTGCCTTGCTTTCCCCTTTTGCCTTGCCTTTCCTTGCTTTGGCCTTTTTCCTGGCCTTGCCATGGTTTGTCCTTTTGACTTACCTTGCCTTGCCTTTCTTTGCACTTTTGCCCGGCCTTGCATTGAGTTGCCCTTTTTCCTTGCCTTGCCATGCTTTGCCCTTTTGCCTTGCCTTGCTTTGCCCTTTTGCCTTGCTTTGCCTTGTTATGCTTTGCCCTTTTGCCTTGCCTTGCTTTGCCATTTTGCCTTTCCTTGAATTGCCCTTTTGCCTTACCTTGACTTGACTTGCTACAGCCTTTTTCCTTGCCTTGCCTTGTCATACTTTGCCATTTTGACTTGCTTTGCTTTGCCCTTTTGCCTTGCCTTGCTTTGCCATTTTGCCTTTCCTTGAAATGCCCTTTTGCCTTACCTTGCCTTGACTTGCTATACCCTTTTTCCTTGCCTTGCCTTGTCATGCTTTGCCCTTTTGACTTGCCTTGCTTTGCCCTTTTGCCTTGCTTTGCCTTGTTATGCTTTGCCCTTTTGCCTTGTCTTGCTTTGCCATTTTGCCTTTCCTTGCATTGCCCTTTTGCCTTACCTTGCCTTGTCATGCTTTGCCCTTTTGCCTTTCCTTGCCTTGTCATGCTTTGCCCTTTTGACTTGCTTTGCTTTGCCCTTTTGCCTTGCCTTTCCTTGTTTTGCCGTTTTGAATTGCCTTGCATTGCCTTGCTTTCATCTTTGCCTTGCCTTGACGTGTCTTCCTTATCCTTTTGCCTTGCCTTGCCTTGCTTTCTCCTTTTCCCTTGCCTTTCCTTGCCTTGCTTTACCCTTTTGCCTTCCCTTGCCTTTGCCTTTCCATGCCTTGCTTTGCCCCTTTGCCTTACCTTGCCTTGCTATGCCCTTTTGCCTTGCCTTGCTTTGTCTCTTTGCCTTGTCTTGCCTTGCCTTCCTTTCTCCTTTTGCCCTGATTTGCCTTGCCTTTCTTTTGACTTTTTGCCTTGCCTTGCCATGCTTTGCTCTTTTTCCTTGCCTTGCTTTGCCCTTTTGTCTTTCCTTGCCTTGCCTTGCTTTGCCATTTTCCCTTGCCTTGCTTTCCCCTTTTGCCTTGCCTTTCCTTGCTTTGGCCTTTTTCCTGGCCTTGCCACGGTTTGTCCTTTTGACTTACCTTGCCTTGCCTCTGTTTGCACTTTTGCCTGGCCTTGCTTTGCCCTTTTGCCTTGCCTTGCTTTGCCATTTTGCCTTTCCTTGAATTGCCCTTTTGCCTTACCTTGCCTTGACTTGCTATACCCTTTTTCCTTGCCTTGCCTTGTCATGCTTTGCCCTTTTGACTTGCCTTGCTTTGCCCTTTTGCCTTGCCTTGCTTTGCCCTTTTGCCTTGCTTTGCCTTGTTATGCCTTGCCCTTTTGCCTTGCCTTGCTTTGCCATTTTGCCTTTCCTTGAATTGCCCTTTTGCCTTACCTTGCCTTGACTTGCTATACCCTTTTTCCTTGCCTTGCCTTGTCATGCTTTGCCCTTTTGACTTGCTTTGCTTTGTCCTTTTGCCTTGCCTTGCTTTGCCATTTTGCCTTTCCTTGAATTGCCCTTTTGCCTTACCTTGCCTTGACTTGCTATACCCTTTTTCCTTGCCTTGCCTTGTCATGCTTTGCCCTTTTGACTTGCCTTGCTTTGCCCTTTTGCCTTACCTTGCCTTGACATGCTTTGCCCTTTTGCCATGCCTTGCCTTGTCATGCTTTGCCCTTTTGACTTGCTTTGCTTTGCCCTTTTGCCTTGCCTTGCTTTGCCATTTTGCCTTTCCTTGAATTGCCCTTTTGCCTTACCTTGCCTTGACTTGCTATACCCTTTTTCCTTGCCTTGCCTTGTCATGCTTTGCCCTTTTGACTTTCCTTGCTTTGCCCTTTTGCCTTGTCTTGCTTTGCCCTTTTGCCTTGCTTTGCCTTGTTATGCTTTCCCTTTTGCCTTGTCTTGCTTTGCCCTTTTGCCTTACCTTGCCTTGTCATGCTTTGCCCTTTTGACTTGCTTTGCTTTGCCCTTTTGCCTTGCCTTTCCTTGTTTTGCCGTTTTGAATTGCCTTCCATTGCCTTACTTTCATCTTTGCCTTGCCTTGACGTGTCTTCCTTATCATTTTGCCTTGCCTTGCTTTGCTTTCCCCTTTTGCCTTGCCTTTCCTTGCCTTGCTTTACCCTTTTGCCTTCCTTTGCCTTGCCTTTCCATGCCTTGCTTTGCCCCTTTGCCTTACCTTGCCTTGCTTTGCCCTTTTGCCTTGCCTTGCTTTGCCTCTTTGCCTTGTCTTGCCTTGCCTTCCTTTCTCCTTTTGCTCTGATTTGTCTTGCCTTTCTTTTGTCCTTTTGCCTTGCCTTGCCATGCTTTGCTCTTTTTCCTTGCCTTGCTTTGCCCTTTTGTCTTGCCTTGCCTTGCCTTGCTTTGCCATTTTCCCTTGCCTTGCTTTCCCGTTTTGCCTTGCCTTTCCTTGCTTTGGCCTTTTTCCTGGCCTTGCCATGGTTTGTCCTTTTGACTTACCTTGCCTTGCCTTTCTTTGCGCTTTTGCCTGGCCTTGCCTTGAGTTACCCTTTTTCCTTGCCTTGCCTTGTCATGCTTTGCCCTTTTGACTTGCCTTGCTTTGCCCTATTGCCTTGCTTTGCCTTGTTATGCTTTGCCCTTTTGCCTTGTTTTGCTTTGCCATTTTGCCTCTCCTTGCATTGCCCTTTTGCCTTACCTTGCCTTGACATGCTTTGCCCTTTTGCCTTGCCTTGCCTTGTCATGCTTTGCCCTTTTGACTTGCTTTGCTTTGCCCTTTTGCCTTGCCTTTCCTTGTTTTGCCGTTTTGAATTGCCTTGCATTGCCTTACTTTCATCTTTGCCTTGCCTTGACGTGTCTTGTTTATCCTTTTGCCTTGCCTTGCTTTGCTTTCCCCTTTTGCCTTGCCTTTCCTTGCCTTGCTTTACCCTTTTGCCTTCCCTTGCCTTGCCTTTCCATGCCTTGCTTTGCCCCTTTGCCTTACCTTGCCTTGCTTTGCACTTTTGCCTTGCCTTGCTTTGCCTCTTTGCCTTGTCTTGCCTTGCCTTCCTTTCTCCTTTTGCCCTGATTTGCCTTGCCTTTCTTTTGACCTTTTGCCTTGCCTTGCCTTGCCATGCTTTGCTCTTTTTCCTTGCCTTGCTTTGCCCTTTTGTCTTGCCTTGCCTTGCCTTGCTTTGCCATTTTCCCTTGCCTTGCTTTCCCCTTTTGCCTTGCCTTTCCTTGCTTTGGCCTTTTTCCTGGCCTTGCCATGGTTTGTCTTTTTACTTACCTTGCCTTGCCTTTCTTTGCACTTTTGCCTGGCCTTGCCTTGAGTTGCCCTTTTCCTTGCCTTGCATGCTTTGCCCTTTTGCCTTGCCTAGCTTTGCCATTTCGCCTTTCCTTTAATTGCCCTTTTGCCTTACCTTGCCTTGACTTGCTATACCCTTTTTCCTTGCCTTGCCTTGTCATGCTTTGCCCTTTTGACTTGCCTTGCTTTGCCCTTTTGCCTTGCTTTGCCTTGTTATGCTTTGCCCTTTTGCCTTGTCTTGCTTTGCCATTTTGCCTTTCCTTGCATTGCCCTTTTGCCTTACCTTGCCTTGACATGCTTTGCCCTTTTGCCATGCCTTGCCTTGTCATACTTTGCCCTTTTGACTTGCTTTGCTTTGCCCTTTTGCCTTGCCTTTCCTTGTTTTGCCGTTTTGAATTGCCTTGCATTGCCTTACTTTCATCTTTGCCTTGCCTTGACGTGTCTTCCTTATCCTTTTGCCTTGCCTTGCTTTGCTTTCCCCTTTAGCCTTGCCTTTCCTTGCCTTGCTTTACCCTTTTACCTTCCCTTGCCTTGCCTTTCCATGCCTTCTTTGCCCCTTTGCCTTACCTTGCCTTGCTTTGCCCTTTTGCCTTGCCTTGCTTTGCCTCTTTGCCTTGTCTTGCCTTGCCTTCCTTTCTCCTTTTGCCCTGATTTGCCTTGCCTTTCTTTTGACCTTTTGCCTTGCCTTGCCATGCTTTGCTCTTTTCCCTTGCCTTGCTTTGCCCTTTTGTCTTGCCTTGCCTTGCCTTGCTTTGCCATTTTCCCTTGCCTTGCTTTCCCCTTTTGCCTTGCCTTTCCTTGCTTTGGCCTTTTTCCTGGCCTTGCCATGGTTTGTCCTTTTGACTTACCTAGCCTTGCCTTTCTTTGCCCTTTTGCCTGGCCTTGCATTGAGTTGCCCTTTTTCCTTGCCTTGCCTTTTCATGCTTTGCCCTTTTGCCTTGCCTTGCTTTGCCATTTTGCCTTTCCTTGAATTGCCCTTTTGCCTTACCTTGCCTTGACTTGCTATACCCTTTTTCCTTGCCTTGCCTTGTCATGCTTTGCCCTTTTGACTTGCCTTGCTTTGCCCTTTTGCCTTGCTTTGCCTTGTTATGCTTTGCCCTTTTGACTTGCCTTGCTTTGCCCTTTTGCCTTGCTTTGCCTTGTTATGCTTTGCCCTTTTGACTTGCCTTGCTTTGCCCTTTTGCCTTGCCTTGCCTTGTCATGCTTTGCCCTTTTGACTTGCTTTGCTTTGCCCTTTTGCCTTTCCTTTCCTTGTTTTGCCGTTTTGAATTGCCTTGCATTGCCTTGCTTTCATCTTTGCCTTGCCTTGACGTGTCTTCCTTATCCTTTTGCCTTGCCTTGCTTTGCTTTCTCCTTTTCCCTTGCCTTTCCTTGCCTTGCTTTACCATTTTGCCTTCCCTTGCCTTTGCCTTTCCATGCCTTGCTTTGCCCCTTTGCCTTAACTTGCCTTGCTATGCCCTTTTGCCTTGCCTTGCTTTGTCGCTTTGCCTTGTCTTGCCTTGCCTTCCTTTCTCCTTTTGCCCTGATTTGCCTTGACTTTCTTTTGCCCTTTTGTCTTTCCTTGCCTTGCCTTGCTTTGCCATTTTCCCTTGCCTTGCTTTCCCCTTTTGCCTTGCCTTTCCTTGCTTTGGCCTTTTTCCTGGCCTTGCCATGGTTTGTCCTTTTGACTTACCTTGCCTTGCCTTTCTTTGCACTTTTGCCTGGCCTTGCTTTGCCCTTTTGCCTTGCCTTGCTTTGCCATTTTGCCTTTCCTTGAATTGCCCTTTTGCCTTACCTTGCCTTGACTTGCTATACCCTTTTTCCTTGCCTTGCCTTGTCATGCTTTGCCCTTTTGACTTGCCTTGCTTTGCCCTTTTGCCTTGCCTTGCATTGCCCTTTTGCCTTGCTTTGCCTTGTTATGCCTTGCCCTTTTGCCTTGCCTTGCTTTGCCATTTTGCCTTTCCTTGAATTGCCCTTTTGCCTTACTTTGCCTTGATTTGCTATACCCTTTTTCCTTGCCTTGCCTTGTCATACTTTGCCATTTTGACTTGCTTTGCTTTGCCCTTTTGCCTTGCCTTGCTTTGCCATTTTGCCTTTCCTTGAATTGCCCTTTTGCCTTACATTGCCTTGACTTGCTATACCCTTTTTCCTTGCCTTGCCTTGTCATGCTTTGCCCTTTTGACTTGCTTTGCTTTGTCCTTTTGCCTTGCCTTGCTTTGCCATTTTGCCTTACCTTGAATTGCCCTTTTGCCTTACCTTGCTATACCCTTTTTCCTTGCCTTGCCTTGTCATGCTTTGCCCTTTTGACTTTCCTTGCTTTGCCCTTTTGCCTTGTCTTGCTTTGCCCTTTTGCCTTGCTTTGCCTTGTTATGCTTTCCCTTTTGCCTTGTCTTGCTTTGCCATTTTGCTTTTCCTTGCATTGCCCTTTTGCCTTACCTTGCCTTGACATGCTTTGCCCTTTTGCCTTGATTTGCCTTGTCATGCTTTGCCCTTTTGACTTGCTTTGCTTTGCCCTTTTGCCTTGCCTTTCCTTGTTTTGCCGTTTTCAATTTCCTTGCATTGCCTTACTTTCATCTTTGCCTTGCCTTGACGTGTCTTCCTTATCCTTACGCCTTGACTTGCTTTGCTTTCCCCTTTTGCCTTGCCTTACCTTGCCTTGCTTTGCCTCTTTGCCTTGTCTTGCCTTGCCCTCCTTTCTCCTTTTGCCCTGATTTGCCTTGCCTTTCTTTTGACCTTTTGCCTTGCCTTGCCTTGCCATGCTTTGCTCTTTTTCCTTGTCTTGCTTTGCCCTTTTGTCTTGCCTTGCCTTGCCTTGCTTTGCCATTTTCCCTTGCCTTGCTTTCCCCTTTTGCCTTGCCTTTCCTTGCTTTGGCCTTTTTCCTGGCCTTGCCATGGTTTGTCCTTTTGACTTACCTTGCCTTGCCTTTCTTTGCCCTTTTGCCTGGCCTTGCATTGAGTTGCCCTTTTTCCTTGCCTTGCCTTTTCATGCTTTGCCCTTTTGCCTTGCCTTGCTTTGACTTGCTATACCCTTTTTCCTTGCCTTGCCTTGTCATGCTTTGCCCTTTTGACTTGCCTTGCTTTGCCCTTTTGCCTTGCTTTGCCTTGTTATGCTTTGCCCTTTTGCCTTGTCTTGCTTTGCCATTTTGCCTTTCCTTGCATTGCCCTTTTGCCTTACCTTGCCTTGACTTGCTATACCCTTTTTCCTTGCCTTGCCTTGTCATGCTTTGCCCTTTTGACTTGCCTTGCTTTGCCCTTTTGCCTTGCTTTGCCTTGTTATGCTTTGCCCTTTTGCCTTGTCTTGCTTTGCCATTTTGCCTTTCCTTGCATTGCCCTTTTGCCTTACCTTGCCTTGTCATGCTTTGCCCTTTTGCCTTGCATTGCCTTGTCATGCTTTGCCCTTTTGACTTGCTTTGCTTTGCCCTTTTGCCTTTCCTTTCCTTGTTTTGCCGTTTTGAATTGCCTTGCATGGCCTTGCTTTCATCTTTGCCTTGCCTTGACGTGTCTTCCTTATCCTTTTGCCTTGCCTTGCTTTGCTTTCTCCTTTTCCCTTGCCTTTCCTTGCCTTGCTTTACCATTTTGCCTTCCCTTGCCTTTGCCTTTCCATGCCTTGCTTTGCCCCTTTGCCTTAACTTGCCTTGTTATGCCCTTTTGCCTTGCCTTGCTTTGTCGCTTTGCCTTGTCTTGCCTTGCCTACCTTTCTCCTTTTGCCCTGATTTGCCTTGCCTTTCTTTTGCCCTTTTGTCTTGCCTTGCCTTGCCTTGCTTTGCCATTTTCCCTTGCCTTGCTTTCCCCTTTTGCCTTGCCTTTCCTTGCTTTGGCCTTTTTCCTGGCCTTGCCATGGTTTGTCCTTTTGACTTACCTTGCCTTGCCTTTCTTTGCACTTTTGCCTGGCCTTGCTTTGCCCTTTTGCCTTGCCTTGCTTTGCCATTTTGCCTTTCCTTGAATTGCCCTTTTGCCTTACCTTGCCTTGACTTGCTATACCCTTTTTCCTTGCCTTGCCTTGTCATGCTTTGCCCTTTTGACTTGCCTTGCTTTGCCCTTTTGCCTTGCCTTGCTTTGCCCTTTTGCCTTGCTTTGCCTTGTTATGCTTTGCCCTTTTGCCTTGCCTTGCTTTGCCATTTTGCCTTTCCTTGAATTGCCCTTTTGCCTTACTTTGCCTTGACTTGCTATACCCTTTTTCCTTGCCTTGCCTTGTCATACTTTGCCATTTTGACTTGCTTTGCTTTGCCCTTTTGCCTTGCCTTGCTTTGCCATTTTGCCTTTCCTTGAATTGCCCTTTTGCCTTACCTTGCCTTGACTTGCTATACCCTTTTTCCTTGCCTTGCCTTGTCATGCTTTGCCCTTTTGACTTGCTTTGCTTTGTCCTTTTGCCTTGCCTTGCTTTGCCATTTTGCCTTTCCTTGAATTGCCCTTTTGCCTTACCTTGCCTTGACTTGCTATACCCTTTTTCCTTGCCTTGCCTTGTCATGCTTTGCCCTTTTGACTTTCCTTGCTTTGCCCTTTTGCCTTGCCTTGCTTTGCCCTTCTGCCTTGCTTTGCCTTGTTATGCTTTCCCTTTTGCCTTGTCTTGCTTTGCCATTTTGCTTTTCCTTGCATTGCCCTTTTGCCTTACCTTGCCTTGACATGCTTTACCCTTTTGCCTTGCCTTGCCTTTTCATGCTTTGCCATTTTGCATTGCCTTGCCTTGTCATGCTTTGCCCTTTTGACTTGCCTTTCCTTGTTTTGCCGTTTTCAATTTCCTTGCATTGCCTTACTTTCATCTTTGCCTTGCCTTGACGTGTCTTCCTTATCCTTTCGCCTTGACTTGCTTTGCTTTCCCCTTTTGCCTTGCCTTACCTTGCCTTGCTTTGCCTCTTTGCCTTGTCTTGCCTTGCCTTCCTTTCTCCTTTTGCCCTGATTTGCCTTGCCTTTCTTTTGACCTTTTGCCTTGCCTTGCCTTGCCATGCTTTGCTCTTTTTCCTTGCCTTGCTTTGCCCTTTTGTCTTGCCTTGCCTTGCCTTGCTTTGCCATTTTCCCTTGCCTTGCTTTCCCCTTTTGCCTTGCCTTTCCTTGCTTTGGCCTTTTTCCTGGCCTTGCCATGGTTTGTCCTTTTGACTTACCTTGCCTTGCCTTTCTTTGCCCTTTTGCCTGGCCTTGCATTGAGTTGCCCTTTTTCCTTGCCTTGCCTTTTCATGCTTTGCCCTTTTGCCTTGCCTTGCTTTGCCATTTTGCCTTTCCTTGAATTGCCCTTTTGCCTTACCTTGCCTTGACTTGCTATACCCTTTTTCCTTGCCTTGCCTTGTCATGCTTTGCCCTTTTGACTTGCCTTGCTTTGCCCTTTTGCCTTGCTTTGCCTTGTTATGCTTTGCCCTTTTGACTTGCCTTGCTTTGCCCTTTTGCCTTGCTTTGCCTTGTTATGCTTTGCCCTTTTGACTTGCCTTGCTTTGCCCTTTTTCCTTGCCTTGCCTTGTCATGCTTTGCCCTTTTGCCTTGCCTTGCCTTGTCATGCTTTGCCCTTTTGACTTGCTTTGCTTTGCCCTTTTGCCTTTCCTTTCCTTGTTTTGCCGTTTTGAATTGCCTTGCATTGCCTTGCTTTCATCTTTGCCTTGCCTTGACGTGTCTTCCTTATCCTTTTGCCTTGCCTTGCTTTGCTTCCTCCTTTTCCCTTGCCTTTCCTTGCCTTGCTTTACCATTTTGCCTTCCCTTGCCTTTGCCTTTCCATGCCTTGCTTTGCCCCTTTGCCTTAACTTGCCTTGCTATGCCCTTTTGCCTTGCCTTGCTTTGTCCCTTTGCCTTGTCTTGCCTTGCCTTCCTTTCTCCTTTTGCCCTGATTTGCCTTGCCTTTCTTTTTCCCTTTTGTCTTTCCTTGCCTTGCCTTGCTTTGCCATTTTCCCTTGCCTTGCTTTCCCCTTTTGCCTTGCCTTTCCTTGCTTTGGCCTTTTTCCTGGCCTTGCCATGGTTTGTCCTTTTGACTTACCTTGCCTTGCCTTTCTTTGCCCTTTTGCCTGGCCTTGCATTGAGTTGCCCTTTTTCCTTGCCTTGCCTTTTCATGCTTTGCCTTTTTGCCTTGCCTTGCTTTGCCATTTTGCCTTTCCTTGAATTGCCCTTTTGCCTTACCTTGCCTTGACTTGCTATACCCTTTTTCCTTGCCTTGCCTTGTCATGCTTTGCCCTTTTGACTTGCCTTGCTTTGCCCTTTTGCCTTGCTTTGCCTTGTTATGCTTTGCCCTTTTGACTTGCCTTGCTTTGCCCTTTTGCCTTGCTTTGCCTTGTTATGCTTTGCCCTTTTGACTTGCCTTGCTTTGCCCTTTTTCCTTGCCTTGCCTTGTCATGCTTTGCCCTTTTGCCTTGCCTTGCCTTGTCATGCTTTGCCCTTTTGACTTGCTTTGCTTTGCCCTTTTGCCTTGCCTTTCCTTGTTTTGCCGTTTTGAATTGCCTTGCATTGCCTTGCTTTCATCTTTGCCTTGCCTTGACGTGTCTTCCTTATCCTTTTGCCTTGCCTTGCTTTGCTTTCTCCTTTTCCCTTGCCTTTCCTTGCCTTGCTTTACCATTTTGCCTTCCCTTGCCTTTGCCTTTCCATGCCTTGCTTTGCCCCTTTGCCTTAACTTGCCTTGCTATGCCCTTTTGCCTTGCCTTGCTTTGTCGCTTTGCCTTGTCTTGCCTTGCCTTCCTTTCTCCTTTTGCCCTGATTTGCCTTGACTTTCTTTTGCCCTTTTGTCTTTCCTTGCCTTGCCTTGCTTTGCCATTTTCCCTTGCCTTGCTTTCCCCTTTTGCCTTGCCTTTCCTTGCTTTGGCCTTTTTCCTGGCCTTGCCATGGTTTGTCCTTTTGACTTACCTTGCCTTGCCTTTCTTTGCACTTTTGCCTGGCCTTGCTTTGCCCTTTTGCCTTGCCTTGCTTTGCCATTTTGCCTTTCCTTGAATTGCCCTTTTGCCTTACCTTGCCTTGACTTGCTATACCCTTTTTCCTTGCCTTGCCTTGTCATGCTTTGCCCTTTTGACTTGCCTTGCTTTGCCCTTTTGCCTTGCCTTGCTTTGCCCTTTTGCCTTGCTTTGCCTTGTTATGCCTTGCCCTTTTGCCTTGACTTGCTTTGCCATTTTGCCTTTCCTTGAATTGCCCTTTTGCCTTACTTTGCCTTGATTTGCTATACCCTTTTTCCTTGCCTTGCCTTGTCATACTTTGCCATTTTGACTTGCTTTGCTTTGCCCTTTTGCCTTGCCTTGCTTTGCCATTTTGCCTTTCCTTGAATTGCCCTTTTGCCTTACATTGCCTTGACTTGCTATACCCTTTTTCCTTGCCTTGCCTTGTCATGCTTTGCCCTTTTGACTTGCTTTGCTTTGTCCTTTTGCCTTGCCTTGCTTTGCCATTTTGCCTTACCTTGAATTGCCCTTTTGCCTTACCTTGCTATACCCTTTTTCCTTGCCTTGCCTTGTCATGCTTTGCCCTTTTGACTTTCCTTGCTTTGCCCTTTTGCCTTGTCTTGCTTTGCCCTTTTGCCTTGCTTTGCCTTGTTATGCTTTCCCTTTTGCCTTGTCTTGCTTTGCCATTTTGCTTTTCCTTGCATTGCCCTTTTGCCTTACCTTGCCTTGACATGCTTTGCCCTTTTGCCTTGATTTGCCTTGTCATGCTTTGCCCTTTTGACTTGCTTTGCTTTGCCCTTTTGCCTTGCCTTTCCTTGTTTTGCCGTTTTCAATTTCCTTGCATTGCCTTAATTTCATCTTTGCCTTGCCTTGACGTGTCTTCCTTATCCTTACGCCTTGACTTGCTTTGCTTTCCCCTTTTGCCTTGCCTTACCTTGCCTTGCTTTGCCTCTTTGCCTTGTCTTGCCTTGCCCTCCTTTCTCCTTTTGCCCTGATTTGCCTTGCCTTTCTTTTGACCTTTTGCCTTGCCTTGCCTTACCATGCTTTGCTCTTTTTCCTTGTCTTGCTTTGCCCTTTTGTCTTGCCTTGCCTTGCCTTGCTTTGCCATTTTCCCTTGCCTTGCTTTCCCCTTTTGCCTTGCCTTTCCTTGCTTTGGCCTTTTTCCTGGCCTTGCCATGGTTTGTCCTTTTGACTTACCTTGCCTTGCCTTTCTTTGCCCTTTTGCCTGGCCTTGCATTGAGTTGCCCTTTTTCCTTGCCTTGCCTTTTCATGCTTTGCCCTTTTGCCTTGCCTTGCTTTGACTTGCTATACCCTTTTTCCTTGCCTTGCCTTGTCATGCTTTGCCCTTTTGACTTGCCTTGCTTTGCCCTTTTGCCTTGCTTTGCCTTGTTATGCTTTGCCCTTTTGCCTTGTCTTGCTTTGCCATTTTGCCTTTCCTTGCATTGCCCTTTTGCCTTACCTTGCCTTGACTTGCTATACCCTTTTTCCTTGCCTTGCCTTGTCATGCTTTGCCCTTTTGACTTGCCTTGCTTTGCCCTTTTGCCTTGCTTTGCCTTGTTATGCTTTGCCCTTTTGCCTTGTCTTGCTTTGCCATTTTGCCTTTCCTTGCATTGCCCTTTTGCCTTACCTTGCCTTGACTTGGTATACCCTTTTTCCTTGCCTTGCCTTGTCATACTTTGCCATTTTGACTTGCTTTGCTTTGCCCTTTTGCCTTGCCTTGCTTTGCCATTTTGCCTTTCCTTGAATTGCCCTTTTGCCTTACCTTGCCTTGACTTGCTATACCCTTTTTCCTTGCCTTGCCTTGTCATGCTTTGCCCTTTTGACTTGCTTTGCTTTGTCCTTTTGCCTTGCCTTGCTTTGCCATTTTGCCTTTCCTTGAATTGCCCTTTTGCCTTACCTTGCCTTGACTTGCTATACCCTTTTTCCTTGCCTTGCCTTGTCATGCTTTGCCCTTTTGACTTTCCTTGCTTTGCCCTTTTGCCTTGCCTTGCTTTGGCCTTCTACCTTGCTTTGCCTTGTTATGCTTTCCCTTTTGCCTTGTCTTGCTTTGCCATTTTGCTTTTCCTTGCATTGCCCTTTTGCCTTACCTTGCCTTGACATGCTTTACCCTTTTGCCTTGCCTTGCCTTTTCATGCTTTGCCATTTTGCATTGCCTTGCCTTGTCATGCTTTGCCCTTTTGACTTGCCTTTCCTTGTTTTGCCGTTTTCAATTTCCTTGCATTGCCTTACTTTCATCTTTGCCTTGCCTTGACGTGTCTTCCTTATCCTTTCGCCTTGACTTGCTTTGCTTTCCCCTTTTGCCTTGCCTTACCTTGCCTTGCTTTGCCTCTTTGCCTTGTCTTGCCTTGCCTTCCTTTCTCCTTTTGCCCTGATTTGCCTTGCCTTTCTTTTGACCTTTTGCCTTGCCTTGCCTTGCCATGCTTTGCTCTTTTTCCTTGCCTTGCTTTGCCCTTTTGTCTTGCCTTGCCTTGCCTTGCTTTGCCATTTTCCCTTGCCTTGCTTTCCCCTTTTGCCTTGCCTTTCCTTCCTTTGGCCTTTTTCCTGGCCTTGCCATGGTTTGTCCTTTTGACTTACCTTGCCTTGCCTTTCTTTGCCCTTTTGCCTGGCCTTGCATTGAGTTGCCCTTTTTCCTTGCCTTGCCTTTTCATGCTTTGCCCTTTTGCCTTACCTTGCCTTGACTTGCTATACCCTTTTTCCTTGCCTTGCCTTGTCATGCTTTGCCCTTTTGACTTGCCTTGCTTTGCCCTTTTGCCTTGCTTTGCCTTGTTATGCTTTGCCCTTTTGACTTGCCTTGCTTTGCCCTTTTGCCTTGCTTTGCCCCGTTATGCTTTGCCCTTTTGACTTGCCTTGCTTTGCCCTTTTTCCTTGCCTTGCCTTGTCATGCTTTGCCCTTTTGCCTTGCCTTGCCTTGTCATGCTTTGCCCTTTTGACTTGCTTTGCTTTGCCCTTTTGCCTTTCCTTTCCTTGTTTTGCCGTTTTGAATTGCCTTGCATTGCCTTGCTTTCATCTTTGCCTTGCCTTGACGTGTCTTCCTTATCCTTTTGCCTTGCCTTGCTTTGCTTCCTCCTTTTCCCTTGCCTTTCCTTGCCTTGCTTTACCATTTTGCCTTCCCTTGCCTTTGCCTTTCCATGCCTTGCTTTGCCCCTTTGTATTAACTTGCCTTGCTATGCCCTTTTGCCTTGCCTTGCTTTGTCCCTTTGCCTTGTCTTGCCTTGCCTTCCTTTCTCCTTTTGCCCTGATTTGCCTTGCCTTTCTTTTGCCCTTTTGTCTTTCCTTGCCTTGCCTTGCTTTGCCATTTTCCCTTGCCTTGCTTTCCCCTTTTGCCTTGCCTTTCCTTGCTTTGGCCTTTTTCCTGGCCTTGCCATGGTTTGTCCTTTTGACTTACCTTGCCTTGCCTTTCTTTGCACTTTTGCCTGGCCTTGCTTTGCCCTTTTGCCTTGCCTTGCTTTGCCATTTTGCCTTTCCTTGAATTGCCCTTTTGCCTTACCTTGCCTTGACTTGCTATACCCTTTTTCCTTGCCTTGCCTTGTCATGCTTTGCCCTTTTGACTTGCCTTGCTTTGCCCTTTTGCCTTGCCTTGCTTTGCCCTTTTGCCTTGCTTTGCCTTGTTATGCCTTGCCCTTTTGCCTTGCCTTGCTTTGCCATTTTGCCTTTCCTTGAATTGCCCTTTTGCCTTACTTTGCCTTGATTTGCTATACCCTTTTTCCTTGCCTTGCCTTGTCATACTTTGCCATTTTGACTTGCTTTGCTTTGCCCTTTTGCCTTGCCTTGCTTTGCCATTTTGCCTTTCCTTGAATTGCCCTTTTGCCTTACCTTGCCTTGACTTGCTATACCCTTTTTCCTTGCCTTGCCTTGTCATGCTTTGCCCTTTTGACTTGCTTTGCTTTGTCCTTTTGCCTTGCCTTGCTTTGCCATTTTGCCTTTCCTTGAATTGCCCTTTTGCCTTACCTTGCTATACCCTTTTTCCTTGCCTTGCCTTGTCATGCTTTGCCCTTTTGACTTTCCTTGCTTTGCCCTTTTGCCTTGTCTTGCTTTGCCCTTTTGCCTTGCTTTGCCTTGTTATGCTTTTCCTTTTGCCTTGTCTTGCTTTGCCATTTTGCTTTTCCTTGCATTGCCCTTTTGCCTTACCTTGCCTTGACATGCTTTGCCCTTTTGCCTTGATTTGCCTTGTCATGCTTTGCCCTTTTGACTTGCTTTGCTTTGCCCTTTTGCCTTGCCTTTCCTTGTTTTGCCGTTTTCAATTTCCTTGCATTGCCTTACTTTCATCTTTGCCTTGCCTTGACGTGTCTTCCTTATCCTTTCGCCTTGACTTGCTTTGCTTTCCCCTTTTGCCTTGCCTTACCTTGCCTTGCTTTGCCTCTTTGCCTTGTCTTGCCTTGCCCTCCTTTCTCCTTTTGCCCTGATTTGCCTTGCCTTTCTTTTGACCTTTTGCCTTGCCTTGCCTTGCCATGCTTTGCTCTTTTTCCTTGCCTTGCTTTGCCCTTTTGTCTTGCCTTGCCTTGCCTTGCTTTGCCATTTTCCCTTGCCTTGCTTTCCCCTTTTGCCTTGCCTTTCCTTGCTTTGGCCTTTTTCCTGGCCTTGCCATGGTTTGTCCTTTTGACTTACCTTGCCTTGCCTTTCTTTGCCCTTTTGCCTGGCCTTGCATTGAGTTGCCCTTTTTCCTTGCCTTGCCTTTTCATGCTTTGCCCTTTTGCCTTGCCTTGCTTTGCCATTTTGCCTTTCCTTGAATTACCCTTTTGCCTTACCTTGCCTTGACTTGCTATACCCTTTTTCCTTGCCTTGCCTTGTCATGCTTTGACCTTTTGACTTGCCTTGCTTTGCCCTTTTGCCTTGCCTTGCTTTGCCCTTTTGCCTTGCTTTGCCTTGTTATGCCTTGCCCTTTTGCCTTGCCTTGCTTTGCCATTTTGCCTTTCCTTGAATTGCCCTTTTGCCTTACTTTGCCTTGATTTGCTATACCCTTTTTCCTTGCCTTGCCTTGTCTTGCTTTGCCATTTTGCCTTTCCTTGCATTGCCCTTTTGCCTTACCTTGCCTTGTCATGCTTTGCCCTTTTGCCTTGCATTGCCTTGTCATGCTTTGCCCTTTTGACTTGCTTTGCTTTGCCCTTTTGCCTTTCCTTTCCTTGTTTTGCCGTTTTGAATTGCCTTGCATGGCCTTGCTTTCATCTTTGCCTTGCCTTGACGTGTCTTCCTTATCCTTTTGCCTTGCCTTGCTTTGCTTTCTCCTTTTCCCTTGCCTTTCCTTGCCTTGCTTTACCATTTTGCCTTCCCTTGCCTTTGCCTTTCCATGCCTTGCTTTGCCCCTTTGCCTTAACTTGCCTTGCTATGCCCTTTTGCCTTGCCTTGCTCTGTCTCTTTGCCTTGTCTTGCCTTGCCTTCCTTTCTCCTTTTGCCCTGATTTGCCTTGCCTTTCTTTTGCCCTTTTGTCTTTCCTTGCCTTGCCTTGCTTTGCCATTTTCCCTTGCCTTGCTTTCCCCTTTTGCCTTGCCTTTCCTTGCTTTGGCCTTTTTCCTGGCCTTGCCATGGTTTGTCCTTTTGACTTACCTTGCCTTGCCTTTCTTTCCACTTTTGCCTTGCCTTGCCTTGTCATGCTTTGCCCTTTTGACTTGCTTTGCTTTGCCCTTTTGCCTTGCCTTTCCTTGTTTTGCCGTTTTGAATTGCCTTGCATTGCCTTACTTTCATCTTTGCCTTGCCTTGACGTGTCTTGTTTATCCTTTTGCCTTGCCTTGCTTTGCTTTCCCCTTTTGCCTTGCCTTTCCTTGCCTTGCTTTACCCTTTTGCCTTCCCTTGCCTTGCCTTTCCATGCCTTGCTTTGCCCCTTTGCCTTACCTTGCCTTGCTTTGCACTTTTGCCTTGCCTTGCTTTGCCTCTTTGCCTTGTCTTGCCTTGCCTTCCTTTCTCCTTTTGCCCTGATTTGCCTTGCCTTTCTTTTGACCTTTTGCCTTGCCTTGCCTTGCCATGCTTTGCTCTTTTTCCTTGCCTTGCTTTGCCCTTTTGTCTTGCCTTGCCTTGCCTTGCTTTGCCATTTTCCCTTGCCTTGCTTTCCCCTTTTGCCTTGCCTTTCCTTGCTTTGGCCTTTTTCCTGGCCTTGCCATGGTTTGTCTTTTTACTTACCTTGCCTTGCCTTTCTTTGCACTTTTGCCTGGCCTTGCCTTGAGTTGCCCTTTTCCTTGCCTTGCATGCTTTGCCCTTTTGCCTTGCCTAGCTTTGCCATTTTGCCTTTCCTTTAATTGCCCTTTTGCCTTACCTTGCCTTGACTTGCTATACCCTTTTTCCTTGCCTTGCCTTGTCATGCTTTGCCCTTTTGACTTGCCTTGCTTTGCCCTTTTGCCTTGCTTTGCCTTGTTATGCTTTGCCCTTTTGCCTTGTCTTGCTTTGCCATTTTGCCTTTCCTTGCATTGCCCTTTTGCCTTACCTTGCCTTGACATGCTTTGCCCTTTTGCCATGCCTTGCCTTGTCATACTTTGCCCTTTTGACTTGCTTTGCTTTGCCCTTTTGCCTTGCCTTTCCTTGTTTTGCCGTTTTGAATTGCCTTGCATTGCCTTACTTTCATCTTTGCCTTGCCTTGACGTGTCTTCCTTATCCTTTTGCCTTGCCTTGCTTTGCTTTCCCCTTTAGCCTTGCCTTTCCTTGCCTTGCTTTACCCTTTTACCTTCCCTTGCCTTGCTTTTCCATGCCTTCTTTGCCCCTTTGCCTTACCTTGCCTTGCTTTGCCCTTTTGCCTTGCCTTGCTTTGCCTCTTTGCCTTGTCTTGCCTTGCCTTCCTTTCTCCTTTTGCCCTGATTTGCCTTGCCTTTCTTTTGACCTTTTGCCTTGCCTTGCCATGCTTTGCTCTTTTTCCTTGCCTTGCTTTGCCCTTTTGTCTTGCCTTGCCTTGCCTTGCTTTGCCATTTTCCCTTGCCTTGCTTTCCCCTTTTGCCTTGCCTTTCCTTGCTTTGACCTTTTTCCTGGCCTTGCCATGGTTTGTCCTTTTGACTTACCTTGCCTTGCCTTTCTTTGCCCTTTTGCCTGGCCTTGCATTGAGTTGCCCTTTTTCCTTGCCTTGCCTTTTCATGCTTTGCCCTTTTGCCTTGCCTTGCTTTGCCATTTTGCCTTTCCTTGAATTGCCCTTTTGCCTTACCTTGCCTTGACTTGCTATACCCTTTTTCCTTGCCTTGCCTTGTCATGCTTTGCCCTTTTGACTTGCCTTGCTTTGCCCTTTTGCCTTGCTTTGCCTTGTTATGCTTTGCCCTTTTGACTTGCCTTGCTTTGCCCTTTTGCCTTGCTTTGCCTTGTTATGCTTTGCCCTTTTGACTTGCCTTGCTTTGCCCTTTTGCCTTGCCTTGCCTTGTCATGCTTTGCCCTTTTGACTTGCTTTGCTTTGCCCTTTTGCCTTTCCTTTCCTTGTTTTGCCGTTTTGAATTGCCTTGCATTGCCTTGCTTTCATCTTTGCCTTGCCTTGACGTGTCTTCCTTATCCTTTTGCCTTGCCTTGCTTTGCTTTCTCCTTTTCCCTTGCCTTTCCTTGCCTTGCTTTACCATTTTGCCTTCCCTTGCCTTTGCCTTTCCATGCCTTGCTTTGCCCCTTTGCCTTAACTTGCCTTGCTATGCCCTTTTGCCTTGCCTTGCTTTGTCGCTTTGCCTTGTCTTGCCTTGCCTTCCTTTCTCCTTTTGCCCTGATTTGCCTTGCCTTTCTTTTGCCCTTTTGTCTTTCCTTGCCTTGCCTTGCTTTGCCATTTTCCCTTGCCTTGCTTTCCCCTTTTGCCTTGCCTTTCCTTGCTTTGGCCTTTTTCCTGGCCTTGCCATGGTTTGTCCTTTTGACTTACCTTGCCTTGCCTTTCTTTGCACTTTTGCCTGGCCTTGCTTTGCCCTTTTGCCTTGCCTTGCTTTGCCATTTTGCCTTTCCTTGAATTGCCCTTTTGCCTTACCTTGCCTTGACTTGCTATACCCTTTTTCCTTGCCTTGCCTTGTCATGCTTTGCCCTTTTGACTTGCCTTGCTTTGCCCTTTTGCCTTGCCTTGCTTTGCCCTTTTGCCTTGCTTTGCCTTGTTATGCCTTGCCCTTTTGCCTTGCCTTGCTTTGCCATTTTGCCTTTCCTTGAATTGCCCTTTTGCCTTACTTTGCCTTGATTTGCTATACCCTTTTTCCTTGCCTTGCCTTGTCATACTTTGCCATTTTGACTTGCTTTGCTTTGCCCTTTTGCCTTGCCTTGCTTTGCCATTTTGCCTTTCCTTGAATTGCCCTTTTGCCTTACATTGCCTTGACTTGCTATACCCTTTTTCCTTGCCTTGCCTTGTCATGCTTTGCCCTTTTGACTTGCTTTGCTTTGTCCTTTTGCCTTGCCTTGCTTTGCCATTTTGCCTTACCTTGAATTGCCCTTTTGCCTTACCTTGCTATACCCTTTTTCCTTGCCTTGCCTTGTCATGCTTTGCCCTTTTGACTTTCCTTGCTTTGCCCTTTTGCCTTGTCTTGCTTTGCCCTTTTGCCTTGCTTTGCCTTGTTATGCTTTCCCTTTTGCCTTGTCTTGCTTTGCCATTTTGCTTTTCCTTGCATTGCCCTTTTGCCTTACCTTGCCTTGACATGCTTTGCCCTTTTGCCTTGATTTGCCTTGTCATGCTTTGCCCTTTTGACTTGCTTTGCTTTGCCCTTTTGCCTTGCCTTTCCTTGTTTTGCCGTTTTCAATTTCCTTGCATTGCCTTACTTTCATCTTTGCCTTGCCTTGACGTGTCTTCCTTATCCTTACGCCTTGACTTGCTTTGCTTTCCCCTTTTGCCTTGCCTTACCTTGCCTTGCTTTGCCTCTTTGCCTTGTCTTGCCTTGCCCTCCTTTCTCCTTTTGCCCTGATTTGCCTTGCCTTTCTTTTGACCTTTTGCCTTGCCTTGCCTTGCCATGCTTTGCTCTTTTTCCTTGCCTTGCTTTGCCCTTTTGTCTTGCCTTGCCTTGCCTTGCTTTGCCATTTTCCCTTGCCTTGCTTTCCCCTTTTGCCTTGCCTTTCCTTGCTTTGGCCTTTTTCCTGGCCTTGCCATGGTTTGTCCTTTTGACTTACCTTGCCTTGCCTTTCTTTGCCCTTTTGCCTGGCCTTGCATTGAGTTGCCCTTTTTCCTTGCCTTGCCTTTTCATGCTTTGCCCTTTTGCCTTGCCTTGCTTTGACTTGCTATACCCTTTTTCCTTGCCTTGCCTTGTCATGCTTTGCCCTTTTGACTTGCCTTGCTTTGCCCTTTTGCCTTGCTTTGCCTTGTTATGCTTTGCCCTTTTGCCTTGCCTTGCTTTGCCATTTTGCCTTTCCTTGCATTGCCCTTTTGCCTTACCTTGCCTTGACTTGCTATACCCTTTTTCCTTGCCTTGCCTTGTCATGCTTTGCCCTTTTGACTTGCCTTGCTTTGCCCTTTTGCCTTGCTTTGCCTTGTTATGCTTTGCCCTTATGCCTTGTCTTGCTTTGCCATTTTGCTTTTCCTTGCATTGCCCTTTTGCCTTACCTTGCCTTGACATGCTTTGCCCTTTTGCCTTGATTTGCCTTGTCATGCTTTGCCCTTTTGACTTGCTTTGCTTTGCCCTTTTGCCTTGCCTTTCCTTGTTTTGCCGTTTTCAATTTCCTTGCATTGCCTTACTTTCATCTTTGCCTTGCCTTGACGTGTCTTCCTTATCCTTACGCCTTGACTTGCTTTGCTTTCCCCTTTTGCCTTGCCTTACCTTGCCTTGCTTTGCCTCTTTGCCTTGTCTTGCCTTGCCCTCCTTTCTCCTTTTGCCCTGATTTGCCTTGCCTTTCTTTTGACCTTTTGCCTTGCCTTGCCTTGCCATGCTTTGCTCTTTTTCCTTGCCTTGCTTTGCCCTTTTGTCTTGCCTTGCCTTGCCTTGCTTTGCCATTTTCCCTTGCCTTGCTTTCCCCTTTTGCCTTGCCTTTCCTTGCTTTGGCCTTTTTCCTGGCCTTGCCATGGTTTGTCCTTTTGACTTACCTTGCCTTGCCTTTCTTTGCCCTTTTGCCTGGCCTTGCATTGAGTTGCCCTTTTTCCTTGCCTTGCCTTTTCATGCTTTGCCCTTTTGCCTTGCCTTGCTTTGACTTGCTATACCCTTTTTCCTTGCCTTGCCTTGTCATGCTTTGCCCTTTTGACTTGCCTTGCTTTGCCCTTTTGCCTTGCTTTGCCTTGTTATGCTTTGCCCTTTTGCCTTGCCTTGCTTTGCCATTTTGCCTTTCCTTGCATTGCCCTTTTGCCTTACCTTGCCTTGACTTGCTATACCCTTTTTCCTTGCCTTGCCTTGTCATGCTTTGCCCTTTTGACTTGCCTTGCTTTGCCCTTTTGCCTTGCTTTGCCTTGTTATGCTTTGCCCTTATGCCTTGTCTTGCTTTGCCATTTTGTCTTTCCTTGCATTGCCCTTTTGCCTTACCTTGCCTTGTCATGCTTTGCCCTTTTGCCTTGCATTGCCTTGTCATGCTTTGCCCTTTTGACTTGCTTTGCTTTGCCCTTTTGCCTTTCCTTTCCTTGTTTTGCCGTTTTGAATTGCCTTGCATGGCCTTGCTTTCATCTTTGCCTTGCCTTGACGTGTCTTCCTTATCCTTTTGCCTTGCCTTGCTTTGCTTTCTCCTTTTCCCTTGCCTTTCCTTGCCTTGCTTTACCATTTTGCCTTCCCTTGCCTTTGCCTTTCCATGCCTTGCTTTGCCCCTTTGCCTTAACTTGCCTTGCTATGCCCTTTTGCCTTGCCTTGCTTTGTCGCTTTGCCTTGTCTTGCCTTGCCTACCTTTCTCCTTTTGCCCTGATTTGCCTTGCCTTTCTTTTGCCCTTTTGTCTTTCCTTGCCTTGCCTTGCTTTGCCATTTTCCCTTGCCTTGCTTTCCCCTTTTGCCTTGCCTTTCCTTGCTTTGGCCTTTTTCCTGGCCTTGCCATGGTTTGTCCTTTTGACTTACCTTGCCTTGCCTTTCTTTGCACTTTTGCCTGGCCTTGCTTTGCCCTTTTGCCTTGCCTTGCTTTGCCATTTTGCCTTTCCTTGAATTGCCCTTTTGCCTTACCTTGCCTTGACTTGCTATACCCTTTTTCCTTGCCTTGCCTTGTCATGCTTTGCCCTTTTGACTTGCCTTGCTTTGCCCTTTTGCCTTGCCTTGCTTTGCCCTTTTGCCTTGCTTTGCCTTGTTATGCCTTGCCCTTTTGCCTTGCCTTGCTTTGCCATTTTGCCTTTCCTTGAATTGCCCTTTTGCCTTACTTTGCCTTGATTTGCTATACCCTTTTTCCTTGCCTTGCCTTGTCATACTTTGCCATTTTGACTTGCTTTGCTTTGCCCTTTTGCCTTGCCTTGCTTTGCCATTTTGCCTTTCCTTGAATTGCCCTTTTGCCTTACCTTGCCTTGACTTGCTATACCCTTTTTCCTTGCCTTGCCTTGTCATGCTTTGCCCTTTTGACTTGCTTTGCTTTGTCCTTTTGCCTTGCCTTGCTTTGCCATTTTGCCTTTCCTTGAATTGCCCTTTTGCCTTACCTTGCTATACCCTTTTTCCTTGCCTTGCCTTGTCATGCTTTGCCCTTTTGACTTTCCTTGCTTTGCCCTTTTGCCTTGTCTTGCTTTGCCCTTTTGCCTTGCTTTGCCTTGTTATGCTTTTCCTTTTGCCTTGTCTTGCTTTGCCATTTTGCTTTTCCTTGCATTGCCCTTTTGCCTTACCTTGCCTTGACATGCTTTGCCCTTTTGCCTTGATTTGCCTTGTCATGCTTTGCCCTTTTGACTTGCTTTGCTTTGCCCTTTTGCCTTGCCTTTCCTTGTTTTGCCGTTTTCAATTTCCTTGCATTGCCTTACTTTCATCTTTGCCTTGCCTTGACTTGTCTTCCTTATCCTTTCGCCTTGACTTGCTTTGCTTTCCCATTTTGCCTTGCTTTGCCTTGTTATGCTTTGCCCTTTTGCCTTGCCTTACCTTGCCTTGCTTTGCCTCTTTGCCTTGTCTTGCCTTGCCCTCCTTTCTCCTTTCGCCCTGATTTGCCTTGCCTTTCTTTTGACCTTTTGCCTTGCCTTGCCTTTGCTCTTTTTCCTTGCCTTGCTTTGCCCTTTTGTCTTTCCTTGCCTTGCCTTGCTTTGCCATTTTCCCTTGCCTTGCTTTCCCCTTTTGCCTTGCCTTTCCTTGCTTTGGCCTTTTTCCTGGCCTTGCCATGGTTTGTCCTTTTGACTTACCTTGCCTTGCCTTTCTTTGCCCTTTTGCCTGGCCTTGCATTGAGTTGCCCTTTTTCCTTGCCTTGCCTTTTCATGCTTTGCCCTTTTGCCTTGCCTTGCTTTGCCATTTTGCCTTTCCTTGAATTGCCCTTTTGCCTTACCTTGCCTTGACTTGCTATACCCTTTTTCCTTGCCTTGCCTTGTCATGCTTTGCCCTTTTGACTTGCCTTGCTTTGCCCTTTTGCCTTGCTTTGCCTTGTTATGCTTTGCCCTTTTGCCTTGTCTTGCTTTGCCATTTTGCCTTTCCTTGCATTGCCCTTTTGCCTTACCTTGCCTTGTCATGCTTTGCCCTTTTGCCTTGCATTGCCTTGTCATGCTTTGCCCTTTTGACTTGCTTTGCTTTGCCCTTTTGCCTTTCCTTTCCTTGTTTTGCCGTTTTGAATTGCCTTGCATGGCCTTGCTTTCATCTTTGCCTTGCCTTGACGTGTCTTCCTTATCCTTTTGCCTTGCCTTGCTTTGCTTTCTCCTTTTCCCTTGCCTTTCCTTACCTTGCTTTACCATTTTGCCTTCCCTTGCCTTTGCCTTTCCATGCCTTGCTTTGCCCCTTTGCCTTAACTTGCCTTGCTATGCCCTTTTGCCTTGCCTTGCTCTGTCTCTTTGCCTTGTCTTGCCTTGCCTTCCTTTCTCCTTTTGCCCTGATTTGCCTTGCCTTTCTTTTGCCCTTTTGTCTTTCCTTGCCTTGCCTTGCTTTGCCATTTTCCCTTGCCTTGCTTTCCCCTTTTGCCTTGCCTTTCCTTGCTTTGGCCTTTTTCCTGGCCTTGCCATGGTTTGTCCTTTTGACTTACCTTGCCTTGCCTCTCTTTGCACTTTTGCCTGGCCTTGCTTTGCCCTTTTGCCTTGCCTTGCTTTGCCATTTTGCCTTTCCTTGAATTGCCCTTTTGCCTTACCTTGCCTTGACTTGCTATACCCTTTTTCCTTGCCTTGCCTTGTCATGCTTTGCCCTTTTGACTTGCCTTGCTTTGCCCTTTTGCCTTGCCTTGCTTTGCCCTTTTGCCTTGCTTTGCCTTGTTATGCTTTGCCCTTTTGCCTTGCCTTGCTTTGCCATTTTGCCTTTCCTTGAATTGCCCTTTTGCCTTACTTTGCCTTGACTTGCTATACCCTTTTTCCTTGCCTTGCCTTGTCATACTTTGCCATTTTGACTTGCTTTGCTTTGCCCTTTTGCCTTGCCTTGCTTTGCCATTTTGCCTTTCCTTGAATTGCCCTTTTGCCTTACCTTGCTATACCCTTTTTCCTTGCCTTGCCTTGTCATGCTTTGCCCTTTTGACTTTCCTCGCTTTGCCCTTTTGCCTTGTCTTGCTTTGCCCTTTTGCCTTGCTTTGCCTTGTTATGCTTTCCCTTTTGCCTTGTCTTGCTTTGCCATTTTGCCTTTCCTTGCATTGCCCTTTTGCCTTACCTTGCCTTGTCATGCTTTGCCCTTTTGCCTTGATTTGCCTTGTCATGCTTTGCCCTTTTGACTTGCTTTGCTTTGCCATTTTGCTTTTCTTTGCATTGCCCTTTTGCCTTACCTTGCCTTGACATGCTTTACCCTTTTGCCTTGCCTTGCCTTTTCATGCTTTGCCATTTTGCATTGCCTTGCCTTGTCATGCTTTGCCCTTTTGACTTGCTTTGCTTTGCCCTTTTGCCTTGCCTTTCCTTGTTTTGCCGTTTTCAATTTCCTTCCACTGCCTTACTTTCATCTTTGCCTTGCCTTGACGTGTCTTCCTTATCCTTTCGCCTTGACTTGCTTTGCTTTCCCCTTTTGCCTTGCCTTACCTTGCCTTGATTTGCCTCTTTGCCTTGTCTTGCCTTGCCTTCCTTTTGCCCTGATTTGCCTTGCCTTTCTTTTGACCTTTTGCCTTGCCTTGCCTTGCCATGCTTTGCTCTTTTTCCTTGCCTTGCTTTGCCCTTTTGTCTTGCCTTGCCTTGCCTTGCTTTGCCATTTTCCCTTGCCTTGCTTTTCCCTTTTGCCTTGCCTTTCCTTGCTTTGGCCTTTTTCCTGGCCTTGCCATGGTTTGTCCTTTTGACTACCTTGCCTTGCATTTCTTTGCCCTTTTGCCTGGCCTTGCATTGAGTTGCCCTTTTTCCTTGCCTTGCCATGCTTTGCCCTTTTGCCTTGCCTTGCTTTGCCATTTTGTCTTTCCTTGAATTGCCCTTTTGCCTTACCTTGCCTTGACTTGCTATACCCTTTTTCCTTGCCTTGCCTTTTCATGCTTTGCCCTTTTGACTTGCCTTGCTTTGCCCTTTTGCCTTGCTTTGCCTTGTTATGCTTTGCCCTTTTGCCTTGTCTTGCTTTGCCATTTTGCCTTTCCTTGCATTGCCCTTTTGCCTTACCTTGCCTTGTCATGCTTTGCCCTTTTGACTTGCTTTGCTTTGCCCTTTTGCCTTGCCTTTCCTTGTTTTGCCGTTTTGAATTGCCTTGCATTGCCTTACTTTCATCTTTGCCTTGCCTTGACGTGTCTTCCTTATCATTTTGCCTTGCCTTGCTTTGCTTTCCCCTTTTGCCTTGCCTTTCCTTGCCTTGCTTTACCCTTTTGCCTTCCTTTGCCTTGCCTTTCCATGCCTTCCTTTGACCCTTTGCCTTGCCTTGCTTTGACTCTTTGCCTTCACTTGCCTTGCCTTCCTTTCTCCTTTTGCCCTGATTTGCCTTGCCTTTCTTTTGACCTTTTGCCTTGCCTTGCCTTGCCATGCTTTGCTCTTTTTCCTTGCCTTGCTTTGCCCTTTTGTCTTGCCTTACCTTGCCTTGCTGTGCCATTTTCCCTTGCCTTGCTTTCCCCTTTTGCCTTGCCTTTCCTTGCTTTGGCCTTTTTCCTGGCCTTGCCATGGTTTGTCCTTTTGACTTACCTTGCCTTGCCTTTCTTTGCACTTTTGCCCGGCCTTGCATTGAGTTGCCCTTTTTCCTTGCCTTGCCATGCTTTGCCCTTTTGCCTTGCCTTGCTTTGCCCTTTTGCCTTGCTTTGGCTTGTTATGCTTTGCCCTTTTGCCTTGCCTTGCTTTGCCATTTTGCCTTTCCTTGAATTGCCCTTTTGCCTTACCTTGCCTTGACTTGCTATAGCCTTTTTCCTTGCCTTGCCTTGTCATACTTTGCCATTTTGACTTGCTTTGCTTTGCCCTTTTGCCTTGCCTTGCTTTGCCATTTTGCCCTTCCTTGAATTGCCCTTTTGCCGTACCTTGCCTTGACTTGCTATACCCTTTTTCCTTGCCTTGCCTTGTCATGCTTTGCCCTTTTGACTTGCCTTGCTTTGCCCTTTTGCCTTGCTTTGCCTTGTTATGCTTTGCCCTTTTGCCTTGTCTTGCTTTGCCATTTTGCCTTTCCTTGAATTGCCCTTTTGCCTTACCTTGCCTTGTCATGCTTTGCCCTTTTGCCTTGCCTTGCCTTGTCATGCTTTGCCCTTTTGACTTGCTTTGCTTTGCCCTTTTGCCTTGCCTTTCCTTGTTTTGCCGTTTTGAATTGCCTTGCATTGCCTTGCTTTCATATTTGCCTTGCCTTGACGTGTCTTCCTTATCCTTTTGCCTTGCCTTGCTTTCCTTTCTCCTTTTCCCTTGCCTTTCCTTGCCTTGCTTTACCCTTTTGCCTTCCCTTGCCTTTGCCTTTCCATGCCTTGCTTTGCCCCTTTGCCTTACCTTGCCTTGCTATGCCCTTTTGCCTTGCCTTGCTTTGTCTCTTTGCCTTGTCTTGCCTTGCCTTCCTTTCTCCTTTTGCCGTTTTGAATTGCCTTTCTTTTGACTTTTTGCCTTGCCTTGCCATGCTTTGCTCTTTTTCCTTGCCTTGCTTTGCCCTTTTGTCTTTCCTTGCCTTGCCTTGCTTTGCCCTTTTGCCTTGCCTTGCTTTGCCCTTTTGCCTTGCTTTGCCTTGTTATGCTTTGCCCTTTTGCCTTGCCTTGCTTTGCCATTTTGCCTTTCCTTGAATTGCCCTTTTGCCTTACTTTGCCTTGACTTGCTATACCCTTTTTCCTTGCCTTGCCTTGTCATACTTTGCCATTTTGACTTGCTTTGCTTTGCCCTTTTGCCTTGCCTTGCTTTGCCATTTTGCCTTTCCTTGAATTGCCCTTTTGCCTTACCTTGCCTTGACTTGCTCTACCCTTTTTCCTTGCCTTGCCTTGTCATGCTTTGCTCTTTTGACTTGCTTTGCTTTGTCCTTTTGCCTTGCCTTGCTTTGCCATTTTGCCTTTCCTTGAATTGCCCTTTTGCCTTACCTTGCCTTGATTTGCTATACCCTTTTTCCTTGCCTTGCCTTGTCATGCTTTGCCCTTTTGACTTTCCTTGCTTTGCCCTTTTGCCTTGCCTTGCTTTGCCCTTCTGCCTTGCTTTGCCTTGTTATGCTTTCCCTTTTGCCTTGTCTTGCTTTGCCATTTTGCTTTTCCTTGCATTGCCCTTTTGCCTTACCTTGCCTTGACATGCTTTACCCTTTTGCCTTGCCTTGCCTTTTCATGCTTTGCCATTTTGCATTGCCTTGCCTTGTCATGCTTTGCCCTTTTGACTTGCTTTGCTTTGCCCTTTTGCCTTGCCTTTCCTTGTTTTGCCGTTTTCAATTTCCTTGCATTGCCTTACTTTCATCTTTGCCTTGCCTTGACGTGTCTTCCTTATCCTTTCGCCTTGACTTGCTTTGCTTTCCCCTTTTGCCTTGCTTTGCCTTGTTATGCTTTGCCCTTTTGCCTTGTCTTGCTTTGCCATTTTGCCTTTCCTTGCATTGCCCTTTTGCCTTACCTTGCCTTGTCATGCTTTGCCCTTTTGACTTGCTTTGCTTTGCCCTTTTGCCTTGCCTTTCCTTGTTTTGCCGTTTTGGATTGCCTTGCATTGCCTTACTTTCATCTTTGCCTTGCCTTGACGTGTCTTCCTTATCATTTTGCCTTGCCTTGCTTTGCTTTCCCCTTTTTCCTTGCCTTTCCTTGCCTTGCTTTACCCTTTTGCCTTCCTTTGCCTTGCCTTTCCATGCCTTCCTTTGACCCTTTGCCTTGCCTTGCTTTGACTCTCTGCCTTGACTTGCCTTGCTTTCCTTTCTCCTTTTGCCCTGATTTGCCTTGCCTTTCTTTTGACCTTTTGCCTTGCCTTGCCTTGCCATGCTTTGCTCTTTTTCCTTGCCTTGCTTTGCCCTTTTGTCTTGCCTTACCTTGCCTTGCTGTGCCATTTTCCCTTGCCTTGCTTTCCCCTTTTGCCTTGCCTTTCCTTGCTTTGGCCTTTTTCCTGGCCTTGCCATGGTTTGTCCTTTTGACTTTACTTGCCTTGCCTTTCTTTGCACTTTTGCCCGGCCTTGCATTGAGTTGCCCTTTTTCCTTGCCTTGCCATGCTTTGCCCTTTTGCCTTGCCTTGCTTTGCCATTTTGCCTTGCTTTGCCTTGTTATGCTTTGCCCTTTTGCCTTGCCTTGCTTTGCCATTTTGCCTTTCCTTGAATTGCCCTTTTGCCTTACCTTGCCTTGACTTGCTATAGCCTTTTTCCTTGCCTTGCCTTGTCATACTTTGCCATTTTGACTTGCTTTGCTTTGCCCTTTTGCCTTGCCTTGCTTTGCCATTTTGCCCTTCCTTGAATTGCCCTTTTGCCGTACCTTGCCTTGACTTGCTATACCCTTTTTCCTTGCCTTGCCTTGTCATGCTTTGCCCTTTTGACTTGCCTTGCTTTGCCCTTTTGCCTTGCTTTGCCTTGTTATGCTTTGCCCTTTTGCCTTGTCTTGCTTTGCCATTTTGCCTTTCCTTGAATTGCCCTTTTGCCTTACCTTGCCTTGTCATGCTTTGCCCTTTTGCCTTGCCTTGCCTTGTCATGCTTTGCCCTTTTGACTTGCTTTGCTTTGCCCTTTTGCCTTGCCTTTCCTTGTTTTGCCGTTTTGAATTGCCTTGCATTGCCTTGCTTTCATATTTGCCTTGCCTTGACGTGTCTTCCTTATCCTTTTGCCTTGCCTTGCTTTCCTTTCTCCTTTTCCCTTGCCTTTCCTTGCCTTGCTTTACCCTTTTGCCTTCCCTTGCCTTTGCCTTTCCATGCCTTGCTTTGCCCCTTTGCCTTACCTTGCCTTGCTATGCCCTTTTGCCTTGCCTTGCTTTGTCTCTTTGCCTTGTCTTGCCTTGCCTTCCTTTCTCCTTTTGCCGTTTTGAATTGCCTTTCTTTTGACTTTTTGCCTTGCCTTGCCATGCTTTGCTCTTTTTCCTTGCCTTGCTTTGCCCTTTTGTCTTTCCTTGCCTTGCCTTGCTTTGCCCTTTTGCCTTGCCTTGCTTTGCCCTTTTGCCTTGCTTTGCCTTGTTATGCTTTGCCCTTTTGCCTTGCCTTGCTTTGCCATTTTGCCTTTCCTTGAATTGCCCTTTTGCCTTACTTTGCCTTGACTTGCTATACCCTTTTTCCTTGCCTTGCCTTGTCATACTTTGCCATTTTGACTTGCTTTGCTTTGCCCTTTTGCCTTGCCTTGCTTTGCCATTTTGCCTTTCCTTGAATTGCCCTTTTGCCTTACCTTGCCTTGACTTGCTCTACCCTTTTTCCTTGCCTTGCCTTGTCATGCTTTGCTCTTTTGACTTGCTTTGCTTTGTCCTTTTGCCTTGCCTTGCTTTGCCATTTTGCCTTTCCTTGAATTGCCCTTTTGCCTTACCTTGCCTTGATTTGCTATACCCTTTTTCCTTGCCTTGCCTTGTCATGCTTTGCCCTTTTGACTTTCCTTGCTTTGCCCTTTTGCCTTGCCTTGCTTTGCCCTTCTGCCTTGCTTTGCCTTGTTATGCTTTCCCTTTTGCCTTGTCTTGCTTTGCCATTTTGCTTTTCCTTGCATTGCCCTTTTGCCTTACCTTGCCTTGACATGCTTTACCCTTTTGCCTTGCCTTGCCTTTTCATGCTTTGCCATTTTGCATTGCCTTGCCTTGTCATGCTTTGCCCTTTTGACTTGCTTTGCTTTGCCCTTTTGCCTTGCCTTTCCTTGTTTTGCCGTTTTCAATTTCCTTGCATTGCCTTACTTTCATCTTTGCCTTGCCTTGACGTGTCTTCCTTATCATTTTGCCTTGCCTTGCTTTGCTTTCCCCTTTTTCCTTGCCTTTCCTTGCCTTGCTTTACCCTTTTGCCTTCCTTTGCCTTGCCTTTCCATGCCTTCCTTTGACCCTTTGCCTTGCCTTGCTTTGACTCTCTGCCTTGACTTGCCTTGCTTTCCTTTCTCCTTTTGCCCTGATTTGCCTTGCCTTTCTTTTGACCTTTTGCCTTGCCTTGCCTTGCCATGCTTTGCTCTTTTTCCTTGCCTTGCTTTGCCCTTTTGTCTTGCCTTACCTTGCCTTGCTGTGCCATTTTCCCTTGCCTTGCTTTCCCCTTTTGCCTTGCCTTTCCTTGCTTTGGCCTTTTTCCTGGCCTTGCCATGGTTTGTCCTTTTGACTTTACTTGCCTTGCCTTTCTTTGCACTTTTGCCCGGCCTTGCATTGAGTTGCCCTTTTTCCTTGCCTTGCCATGCTTTGCCCTTTTGCCTTGCCTTGCTTTGCCATTTTGCCTTGCTTTGCCTTGTTATGCTTTGCCCTTTTGCCTTGCCTTGCTTTGCCATTTTGCCTTTCCTTGAATTGCCCTTTTGCCTTACCTTGCCTTGACTTGCTATAGCCTTTTTCCTTGCCTTGCCTTGTCATACTTTGCCATTTTGACTTGCTTTGCTTTGCCCTTTTGCCTTGCCTTGCTTTGCCATTTTGCCTTTCCTTGAATTGCCCTTTTGCCTTACCTTGCCTTGACTTGCTATACCCTTTTTCCTTGCCTTGCCTTGTCATGCTTTGCCCTTTTGACTTGCCTTGCTTTGCCCTTTTGCCTTGCTTTGCCTTGTTATGCTTTGCCATTTTTGCCTTGTCTTGCTTTGCCATTTTGCCTTTCCTTGCATTGCCCTTTAGCCTTACCTTGCCTTGTCATGCTTTGCCCTTTTGCCTTGCCTTGCCTTGTCATGCTTTGCCCTTTTGACTTGCTTTGCTTTGCCCTTTTGCCTTGCCTTTCCTTGTTTTGCCGTTTTGAATTGCCTTGCATTGCCTTGCTTTCATCTTTGCCTTGACGTGTCTTCCTTATCCTTTTGCCTTGCCTTGCTTTGCCTTGCTTTACCCTTTTGCCTTCCCTTGCCTTTGCCTTTCCATGCCTTGCTTTGCCCCTTTGCCTTACCTTGCCTTGCTATGCCCTTTTGCCTTGCCTTGCTTTGCTATGCCCTTTTGCCTTGCCTTGCTTTGTCTCTTTGCCTTGTCTTGCCTTGCCTTCCTTTCTCCTTTTGCCCTGATTTGCCTTGCCTTTCTTTTGACCTTTTGCCTTGCCTTGCCATGCTTTGCTCTTTTTCCTTGCCTTGCTTTGCCGTTTTGTCTTTCCTTGCCTTGCCTTGCTTTGCCATTTTCCCTTGCCTTGCTTTCCCCTTTTGCCTTGCCTTTCCTTGCTTTGGCCTTTTTCCTGGCCTTGCCATGGTTTGTCCTTTTGACTTACCTTGCCTTGCCTCTCTTTGCACTTTTGCCTGGCCTTGCTTTGCCCTTTTGCCTTGCCTTGCTTTGCCATTTTGCCTTTCCTTGAATTGCCCTTTTGCCTTACCTTGCCTTGACTTGCTATACCCTTTTTCCTTGCCTTGCCTTGTCATGCTTTGCCCTTTTGACTTGCCTTGCTTTGCCCTTTTGCCTTGCCTTGCTTTGCCCTTTTGCCTTGCTTTGCCTTGTTATGCTTTGCCCTTTTGCCTTGCCTTGCTTTGCCATTTTGCCTTTCCTTGAATTGCCCTTTTGCCTTACTTTGCCTTGACTTGCTATACCCTTTTTCCTTGCCTTGCCTTGTCATACTTTGCCATTTTGACTTGCTTTGCTTTGCCCTTTTGCCTTGCCTTGCTTTGCCATTTTGCCTTTCCTTGAATTGCCCTTTTGCCTTACCTTGCTATACCCTTTTTCCTTGCCTTGCCTTGTCATGCTTTGCCCTTTTGACTTTCCTCGCTTTGCCCTTTTGCCTTGTCTTGCTTTGCCCTTTTGCCTTGCTTTGCCTTGTTATGCTTTCCCTTTTGCCTTGTCTTGCTTTGCCATTTTGCCTTTCCTTGCATTGCCCTTTTGCCTTACCTTGCCTTGTCATGCTTTGCCCTTTTGCCTTGATTTGCCTTGTCATGCTTTGCCCTTTTGACTTGCTTTGCTTTGCCCTTTTGCCTTGCCTTTCCTTGTTTTGCCGTTTTCAATTTCCTTGCATTGCCTTACTTTCATCTTTGCCTTGCCTTGACGTGTCTTCCTTATCCTTTCGCCTTGACTTGCTTTGCTTTCCCCTTTTGCCTTGCCTTACCTTGCCTTGCTTTGCCTCTTTGCCTTGTCTTGCCTTGCCTTCCTTTCTCCTTTTGCCCTGATTTGCCTTGCCTTTCTTTTGACCTTTTGCCTTGCCTTGCCTTGCCATGCTTTGCTCTTTTTCCTTGCCTTGCTTTGCCCTTTTGTCTTGCCTTGCCTTGCTTTGCCATTTTCCCTTGCCTTGCTTTGCCCTTTTGCCTTACCTTTCCTTGCTTTGGCCTTTTTCCTGGCCTTGCCATGGTTTGTCCTTTTGACTTACCTTGCCTTGCCTTTCTTTGCCCTTTTGCCTGGCCTTGCATTGAGTTGCCCTTTTTCCTTGCCTTGCCTTTTCATGCTTTGCCCTTTTGCCTTGCCTTGCTTTGCCATTTTGCCTTTCCTTGAATTGCCCTTTTGCCTTACCTTGCCTTGACTTGCTATACCCTTTTTCCTTGCCTTGCCTTGTCATGCTTTGCCCTTTTGACTTGCCTTGCTTTGCCCTTTTGCCTTGCTTTGCCTTGTTATGCTTTGCCCTTTTGCCTTGTCTTGCTTTGCCATTTTGCCTTTCCTTGAATTGCCCTTTTGCCTTACCTTGCCTTGTCATGCTTTGCCCTTTTGCCTTGCCTTGCCTTGTCATGCTTTGCCCTTTTGACTTGCTTTGCTTTGCCCTTTTGCCTTGCCTTTCCTTGTTTTGCCGTTTTGAATTGCCTTGCATTGCCTTGCTTTCATATTTGCCTTGCCTTGACGTGTCTTCCTAATCCTTTTGCCTTGCCTTGCTTTGCTTTCTCCTTTTCCCTTGCCTTTCCTTGCCTTGCTTTACCCTTTTGCCTTCCCTTGCCTTTGCCTTTCCATGCCTTGCTTTGCCCCTTTGCCTTACCTTGCCTTGCTATGCCCTTTTGCCTTGCCTTGCTTTGTCTCTTTGCCTTGTCTTGCCTTGCCTTCCTTTCTCCTTTTGCCGTTTTGAATTGCCTTTCTTTTGACTTTTTGCCTTGCCTTGCCATGCTTTGCTCTTTTTCCTTGCCTTGCTTTGCCCTTTTGTCTTTCCTTGCCTTGCCTTGCTTTGCCCTTTTGCCTTGCCTTGCTTTGCCCTTTTGCCTTGCTTTGCCTTGTTATGCTTTGCCCTTTTGCCTTGCCTTGCTTTGCCATTTTGCCTTTCCTTGAATTGCCCTTTTGCCTTACTTTGCCTTGACTTGCTATACCCTTTTTCCTTGCCTTGCCTTGTCATACTTTGCCATTTTGACTTGCTTTGCTTTGCCCTTTTGCCTTGCCTTGCTTTGCCATTTTGCCTTTCCTTGAATTGCCCTTTTGCCTTACCTTGCCTTGACTTGCTCTACCCTTTTTCCTTGCCTTGCCTTGTCATGCTTTGCTCTTTTGACTTGCTTTGCTTTGTCCTTTTGTCTTGCCTTGCTTTGCCATTTTGCCTTTCCTTGAATTGCCCTTTTGCCTTACCTTGCCTTGATTTGCTATACCCTTTTTCCTTGCCTTGCCTTGTCATGCTTTGCCCTTTTGACTTTCCTTGCTTTGCCCTTTTGCCTTGCCTTGCTTTGCCCTTCTGCCTTGCTTTGCCTTGTTATGCTTTCCCTTTTGCCTTGTCTTGCTTTGCCATTTTGCTTTTCCTTGCATTGCCCTTTTGCCTTACCTTGCCTTGACATGCTTTACCCTTTTGCCTTGCCTTGCCTTTTCATGCTTTGCCATTTTGCATTGCCTTGCCTTGTCATGCTTTGCCCTTTTGACTTGCTTTGCTTTGCCCTTTTGCCTTGCCTTTCCTTGTTTTGCCGTTTTCAATTTCCTTGCATTGCCTTACTTTCATCTTTGCCTTGCCTTGACGTGTCTTCCTTATCCTTTCGCCTTGACTTGCTTTGCTTTCCCCTTTTGCCTTGCTTTGCCTTGTTATGCTTTGCCCTTTTGCCTTGTCTTGCTTTGCCATTTTGCCTTTCCTTGCATTGCCCTTTTGCCTTACCTTGCCTTGTCATGCTTTGCCCTTTTGACTTGCTTTGCTTTGCCCTTTTGCCTTGCCTTTCCTTGTTTTGCCGTTTTGAATTGCCTTGCATTGCCTTACTTTCATCTTTGCCTTGCCTTGACGTGTCTTCCTTATCATTTTGCCTTGCCTTGCTTTGCTTTCCCCTTTTTCCTTGCCTTTCCTTGCCTTGCTTTACCCTTTTGCCTTCCTTTGCCTTGCCTTTCCATGCCTTCCTTTGACCCTTTGCCTTGCCTTGCTTTGACTCTCTGCCTTGACTTGCCTTGCTTTCCTTTCTCCTTTTGCCCTGATTTGCCTTGCCTTTCTTTTGACCTTTTGCCTTGCCTTGCCTTGCCATGCTTTGCTCTTTTTCCTTGCCTTGCTTTGCCCTTTTGTCTTGCCTTACCTTGCCTTGCTGTGCCATTTTCCCTTGCCTTGCTTTCCCCTTTTGCCTTGCCTTTCCTTGCTTTGGCCTTTTTCCTGGCCTTGCCATGGTTTGTCCTTTTGACTTTACTTGCCTTGCCTTTCTTTGCACTTTTGCCCGGCCTTGCATTGAGTTGCCCTTTTTCCTTGCCTTGCCATGCTTTGCCCTTTTGCCTTGCCTTGCTTTGCCATTTTGCCTTGCTTTGCCTTGTTATGCTTTGCCCTTTTGCCTTGCCTTGCTTTGCCATTTTGCCTTTCCTTGAATTGCCCTTTTGCCTTACCTTGCCTTGACTTGCTATAGCCTTTTTCCTTGCCTTGCCTTGTCATACTTTGCCATTTTGACTTGCTTTGCTTTGCCCTTTTGCCTTGCCTTGCTTTGCCATTTTGCCTTTCCTTGAATTGCCCTTTTGCCTTACCTTGCCTTGACTTGCTATACCCTTTTTCCTTGCCTTGCCTTGTCATGCTTTGCCCTTTTGACTTGCCTTGCTTTGCCCTTTTGCCTTGCTTTGCCTTGTTATGCTTTGCCATTTTTGCCTTGTCTTGCTTTGCCATTTTGCCTTTCCTTGCATTGCCCTTTAGCCTTACCTTGCCTTGTCATGCTTTGCCCTTTTGCCTTGCCTTGCCTTGTCATGCTTTGCCCTTTTGACTTGCTTTGCTTTGCCCTTTTGCCTTGCCTTTCCTTGTTTTGCCGTTTTGAATTGCCTTGCATTGCCTTGCTTTCATCTTTGCCTTGACGTGTCTTCCTTATCCTTTTGCCTTGCCTTGCTTTGCCTTGCTTTACCCTTTTGCCTTCCCTTGCCTTTGCCTTTCCATGCCTTGCTTTGCCCCTTTGCCTTACCTTGCCTTGCTATGCCCTTTTGCCTTGCCTTGCTTTGCTATGCCCTTTTGCCTTGCCTTGCTTTGTCTCTTTGCCTTGTCTTGCCTTGCCTTCCTTTCTCCTTTTGCCCTGATTTGCCTTGCCTTTCTTTTGACCTTTTGCCTTGCCTTGCCATGCTTTGCTCTTTTTCCTTGCCTTGCTTTGCCGTTTTGTCTTTCCTTGCCTTGCCTTGCTTTGCCATTTTCCCTTGCCTTGCTTTCCCCTTTTGCCTTGCCTTTCCTTGCTTTGGCCTTTTTCCTGGCCTTGCCATGGTTTGTCCTTTTGACTTACCTTGCCTTGCCTCTCTTTGCACTTTTGCCTGGCCTTGCTTTGCCCTTTTGCCTTGCCTTGCTTTGCCATTTTGCCTTTCCTTGAATTGCCCTTTTGCCTTACCTTGCCTTGACTTGCTATACCCTTTTTCCTTGCCTTGCCTTGTCATGCTTTGCCCTTTTGACTTGCCTTGCTTTGCCCTTTTGCCTTGCCTTGCTTTGCCCTTTTGCCTTGCTTTGCCTTGTTATGCTTTGCCCTTTTGCCTTGCCTTGCTTTGCCATTTTGCCTTTCCTTGAATTGCCCTTTTGCCTTACTTTGCCTTGACTTGCTATACCCTTTTTCCTTGCCTTGCCTTGTCATACTTTGCCATTTTGACTTGCTTTGCTTTGCCCTTTTGCCTTGCCTTGCTTTGCCATTTTGCCTTTCCTTGAATTGCCCTTTTGCCTTACCTTGCTATACCCTTTTTCCTTGCCTTGCCTTGTCATGCTTTGCCCTTTTGACTTTCCTCGCTTTGCCCTTTTGCCTTGTCTTGCTTTGCCCTTTTGCCTTGCTTTGCCTTGTTATGCTTTCCCTTTTGCCTTGTCTTGCTTTGCCATTTTGCCTTTCCTTGCATTGCCCTTTTGCCTTACCTTGCCTTGTCATGCTTTGCCCTTTTGCCTTGATTTGCCTTGTCATGCTTTGCCCTTTGACTTGCTTTGCTTTGCCCTTTTGCCTTGCCTTTCCTTGTTTTGCCGTTTTCAATTTCCTTGCATTGCCTTACTTTCATCTTTGCCTTGCCTTGACGTGTCTTCCTTATCCTTTCGCCTTGACTTGCTTTGCTTTCCCCTTTTGCCTTGCCTTACCTTGCCTTGCTTTGCCTCTTTGCCTTGTCTTGCCTTGCCTTCCTTTCTCCTTTTGCCCTGATTTGCCTTGCCTTTCTTTTGACCTTTTGCCTTGCCTTGCCTTGCCATGCTTTGCTCTTTTTCCTTGCCTTGCTTTGCCCTTTTGTCTTGCCTTGCCTTGCTTTGCCATTTTCCCTTGCCTTGCTTTGCCCTTTTGCCTTACCTTTCCTTGCTTTGGCCTTTTTCCTGGCCTTGCCATGGTTTGTCCTTTTGACTTACCTTGCCTTGCCTTTCTTTGCCCTTTTGCCTGGCCTTGCATTGAGTTGCCCTTTTTCCTTGCCTTGCCTTTTCATGCTTTGCCCTTTTGCCTTGCCTTGCTTTGCCATTTTGCCTTTCCTTGAATTGCCCTTTTGCCTTACCTTGCCTTGACTTGCTATACCCTTTTTCCTTGCCTTGCCTTGTCATGCTTTGCCCTTTTGACTTGCCTTGCTTTGCCCTTTTGCCTTGCTTTGCCTTGTTATGCTTTGCCCTTTTGCCTTGTCTTGCTTTGCCATTTTGCCTTTCCTTGAATTGCCCTTTTGCCTTACCTTGCCTTGTCATGCTTTGCCCTTTTGCCTTGCCTTGCCTTGTCATGCTTTGCCCTTTTGACTTGCTTTGCTTTGCCCTTTTGCCTTGCCTTTCCTTGTTTTGCCGTTTTGAATTGCCTTGCATTGCCTTGCTTTCATATTTGCCTTGCCTTGACGTGTCTTCCTTATCCTTTTGCCTTGCCTTGCTTTGCTTTCTCCTTTTCCCTTGCCTTTCCTTGCCTTGCTTTACCCTTTTGCCTTCCCTTGCCTTTGCCTTTCCATACCTTGCTTTGCCCCTTTGCCTTACCTTGCCTTGCTATGCCCTTTTGCCTTGCCTTGCTTTGTCTCTTTGCCTTGTCTTGCCTTGCCTTCCTTTCTCCTTTTGCCGTTTTGAATTGCCTTTCTTTTGACTTTTTGCCTTGCCTTGCCATGCTTTGCTCTTTTTCCTTGCCTTGCTTTGCCCTTTTGTCTTTCCTTGCCTTGCCTTGCTTTGCCCTTTTGCCTTGCCTTGCTTTGCCCTTTTGCCTTGCTTTGCCTTGTTATGCTTTGCCCTTTTGCCTTGCCTTGCTTTGCCATTTTGCCTTTCCTTGAATTGCCCTTTTGCCTTACTTTGCCTTGACTTGCTATACCCTTTTTCCTTGCCTTGCCTTGTCATACTTTGCCATTTTGACTTGCTTTGCTTTGCCCTTTTGCCTTGCCTTGCTTTGCCATTTTGCCTTTCCTTGAATTGCCCTTTTGCCTTACCTTGCCTTGACTTGCTCTACCCTTTTTCCTTGCCTTGCCTTGTCATGCTTTGCTCTTTTGACTTGCTTTGCTTTGTCCTTTTGCCTTGCCTTGCTTTGCCATTTTGCCTTTCCTTGAATTGCCCTTTTGCCTTACCTTGCCTTGATTTGCTATACCCTTTTTCCTTGCCTTGCCTTGTCATGCTTTGCCCTTTTGACTTTCCTTGCTTTGCCCTTTTGCCTTGCCTTGCTTTGCCCTTCTGCCTTGCTTTGCCTTGTTATGCTTTCCCTTTTGCCTTGTCTTGCTTTGCCATTTTGCTTTTCCTTGCATTGCCCTTTTGCCTTACCTTGCCTTGACATGCTTTACCCTTTTGCCTTGCCTTGCCTTTTCATGCTTTGCCATTTTGCATTGCCTTGCCTTGTCATGCTTTGCCCTTTTGACTTGCTTTGCTTTGCCCTTTTGCCTTGCCTTTCCTTGTTTTGCCGTTTTCAATTTCCTTGCATTGCCTTACTTTCATCTTTGCCTTGCCTTGACGTGTCTTCCTTATCCTTTCGCCTTGACTTGCTTTGCTTTCCCCTTTTGCCTTGCTTTGCCTTGTTATGCTTTGCCCTTTTGCCTTGTCTTGCTTTGCCATTTTGCCTTTCCTTGCATTGCCCTTTTGCCTTACCTTGCCTTGTCATGCTTTGCCCTTTTGACTTGCTTTGCTTTGCCCTTTTGCCTTGCCTTTCCTTGTTTTGCCGTTTTGAATTGCCTTGCATTGCCTTACTTTCATCTTTGCCTTGCCTTGACGTGTCTTCCTTATCATTTTGCCTTGCCTTGCTTTGCTTTCCCCTTTTTCCTTGCCTTTCCTTGCCTTGCTTTACCCTTTTGCCTTCCTTTGCCTTGCCTTTCCATGCCTTCCTTTGACCCTTTGCCTTGCCTTGCTTTGACTCTCTGCCTTGACTTGCCTTGCTTTCCTTTCTCCTTTTGCCCTGATTTGCCTTGCCTTTCTTTTGACCTTTTGCCTTGCCTTGCCTTGCCATGCTTTGCTCTTTTTCCTTGCCTTGCTTTGCCCTTTTGTCTTGCCTTACCTTGCCTTGCTGTGCCATTTTCCCTTGCCTTGCTTTCCCCTTTTGCCTTGCCTTTCCTTGCTTTGGCCTTTTTCCTGGCCTTGCCATGGTTTGTCCTTTTGACTTTACTTGCCTTGCCTTTCTTTGCACTTTTGCCCGGCCTTGCATTGAGTTGCCCTTTTTCCTTGCCTTGCCATGCTTTGCCCTTTTGCCTTGCCTTGCTTTGCCATTTTGCCTTGCTTTGCCTTGTTATGCTTTGCCCTTTTGCCTTGCCTTGCTTTGCCATTTTGCCTTTCCTTGAATTGCCCTTTTGCCTTACCTTGCCTTGACTTGCTATAGCCTTTTTCCTTGCCTTGCCTTGTCATACTTTGCCATTTTGACTTGCTTTGCTTTGCCCTTTTGCCTTGCCTTGCTTTGCCATTTTGCCTTTCCTTGAATTGCCCTTTTGCCTTACCTTGCCTTGACTTGCTATACCCTTTTTCCTTGCCTTGCCTTGTCATGCTTTGCCCTTTTGACTTGCCTTGCTTTGCCCTTTTGCCTTGCTTTGCCTTGTTATGCTTTGCCATTTTTGCCTTGTCTTGCTTTGCCATTTTGCCTTTCCTTGCATTGCCCTTTAGCCTTACCTTGCCTTGTCATGCTTTGCCCTTTTGCCTTGCCTTGCCTTGTCATGCTTTGCCCTTTTGACTTGCTTTGCTTTGCCCTTTTGCCTTGCCTTTCCTTGTTTTGCCGTTTTGAATTGCCTTGCATTGCCTTGCTTTCATCTTTGCCTTGACGTGTCTTCCTTATCCTTTTGCCTTGCCTTGCTTTGCTTTCTCCTTTTCCCTTGCCTTTCCTTGCCTTGCTTTACCCTTTTGCCTTCCCTTGCCTTTGCCTTTCCATGCCTTGCTTTGCCCCTTTGCCTTACCTTGCCTTGCTATGCCCTTTTGCCTTGCCTTGCTTTGTCTCTTTGCCTTGTCTTGCCTTGCCTTCCTTTCTCCTTTTGCCCTGATTTGCCTTGCCTTTCTTTTGACCTTTTGCCTTGCCTTGCCATGCTTTGCTCTTTTTCCTTGCCTTGCTTTGCCGTTTTGTCTTTCCTTGCCTTGCCTTGCTTTGCCATTTTCCCTTGCCTTGCTTTCCCCTTTTGCCTTGCCTTTCCTTGCTTTGGCCTTTTTCCTGGCCTTGCCATGGTTTGTCCTTTTGACTTACCTTGCCTTGCCTCTCTTTGCACTTTTGCCTGGCCTTGCTTTGCCCTTTTGCCTTGCCTTGCTTTGCCATTTTGCCTTTCCTTGAATTGCCCTTTTGCCTTACCTTGCCTTGACTTGCTATACCCTTTTTCCTTGCCTTGCCTTGTCATGCTTTGCCCTTTTGCCTTGCCTTGCTTTGCCCTTTTGCCTTGCCTTGCTTTGCCCTTTTGCCTTGCTTTGCCTTGTTATGCTTTGCCCTTTTGCCTTGCCTTGCTTTGCCATTTTGCCTTTCCTTGAATTGCCCTTTTGCCTTACTTTGCCTTGACTTGCTATACCCTTTTTCCTTGCCTTGCCTTGTCATACTTTGCCATTTTGACTTGCTTTGCTTTGCCCTTTTGCCTTGCCTTGCTTTGCCATTTTGCCTTTCCTTGAATTGCCCTTTTGCCTTACCTTGCTATACCCTTTTTCCTTGCCTTGCCTTGTCATGCTTTGCCCTTTTGACTTTCCTCGCTTTGCCCTTTTGCCTTGTCTTGCTTTGCCCTTTTGCCTTGCTTTGCCTTGTTATGCTTTCCCTTTTGCCTTGTCTTGCTTTGCCATTTTGCCTTTCCTTGCATTGCCCTTTTGCCTTACCTTGCCTTGTCATGCTTTGCCCTTTTGCCTTGATTTGCCTTGTCATGCTTTGCCCTTTTGACTTGCTTTGCTTTGCCCTTTTGCCTTGCCTTTCCTTGTTTTGCCGTTTTCAATTTCCTTGCATTGCCTTACTTTCATCTTTGCCTTGCCTTGACGTGTCTTCCTTATCCTTTCGCCTTGACTTGCTTTGCTTTCCCCTTTTGCCTTGCCTTACCTTGCCTTGCTTTGCCTCTTTGCCTTGTCTTGCCTTGCCTTCCTTTCTCCTTTTGCCCTGATTTGCCTTGCCTTTCTTTTGACCTTTTGCCTTGCCTTGCCTTGCCATGCTTTGCTCTTTTTCCTTGCCTTGCTTTGCCCTTTTGTCTTGCCTTGCCTTGCTTTGCCATTTTCCCTTGCCTTGCTTTGCCCTTTTGCCTTACCTTTCCTTGCTTTGGCCTTTTTCCTGGCCTTGCCATGGTTTGTCCTTTTGACTTACCTTGCCTTGCCTTTCTTTGCCCTTTTGCCTGGCCTTGCATTGAGTTGCCCTTTTTCCTTGCCTTGCCTTTTCATGCTTTGCCCTTTTGCCTTGCCTTGCTTTGCCATTTTGCCTTTCCTTGAATTGCCCTTTTGCCTTACCTTGCCTTGACTTGCTATACCCTTTTTCCTTGCCTTGCCTTGTCATGCTTTGCCCTTTTGACTTGCCTTGCTTTGCCCTTTTGCCTTGCTTTGCCTTGTTATGCTTTGCCCTTTTGCCTTGCCTTGCCTTGTCATGCTTTGCCCTTTTGACTTGCTTTGCTTTGCCCTTTTGCCTTTCCTTTCCTTGTTTTGCCGTTTTGAATTGCCTTGCTTTGCCTTGCTTTCATCTTTGCCTTGCCTTGACGTGTCTTCCTTATCCTTTTGCCTTGCCTTACTTAGCTTTCTCCTTTTCCCTTGCCTTTCCTTGCCTTGCTTTACCATTTTGCCTTCCCTTGCCTTTGCCTTTCCATGCCTTGCTTTGCCCCTTTGCCTTAACTTGCCTTGATAAGCCCTTTTGCCTTGCCTTGCTTTGTCTCTTTGCCTTGTCTTGCCTTGCCTTCCTTTCTCCTTTTGCCCTGATTTGCCTTGCCTTTCTTTTGCCCTTTTGTCTTTCCTTGCCTTGCCTTGCTTTGCCATTTTCCCTTGCCTTGCTTTCCCCTTTTGCCTTGCCTTTCCTTGCTTTGGCCTTTTTCCTGGCCTTGCCATGGTTTCTCCTTTTGACTTACCTTGCCTTGCCTTTCTTTGCACTTTTGCCTGGCCTTGCTTTGCCCTTTTGCCTTGCCTTGCTTTGCCATTTTGCCTTTCCTTGAATTGCCCTTTTGCCTTACCTTGCCTTGACTTGCTATACCCTTTTTCCTTGCCTTGCCTTGTCATGCTTTGCCCTTTTGCCTTGCCTTGCTTTGCCCTTTTGCCTTGCCTTGCTTTGCCCTTTTGCCTTGCTTTGCCTTGTTATGCTTTGCCCTTTTGCCTTGCCTTGCTTTGCCATTTTGCCTTTCCTTGAATTGCCCTTTTGCCTTACCTTGCCTTGACTTGCTATACCCTTTTTCCTTGCCTTGCCTTGTCATGCTTTGCCCTTTTGACTTGCTTTGCTTTGTCCTTTTGCCTTGCCTTGCTTTGCCATTTTGCCTTTCCTTGCTTTGGCCTTTTGCCTTACCTTGCCTTGACTTGCTATACCCTTTTTCCTTGCCTTGCCTTGTCATGCTTTGCCCTTTTGACTTTCCTTGCTTTGCCCTTTTGCCTTGCCTTGCTTTGCCCTTCTGCCTTGCTTTGCCTTGTTATGCTTTCCCTTTTGCCTTGCCTTGCTTTGCCATTTTGCCTTTCCTTGAATTGCCCTTTTGCCTTACCTTGCCTTGCCTTGCTTTGCCCTTTTGCCTTGCTTTGCCTTGTTATGCTTTCCCTTTTGCCTTGTCTTGCTTTGCCATTTTGCTTTTCCTTGCATTGCCCTTTTGCCTTACCTTGCCTTGACATGCTTTACCCTTTTGCCTTGCCTTGCCTTTTCATGCTTTGCCATTTTGCATTGCCTTGCCTTGTCATGCTTTGCCCTTTTGACTTGCTTTGCTTTGCCCTTTTGCCTTGCCTTTCCTTGTTTTGCCGTTTTCAATTTCCTTGCATTGCCTTACTTTCATCTTTGCCTTGCCTTGACGTGTCTTCCTTATCCTTTCGCCTTGCCTTGCTTTGCTTTCCCCTTTTGCCTTGCCTTACCTTGCCTTGATTTGCCTCTTTGCCTTGTCTTGCCTTGCCTTCCTTTTGCCCTGATTTGCCTTGCCTTTCTTTTGACCTTTTGCCTTGCCTTGTCTTGCCATGCTTTGCTCTTTTTCCTTGCCTTGCCCTTTTGTCTTGCCTTGCCTTGCCTTGCTTTGTCATTTTCCCTTGCCTTGCTTTTCCCTTTTGCCTTGCCTTTCCTTGCTTTGGCCTTTTTCCTGGCCTTGCCATGGTTTGTCCTTTTGACTACCTTGCCTTGCCTTTCTTTGCCCTTTTGCCTGGCCTTGCATTGAGTTGCCCTTTTTCCTTGCCTTGCCATGCTTTGCCCTTTTGCCTTGCCTTGCTTTGCCATTTTGTCTTTCCTTGAATTGCCCTTTTGCCTTACCTTGCCTTGACTTGCTATACCCTTTTTCCTTGCCTTGCCTCTTCATGCTTTGCCCTTTTGACTTGCCTTTCTTTGCCCTTTTGCCTTGCTTTCCCTTGTTATGCTTTGCCCTTTTGCCTTGTCTTGCTTTGCCATTTTGCCTTTCCTTGCATTGCCCTTTTGCCTTACCTTGCCTTGACATGCTTTGCCCTTTTGCCTTGCCTTTCCTTGTTTTGCAATTTTGAATTGCCTTGCATTGCCTTACTTTATCTTTGCCTTGCCTTGACGTGTCTTCCTTATCATTTTGCCTTGCCTTGCTTTGCTTTCCCCTTTTGCCTTCCCTTTCCTTGCCTTGCTTTACCCTTTTGCCTTCCTTTGCCTTGCCTTTCCATGCCTTCCTTTGACCCTTTGCCTTGCCTTGCTTTGACTCTTTGCCTTGACTTGCCTTGCTTTCCTTTCTTCTTTTGCCCTGATTTGCCTTGCCTTTCTTTTGACCTTTTGCTTTGCCTTGCCTTGCCATGCTTTGCTCTTTTTCCTTGCCTTGCTTTGCCCTTTTGTCTTGCCTTACCTTGCCTTGCTTTGCCATTTTCCCTTGCCTTGCTTTCCCCTTTTGCCTTGCCTTTCCTTGCTTTGGCCTTTTTCCTGGCCTTGCCATGGTTTGTCCTTTTGACTTACCTTGCCTTGCCTTTCTTTGCACTTTTGCCCGGCCTTGCATTGAGTTGCCCTTTTCCTTGCCTTGCCATGCTTTGCCCTTTTGCCTTGCCTTGCTTTGCCCTTTTGCCTTGCTTTGCCTTGTTATGCTTTGCCCTTTTGCCTTGCCTTGCTTTGCCATTTTGCCTTTCCTTGAATTGCCCTTTTGCCTTACCTTGCCTTGACTTGCTATAGCCTTTTTCCTTGCCTTGCCTTGTCATACTTTGCCATTTTGACTTGCTTTGCTTTGCCCTTTTGCCTTGCCTTGCTTTGCCATTTTGCCTTGCCTTGCTTTGCCCTTTTGCCTTGCTTTGCCTTGTTATGCTTTGCCCTTTTGCCTTGCCTTGCTTTGCCATTTTGCCTTTCCTTGAATTGCCCTTTTGCCTTACCTTGCCTTGACTTGCTATACCCTTTTTCCTTGCCTTGCCTTGTCATGCTTTGCCCTTTTGACTTGCCTTGCTTTGCCCTTTTGCCTTGCTTTGCCTTGTTATGCTTTGCCCTTTTGCCTTGTCTTGCTTTGCCATTTTGCCTTTCCTTGCATTGCCCTTTTGCCTTACCTTGCCTTGTCATGCTTTGCCCTTTTGCCTTGCCTTGCCTTGTCATGCTTTGCCCTTTTGACTTGCTTTGCTTTGCCCTTTTGCCTTGCCTTTCCTTGTTTTGCCGTTTTGAATTGCCTTGCATTGCCTTGCTTTCATCTTTGCCTTGCCTTGACGTGTCTTCCTTATCCTTTTGCCTTGCCTTGCTTTGCTTTCTCCTTTTCCCTTGCCTTTCCTTGCCTTGCTTTACCCTTTTGCCTTCCCTTGCCTTTGCCTTTCCATGCCTTGCTTTGCCCCTTTGCCTTACCTTGCCTTGCTATGCCCTTTTGCCTTGCCTTGCTTTGTCTCTTTGCCTTGTCTTGCCTTGCCTTCCTTTCTCCTTTTGCCCTGATTTGCCTTGCCTTTATTTTGACTTTTTGCCTTGCCTTGCCATGCTTTGCTCTTTTTCCTTGCCTTGCTTTGCCATTTTGTCTTTCCTTGCCTTGCCTTGCTTTGCCATTTTCCCTTGCCTTGCTTTCCCCTTTTGCCTTGCCTTTCCTTGCTTTGGCCTATTTCCTGGCCTTGCCATGGTTTGTCCTTTTGACTTACCTTGCCTTGCCTTTCTTTGTACTTTTGCCTGGCCTTGCTTTGCCCTTTTGCCTTGCCTTGCTTTGCCATTTTGCCTTTCCTTGAATTGCCCTTTTGCCTTACCTTGCCTTGACTTGCTATACCCTTTTTCCTTGCCTTGCCTTGTCATGCTTTGCCCTTTTGACTTGCCTTGCTTTGCCCTTTTGCCTTGCCTTGCTTTGCCCTTTTGCCTTGCTTTGCCTTGTTATGCTTTGCCCTTTTGCCTTGCCTTGCTTTGCCATTTTGCCTTTCCTTGAATTGCCCTTTTGCCTTACTTTGCCTTGACTTGCTATACCCTTTTTCCTTGCCTTGCCTTGTCATACTTTGCCATTTTGACTTGCTTTGCTTTGCCCTTTTGCCTTGCCTTGCTTTGCCATTTTGCCTTTCCTTGAATTGCCCTTTTGCCTTACCTTGCCTTGACTTGCTATACCCTTTTTCCTTGCCTTGCCTTGTCATGCTTTGCCCTTTTGACTTGCTTTGCTTTGTCCTTTTGCCTTGCCTTGCTTTGCCATTTTGCCTTTCCTTGAATTGCCCTTTTGCCTTACCTTGCCTTGACTTGCTATACCCTTTTTCCTTGCCTTGCCTTGTCATGCTTTGCCCTTTTGACTTTCCTTGCTTTGCCCTTTTGCCTTGCCTTGCTTTGCCCTTCTGCCTTGCTTTGCCTTGTTATGCTTTCCCTTTTGCCTTGTCTTGCTTTGCCATTTTGCTTTTCCTTGCATTGCCCTTTTGCCTTACCTTGCCTTGACATGCTTTACCCTTTTGCCTTGCCTTGCCTTTTCATGCTTTGCCATTTTGCATTGCCTTGCCTTGTCATGCTTTGCCCTTTTGACTTGCTTTGCTTTGCCCTTTTGCCTTGCCTTTCCTTGTTTTGCCGTTTTCAATTTCCTTGCATTGCCTTACTTTCATCTTTGCCTTGCCTTGACGTGTCTTCCTTATCCTTTCGCCTTGACTTGCTTTGCCTTCCCCTTTTGCCTTGCTTTGCCTTGTTATGCTTTGCCCTTTTGCCTTGTCTTGCTTTGCCATTTTGCCTTTCCTTGCATTGCCCTTTTGCCTTACCTTGCCTTGTCATGCTTTGCCCTTTTGACTTGCTTTGCTTTGCCCTTTTGCCTTGCCTTTCCTTGTTTTGCCGTTTTGAATTGCCTTGCATTGCCTTACTTTCATCTTTGCCTTGCCTTGACGTGTCTTCCTTATCATTTTGCCTTGCCTTGCTTTGCTTTCCCCTTTTTCCTTGCCTTTCCTTGCCTTGCTTTACCCTTTTGCCTTCCTTTGCCTTGCCTTTCCATGCCTTCCTTTGACCCTTTGCCTTGCCTTGCTTTGACTCTCTGCCTTGACTTGCCTTGCCTTCCTTTCTCCTTTTGCCCTGATTTGCCTTGCCTTTCTTTTGCCCTTTTGTCTTTCCTTGCCTTGCCTTGCTTTGCCATTTTCCCTTGCCTTGCTTTCCCCTTTTGCCTTGCCTTTCCTTGCTTTGGCCTTTTTCCTGGCCTTGCCATGGTTTGTCCTTTTGACTTACCTTGCCTTGCCTTTCTTTGCACTTTTGCCTGGCCTTGCTTTGCCCTTTTGCCTTGCCTTGCTTTGCCATTTTGCCTTTCCTTGAATTGCCCTTTTGCCTTACCTTGCCTTGTCATGCTTTGCCCTTTTGCCTTGCCTTGCCTTGTCATGCTTTGCCCTTTTGACTTGCTTTGCTTTGCCCTTTTGCCTTGCCTTTCCTTGTTTTGCCGTTTTGAATTGCCTTGCATTGCCTTGCTTTCATATTTGCCTTGCCTTGACGTGTCTTCCTTATCCTTTTGCCTTGCCTTGCTTTGCTTTCTCCTTTTCCCTTGCCTTTCCTTGCCTTGTTTTACCCTTTTGCCTTACCTTGCCTTGCTATGCCCTTTTGCCTTGCCTTGCTTTGTCTCTTTGCCTTGTCTTGCCTTGCCTTCCTTTCTCCTTTTGCCGTTTTGAATTGCCTTTCTTTTGACTTTTTGCCTTGCCTTGCCATGCTTTGCTCTTTTTCCTTGCCTTGCTTTGCCCTTTTGTCTTTCCTTGCCTTGCCTTGCTTTGCCATTTTCCCTTGCCTTGCTTTCCCCTTTTGCCTTGCCTTTCCTTGCTTAGGCCTATTTCCTGGCCTTGCCATGGTTTGTCCTTTTGACTTACCTTGCCTTGCATTTCTTTGCACTTTTGCCTGGCCTTGCTTTGCCCTTTTGCCTTGCCTTGCTTTGCCATTTTGCCTTTCCTTGAATTGCCCTTTTGCCTTACCTTGCCTTGACTTGCTATACCCTTTTTCCTTGCCTTGCCTTGTCATGCTTTGCCCTTTTGACTTGCTTTGCTTTGTCCTTTTGCCTTGCCTTGCTTTGCCATTTTGCCTTTCCTTGAATTGCCCTTTTGCCTTACCTTGCCTTGACTTGCTATACCCTTTTTCCTTGCCTTGCCTTGTCATGCTTTGCCCTTTTGACTTTCCTTGCTTTGCCCTTTTGCCTTGCCTTGCTTTGCCCTTCTGCCTTGCTTTGCCTTGTTATGCTTTCCCTTTTGCCTTGTCTTGCTTTGCCATTTTGCTTTTCCTTGCATTGCCCTTTTGCCTTACCTTGCCTTGACATGCTTTACCCTTTTGCCTTGCCTTGCCTTTTCATGCTTTGCCATTTTGCATTGCCTTGCCTTGTCATGCTTTGCCCTTTTGACTTGCCTTTCCTTGTTTTGCCGTTTTCAATTTCCTTGCATTGCCTTACTTTCATCTTTGCCTTGCCTTGACGTGTCTTCCTTATCCTTTCGCCTTGACTTGCTTTGCTTTCCCCTTTTGCCTTGCCTTACCTTGCCTTGCTTTGCCTCTTTGCCTTGTCTTGCCTTGCCTTCCTTTCTCCTTTTGCCCTGATTTGCCTTGCCTTTCTTTTGACCTTTTGCCTTGCCTTGCCTTGCCATGCTTTGCTCTTTTTCCTTGCCTTGCTTTGCCCTTTTGTCTTGCCTTGCCTTGCCTTGCTTTGCCATTTTCCCTTGCCTTGCTTTCCCCTTTTGCCTTGCCTTTCCTTGCTTTGGCCTTTTTCCTGGCCTTGCCATGGTTTGTCCTTTTGACTTACCTTGCCTTGCCTTTCTTTGCCCTTTTGCCTGGCCTTGCATTGAGTTGCCCTTTTTCCTTGCCTTGCCTTTTCATGCTTTGCCCTTTTGCCTTGCCTTGCTTTGCCATTTTGCCTTTCCTTGAATTGCCCTTTTGCCTTACCTTGCCTTGACTTGCTATACCCTTTTTCCTTGCCTTGCCTTGTCATGCTTTGCCCTTTTGACTTGCCTTGCTTTGCCCTTTTGCCTTGCTTTGCCTTGTTATGCTTTGCCCTTTTGACTTGCCTTGCTTTGCCCTTTTGCCTTGCTTTGCCTTGTTATGCTTTGCCCTTTTGACTTGCCTTGCTTTGCCCTTTTTCCTTGCCTTGCCTTGTCATGCTTTGCCCTTTTGCCTTGCCTTGCCTTGTCATGCTTTGCCCTTTTGACTTGCTTTGCTTTGCCCTTTTGCCTTTCCTTTCCTTGTTTTGCCGTTTTGAATTGCCTTGCATTGCCTTGCTTTCATCTTTGCCTTGCCTTGACGTGTCTTCCTTATCCTTTTGCCTTGCCTTGCTTTGCTTTCTCCTTTTCCCTTGCCTTTCCTTGCCTTGCTTTACCATTTTGCCTTCCCTTGCCTTTGCCTTTCCATGCCTTGCTTTGCCCCTTTGCCTTAACTTGCCTTGCTATGCCCTTTTGCCTTGCCTTGCTTTGTCTCTTTGCCTTGTCTTGCCTTGCCTTCCTTTCTCCTTTTGCCCTGATTTGCCTTGCCTTTCTTTTGCCCTTTTGTCTTTCCTTGCCTTGCCTTGCTTTGCCATTTTCCCTTGCCTTGCTTTCCCCTTTTGCCTTGCCTTTCCTTGCTTTGGCCTTTTTCCTGGCCTTGCCATGGTTTGTCCTTTTGACTTACCTTGCCTTGCCTTTCTTTGCCCTTTTGCCTGGCCTTGCATTGAGTTGCCCTTTTTCCTTGCCTTGCCTTTTCATGCTTTGCCCTTTTGCCTTGCCTTGCTTTGCCATTTTGCCTTTCCTTGAATTGCCCTTTTGCCTTACCTTGCCTTGACTTGCTATACCCTTTTTCCTTGCCTTGCCTTGTCATGCTTTGCCCTTTTGACTTGCCTTGCTTTGCCCTTTTGCCTTGCTTTGCCTTGTTATGCTTTGCCCTTTTGACTTGCCTTGCTTTGCCCTTTTGCCTTGCTTTGCCTTGTTATGCTTTGCCCTTTTGACTTGCCTTGCTTTGCCCTTTTTCCTTGCCTTGCCTTGTCATGCTTTGCTCTTTTGCCTTGCCTTGCCTTGTCATGCTTTGCCCTTTTGACTTGCTTTGCTTTGCCCTTTTGCCTTTCCTTTCCTTGTTTTGCCGTTTTGAATTGCCTTGCATTGCCTTGCTTTCATCTTTGCCTTGCCTTGACGTGTCTTCCTTATCCTTTTGCCTTGCCTTGCTTTGCTTTCTCCTTTTCCCTTGCCTTTCCTTGCCTTGCTTTACCATTTTGCCTTCCCTTGCCTTTGCCTTTCCATGCCTTGCTTTGCCCCTTTGCCTTAACTTGCCTTGCTATGCCCTTTTGCCTTGCCTTGCTTTGTCTCTTTGCCTTGTCTTGCCTTGCCTTCCTTTCTCCTTTTGCCCTGATTTGCCTTGCCTTTCTTTTGCCCTTTTGTCTTTCCTTGCCTTGCCTTGCTTTGCCATTTTCCCTTGCCTTGCTTTCCCCTTTTGCCTTGCCTTTACTTGCTTTGGCCTTTTTCCTGGCCTTGCCATGGTTTGTCCTTTTGACTTACCTTGCCTTGCCTTTCTTTGCACTTTTGCCTGGCCTTGCTTTGCCCTTTTGCCTTGCCTTGCTTTGCCATTTTGCCTTTCCTTGAATTGCCCTTTTGCCTTACCTTGCCTTGACTTGCTATACCCTTTTTCCTTGCCTTGCCTTGTCATGCTTTGCCCTTTTGACTTGCCTTGCTTTGCCCTTTTGCCTTGCCTTGCTTTGCCCTTTTGCCTTGCTTTGCCTTGTTATGCCTTGCCCTTTTGCCTTGCCTTGCTTTGCCATTTTGCCTTTCCTTGAATTGCCCTTTTGCCTTACTTTGCCTTGATTTGCTATACCCTTTTTCCTTGCCTTGCCTTGTCATACTTTGCCATTTTGACTTGCTTTGCTTTGCCCTTTTGCCTTGCCTTGCTTTGCCATTTTGCCTTTCCTTGAATTGCCCTTTTGCCTTACCTTGCCTTGACTTGCTATACCCTTTTTCCTTGCCTTGCCTTGTCATGCTTTGCCCTTTTGACTTGCTTTGCTTTGTCCTTTTGCCTTGCCTTGCTTTGCCATTTTGCCTTTCCTTGAATTGCCCTTTTGCCTTACCTTGCTATACCCTTTTTCCTTGCCTTGCCTTGTCATGCTTTGCCCTTTTGACTTTCCTTGCTTTGCCCTTTTGCCTTGTCTTGCTTTGCCCTTTTGCCTTGCTTTGCCTTGTTATGCTTTTCCTTTTGCCTTGTCTTGCTTTGCCATTTTGCTTTTCCTTGCATTGCCCTTTTGCCTTACCTTGCCTTGACATGCTTTGCCCTTTTGCCTTGATTTGCCTTGTCATGCTTTGCCCTTTTGACTTGCTTTGCTTTGCCCTTTTGCCTTGCCTTTCCTTGTTTTGCCGTTTTCAATTTCCTTGCATTGCCTTACTTTCATCTTTGCCTTGCCTTGACGTGTCTTCCTTATCCTTTCGCCTTGACTTGCTTTGCTTTCCCCTTTTGCCTTGCCTTACCTTGCCTTGCTTTGCCTCTTTGCCTTGTCTTGCCTTGCCCTCCTTTCTCCTTTTGCCCTGATTTGCCTTGCCTTGCTTTGCCCTTTTGTCTTGCCTTGCCTTGCCTTGCTTTGCCATTTTCCCTTGCCTTGCTTTCCCCTTTTGCCTTGCCTTTCCTTGCTTTGGCCTTTTTCCTGGCCTTGCCATGGTTTGTCCTTTTGACTTACCTTGCCTTGCCTTTCTTTGCCCTTTTGCCTGGCCTTGCATTGAGTTGCCCTTTTTCCTTGCCTTGCCTTTTCATGGTTTGCCCTTTTGCCTTGCCTTGCTTTGCCATTTTGCCTTTCCTTGAATTGCCCTTTTGCCTTACCTTGCCTTGACTTGCTATACCCTTTTTCCTTGCCTTGCCTTGTCATGCTTTGCCCTTTTGACTTGCCTTGCTTTGCCCTTTTGCCTTGCTTTGCCTTGTTATGCTTTGCCCTTTTGCCTTGTCTTGCTTTGCCATTTTGCCTTTCCTTGCATTGCCCTTTTGCCTTACCTTGCCTTGTCATGCTTTGCCCTTTTGCCTTGCATTGCCTTGTCATGCTTTGCCCTTTTGACTTGCTTTGCTTTGCCCTTTTGCCTTTCCTTTCCTTGTTTTGCCGTTTTGAATTGCCTTGCATGGCCTTGCTTTCATCTTTGCCTTGCCTTGACGTGTCTTCCTTATCCTTTTGCCTTGCCTTGCTTTGCTTTCTCCTTTTCCCTTGCCTTTCCTTGCCTTGCTTTACCATTTTGCCTTCCCTTGCCTTTGCCTTTCCATGCCTTGCTTTGCCCCTTTGCCTTAACTTGCCTTGCTATGCCCTTTTGCCTTGCCTTGCTCTGTCTCTTTGCCTTGTCTTGCCTTGCCTTCCTTTCTCCTTTTGCCCTGATTTGCCTTGCCTTTCTTTTGCCCTTTTGTCTTTCCTTGCCTTGCCTTGCTTTGCCATTTTCCCTTGCCTTGCTTTCCCCTTTTGCCTTGCCTTTCCTTGCTTTGGCCTTTTTCCTGGCCTTGCCATGGTTTGTCCTTTTGACTTACCTTGCCTTGCCTTTCTTTGCACTTTTGCCTGGCCTTGCTTTGCCCTTTTGCCTTGCCTTGCTTTGCCATTTTGCCTTTCCTTGAATTGCCCTTTTGCCTTACCTTGCCTTGACTTGCTATACCCTTTTTCCTTGCCTTGCCTTGTCATGCTTTGCCCTTTTGACTTGCCTTGCTTTGCCCTTTTGCCTTGCCTTGCTTTGCCCTTTTGCCTTGCTTTGCCTTGTTATGCTTTGCCCTTTTGCCTTGCCTTGCTTTGCCATTTTGCCTTTCCTTGAATTGCCCTTTTGCCTTACTTTGCCTTGACTTGCTATACCCTTTTTCCTTGCCTTGCCTTGTCATACTTTGCCATTTTGACTTGCTTTGCTTTGCCCTTTTGCCTTGCCTTGCTTTGCCATTTTGCCTTTCCTTGAATTGCCCTTTTGCCTTACCTTGCCTTGACTTGCTATACCCTTTTTCCTTGCCTTGCCTTGTCATGCTTTGCCCTTTTGACTTGCTTTGCTTTGTCCTTTTGCCTTGCCTTGCTTTGCCATTTTGCCTTTCCTTGAATTGCCCTTTTGCCTTACCTTGCCTTGACTTGCTATACCCTTTTTCCTTGCCTTGCCTTGTCATGCTTTGCCCTTTTGACTTTCCTTGCTTTGCCCTTTTGCCTTGCCTTGCTTTGCCCTTCTGCCTTGCTTTGCCTTGTTATGCTTTCCCTTTTGCCTTGTCTTGCTTTGCCATTTTGCTTTTCCTTGCATTGCCCTTTTGCCTTACCTTGCCTTGACATGCTTTACCCTTTTGCCTTGCCTTGCCTTTTCATGCTTTGCCATTTTGCATTGCCTTGCCTTGTCATGCTTTGCCCTTTTGACTTGCTTTGCTTTGCCCTTTTGCCTTGCCTTTCCTTGTTTTGCCGTTTTCAATTTCCTTGCATTGCCTTACTTTCATCTTTGCCTTGCCTTGACGTGTCTTCCTTATCCTTTCGCCTTGACTTGCTTTGCTTTCCCCTTTTGCCTTGCCTTACCTTGCCTTGATTTGCCTCTTTGCCTTGTCTTGCCTTGCCTTCCTTTTGCCCTGATTTGCCTTGCCTTTCTTTTGACATTTTGCCTTGCCTTGTCTTGCCATGCTTTGCTCTTTTTCCTTGCCTTGCTTTGCCCTTTTGTCTTGCCTTGCCTTGCCTTGCTTTGCCATTTTCCCTTGCCTTGCTTTTCCCTTTTGCCTTGCCTTTCCTTGCTTTGGCCTTTTTCCTGGCCTTGCCATGGTTTGTCCTTTTGACTACCTTGCCTTGCATTTCTTTGCCCTTTTGCCTGGCCTTGCATTGAGTTGCCCTTTTTCCTTGCCTTGCCATGCTTTGCCCTTTTGCCTTGCCTTGCTTTGCCATTTTGTCTTTCCTTGAATTGCCCTTTTGCCTTACCTTGCCTTGACTTGCTATACCCTTTTTCCTTGCCTTGCCTTTTCATGCTTTGCCCTTTTGACTTGCCTTGCTTTGCCCTTTTGCCTTGCTTTGCCTTGCTTTGCTTTGCCCTTTTGCCTTGCCTTGCTTTGCCATTTTGCCTTTCCTTGCATTGCCCTTTTGCCTTACCTTGCCTTGTCATGCTTTGCCCTTTTGACTTGCTTTGCTTTGCCCTTTTGCCTTGCCTTTCCTTGTTTTGCCGTTTTGAATTGCCTTGCATTGCCTTACTTTCATCTTTGCCTTGCCTTGACGTGTCTTCCTTATCATTTTGCCTTGCCTTGCTTTGCTTTCCCCTTTTGCCTTGCCTTTCCTTGCCTTGCTTTACCCTTTTGCCTTCCTTTGCCTTTCCATGCCTTCCTTTGACCCTTTGCCTTGCCTTGCTTTGACTCTTTGCCTTCACTTGCCTTGCCTTCCTTTCTCCTTTTGCCCTGATTTGCCTTGCCTTTCTTTTGACCTTTTGCCTTGCCTTGCCTTGCCATGCTTTGCTCTTTTTCCTTGCCTTGCTTTGCCCTTTTGTCTTGCCTTACCTTGCCTTGCTGTGCCATTTTCCCTTGCCTTGCTTTCCCCTTTTGCCTTGCCTTTCCTTGCTTTGGCCTTTTTCCTGGCCTTGCCATGGTTTGTCCTTTTGACTTACCTTGCCTTGCCTTTCTTTGCACTTTTGCCCGGCCTTGCATTGAGTTGCCCTTTTTCCTTGCCTTGCCATGCTTTGCCCTTTTGCCTTGCCTTGCTTTGCCCTTTTGCCTTGCTTTGGCTTGTTATGCTTTGCCCTTTTGCCTTGCCTTGCTTTGCCATTTTGCCTTTCCTTGAATTGCCCTTTTGCCTTACCTTGCCTTGACTTGCTATAGCCTTTTTCCTTGCCTTGCCTTGTCATACTTTGCCCTTTTGACTTGCTTTGCTTTGCCCTTTTGCCTTGCCTTTCCTTGTTTTGCCGTTTTGAATTGCCTTGCATTGCCTTGCTTTCATCTTTGCCTTGCCTTGACGTGTCTTCCTTATCCTTTTGCCTTGCCTTGCTTTGCTTTCTCCTTTTCCCTTGCCTTTCCTTGCCTTGCTTTACCCTTTTGCCTTCCCTTGCCTTTGCCTTTCCATGCCTTGCTTTGCCCCTTTGCCTTACCTTGCCTTGCTATGCCCTTTTGCCTTGCCTTGCTTTGTCTCTTTGCCTTGTCTTGCCTTGCCTTCCTTTCTCCTTTTGCCGTTTTGAATTGCCTTTATTTTGACTTTTTGCCTTGCCTTGCCATGCTTTGCTCTTTTTCCTTGCCTTGCTTTGCCCTTTTGTCTTTCCTTGCCTTGCCTTACTTTGCCCTTTTGCCTTGCCTTGCTTTGCCCTTTTGCCTTGCTTTGCCTTGTTATGCTTTGCCCTTTTGCCTTGCCTTGCTTTGCCATTTTGCCTTTCCTTGAATTGCCCTTTTGCCTTACTTTGCCTTGACTTGCTATACCCTTTTTCCTTGCCTTGCCTTGTCATACTTTGCCATTTTGACTTGCTTTGCTTTGCCCTTTTGCCTTGCCTTGCTTTGCCATTTTGCCTTTCCTTGAATTGCCCTTTTGCCTTACCTTGCCTTGACTTGCTATACCCTTTTTCCTTGCCTTGCCTTGTCATGCTTTGCCCTTTTGACTTGCTTTGCTTTGTCCTTTTGCCTTGCCTTGCTTTGCCATTTTGCCTTTCCTTGAATTGCCCTTTTGCCTTACCTTGCCTTGATTTGCTATACCCTTTTTCCTTGCCTTGCCTTGTCATGCTTTGCCCTTTTGACTTTCCTTGCTTTGCCCTTTTGCCTTGCCTTGCTTTGCCCTTCTGCCTTGCTTTGCCTTGTTATGCTTTCCCTTTTGCCTTGTCTTGCTTTGCCATTTTGCTTTTCCTTGCATTGCCCTTTTGCCTTACCTTGCCTTGACATGCTTTACCCTTTTGCCTTGCCTTGCCTTTTCATGCTTTGCCATTTTGCATTGCCTTGCCTTGTCATGCTTTGCCCTTTTGACTTGCTTTGCTTTGCCCTTTTGCCTTGCCTTTCCTTGTTTTGCCGTTTTCAATTTCCTTGCATTGCCTTACTTTCATCTTTGCCTTGCCTTGACGTGTCTTCCTTATCCTTTCGCCTTGACTTGCTTTGCCTTCCCCTTTTGCCTTGCTTTGCCTTGTTATGCTTTGCCCTTTTGCCTTGTCTTGCTTTGCCATTTTGCCTTTCCTTGCATTGCCCTTTTGCCTTACCTTGCCTTGTCATGCTTTGCCCTTTTGACTTGCTTTGCTTTGCCCTTTTGCCTTGCCTTTCCTTGTTTTGCCGTTTTGAATTGCCTTGCATTGCCTTACTTTCATCTTTGCCTTGCCTTGACGTGTCTTCCTTATCATTTTGCCTTGCCTTGCTTTGCTTTCCCCTTTTTCCTTGCCTTTCCTTGCCTTGCTTTACCCTTTTGCCTTCCTTTGCCTTGCCTTTCCATGCCTTCCTTTGACCCTTTGCCTTGCCTTGCTTTGACTCTCTGCCTTGACTTGCCTTGCCTTCCTTTCTCCTTTTGCCCTGATTTGCCTTGCCTTTCTTTTGCCCTTTTGTCTTTCCTTGCCTTGCCTTGCTTTGCCATTTTCCCTTGCCTTGCTTTCCCCTTTTGCCTTGCCTTTCCTTGCTTTGGCCTTTTTCCTGGCCTTGCCATGGTTTGTCCTTTTGACTTACCTTGCCTTGCCTTTCTTTGCACTTTTGCCTGGCCTTGCTTTGCCCTTTTGCCTTGCCTTGCTTTGCCATTTTGCCTTTCCTTGAATTGCCCTTTTGCCTTACCTTGCCTTGTCATGCTTTGCCCTTTTGCCTTGCCTTGCCTTGTCATGCTTTGCCCTTTTGACTTGCTTTGCTTTGCCCTTTTGCCTTGCCTTTCCTTGTTTTGCCGTTTTGAATTGCCTTGCATTGCCTTGCTTTCATATTTGCCTTGCCTTGACGTGTCTTCCTTATCCTTTTGCCTTGCCTTGCTTTGCTTTCTCCTTTTCCCTTGCCTTTCCTTGCCTTGCTTTACCCTTTTGCCTTCCCTTGCCTTTGCCTTTCCATGCCTTGCTTTGCCCCTTTGCCTTACCTTGCCTTGCTATGCCCTTTTGCCTTGCCTTGCTTTGTCTCTTTGCCTTGTCTTGCCTTGCCTTCCTTTCTCCTTTTGCCGTTTTGAATTGCCTTTCTTTTGACTTTTTGCCTTGCCTTGCCATGCTTTGCTCTTTTTCCTTGCCTTGCTTTGCCCTTTTGTCTTTCCTTGCCTTGCCTTGCTTTGCCATTTTCCCTTGCCTTGCTTTCCCCTTTTGCCTTGCCTTTCCTTGCTTAGGCCTATTTCCTGGCCTTGCCATGGTTTGTCCTTTTGACTTACCTTGCCTTGCATTTCTTTGCACTTTTGCCTGGCCTTGCTTTGCCCTTTTGCCTTGCCTTGCTTTGCCATTTTGCCTTTCCTTGAATTGCCCTTTTGCCTTACCTTGCCTTGACTTGCTATACCCTTTTTCCTTGCCTTGCCTTGTCATGCTTTGCCCTTTTGACTTGCTTTGCTTTGTCCTTTTGCCTTGCCTTGCTTTGCCATTTTGCCTTTCCTTGAATTGCCCTTTTGCCTTACCTTGCCTTGACTTGCTATACCCTTTTTCCTTGCCTTGCCTTGTCATGCTTTGCCCTTTTGACTTTCCTTGCTTTGCCCTTTTGCCTTGCCTTGCTTTGCCCTTCTGCCTTGCTTTGCCTTGTTATGCTTTCCCTTTTGCCTTGTCTTGCTTTGCCATTTTGCTTTTCCTTGCATTGCCCTTTTGCCTTACCTTGCCTTGACATGCTTTACCCTTTTGCCTTGCCTTGCCTTTTCATGCTTTGCCATTTTGCATTGCCTTGCCTTGTCATGCTTTGCCCTTTTGACTTGCCTTTCCTTGTTTTGCCGTTTTCAATTTCCTTGCATTGCCTTACTTTCATCTTTGCCTTGCCTTGACGTGTCTTCCTTATCCTTTCGCCTTGACTTGCTTTGCTTTCCCCTTTTGCCTTGCCTTACCTTGCCTTGCTTTGCCTCTTTGCCTTGTCTTGCCTTGCCTTCCTTTCTCCTTTTGCCCTGATTTGCCTTGCCTTTCTTTTGACCTTTTGCCTTGCCTTGCCTTGCCATGCTTTGCTCTTTTTCCTTGCCTTGCTTTGCCCTTTTGTCTTGCCTTGCCTTGCCTTGCTTTGCCATTTTCCCTTGCCTTGCTTTCCCCTTTTGCCTTGCCTTTCCTTGCTTTGGCCTTTTTCCTGGCCTTGCCATGGTTTGTCCTTTTGACTTACCTTGCCTTGCCTTTCTTTGCCCTTTTGCCTGGCCTTGCATTGAGTTGCCCTTTTTCCTTGCCTTGCCTTTTCATGCTTTGCCCTTTTGCCTTGCCTTGCTTTGCCATTTTGCCTTTCCTTGAATTGCCCTTTTGCCTTACCTTGCCTTGACTTGCTATACCCTTTTTCCTTGCCTTGCCTTGTCATGCTTTGCCCTTTTGACTTGCCTTGCTTTGCCCTTTTGCCTTGCTTTGCCTTGTTATGCTTTGCCCTTTTGACTTGCCTTGCTTTGCCCTTTTGCCTTGCTTTGCCTTGTTATGCTTTGCCCTTTTGACTTGCCTTGCTTTGCCCTTTTTCCTTGCCTTGCCTTGTCATGCTTTGCCCTTTTGCCTTGCCTTGCCTTGTCATGCTTTGCCCTTTTGACTTGCTTTGCTTTGCCCTTTTGCCTTTCCTTTCCTTGTTTTGCCGTTTTGAATTGCCTTGCATTGCCTTGCTTTCATCTTTGCCTTGCCTTGACGTGTCTTCCTTATCCTTTTGCCTTGCCTTGCTTTGCTTTCTCCTTTTCCCTTGCCTTTCCTTGCCTTGCTTTACCATTTTGCCTTCCCTTGCCTTTGCCTTTCCATGCCTTGCTTTGCCCCTTTGCCTTAACTTGCCTTGCTATGCCCTTTTGCCTTGCCTTGCTTTGTCTCTTTGCCTTGTCTTGCCTTGCCTTCCTTTCTCCTTTTGCCCTGATTTGCCTTGCCTTTCTTTTGCCCTTTTGTCTTTCCTTGCCTTGCCTTGCTTTGCCATTTTCCCTTGCCTTGCTTTCCCCTTTTGCCTTGCCTTTCCTTGCTTTGGCCTTTTTCCTGGCCTTGCCATGGTTTGTCCTTTTGACTTACCTTGCCTTGCCTTTCTTTGCCCTTTTGCCTGGCCTTGCATTGAGTTGCCCTTTTTCCTTGCCTTGCCTTTTCATGCTTTGCCCTTTTGCCTTGCCTTGCTTTGCCATTTTGCCTTTCCTTGAATTGCCCTTTTGCCTTACCTTGCCTTGACTTGCTATACCCTTTTTCCTTGCCTTGCCTTGTCATGCTTTGCCCTTTTGACTTGCCTTGCTTTGCCCTTTTGCCTTGCTTTGCCTTGTTATGCTTTGCCCTTTTGACTTGCCTTGCTTTGCCCTTTTGCCTTGCTTTGCCTTGTTATGCTTTGCCCTTTTGACTTGCCTTGCTTTGCCCTTTTTCCTTGCCTTGCCTTGTCATGCTTTGCTCTTTTGCCTTGCCTTGCCTTGTCATGCTTTGCCCTTTTGACTTGCTTTGCTTTGCCCTTTTGCCTTTCCTTTCCTTGTTTTGCCGTTTTGAATTGCCTTGCATTGCCTTGCTTTCATCTTTGCCTTGCCTTGACGTGTCTTCCTTATCCTTTTGCCTTGCCTTGCTTTGCTTTCTCCTTTTCCCTTGCCTTTCCTTGCCTTGCTTTACCATTTTGCCTTCCCTTGCCTTTGCCTTTCCATGCCTTGCTTTGCCCCTTTGCCTTAACTTGCCTTGCTATGCCATTTTGCCTTGCCTTGCTTTGTCTCTTTGCCTTGTCTTGCCTTGCCTTCCTTTCTCCTTTTGCCCTGATTTGCCTTGCCTTTCTTTTGCCCTTTTGTCTTTCCTTGCCTTGCCTTGCTTTGCCATTTTCCCTTGCCTTGCTTTCCCCTTTTGCCTTGCCTTTCCTTGCTTTGGCCTTTTTCCTGGCCTTGCCATGGTTTGTCCTTTTGACTTACCTTGCCTTGCCTTTCTTTGCACTTTTGCCTGGCCTTGCTTTGCCCTTTTGCCTTGCCTTGCTTTGCCATTTTGCCTTTCCTTGAATTGCCCTTTTGCCTTACCTTGCCTTGACTTGCTATACCCTTTTTCCTTGCCTTGCCTTGTCATGCTTTGCCCTTTTGACTTGCCTTGCTTTGCCCTTTTGCCTTGCCTTGCTTTGCCCTTTTGCCTTGCTTTGCCTTGTTATGCCTTGCCCTTTTGCCTTGCCTTGCTTTGCCATTTTGCCTTTCCTTGAATTGCCCTTTTGCCTTACTTTGCCTTGATTTGCTATACCCTTTTTCCTTGCCTTGCCTTGTCATACTTTGCCATTTTGACTTGCTTTGCTTTGCCCTTTTGCCTTGCCTTGCTTTGCCATTTTGCCTTTCCTTGAATTGCCCTTTTGCCTTACCTTGCCTTGACTTGCTATACCCTTTTTCCTTGCCTTGCCTTGTCATGCTTTGCCCTTTTGACTTGCTTTGCTTTGTCCTTTTGCCTTGCCTTGCTTTGCCATTTTGCCTTTCCTTGAATTGCCCTTTTGCCTTACCTTGCTATACCCTTTTTCCTTGCCTTGCCTTGTCATGCTTTGCCCTTTTGACTTTCCTTGCTTTGCCCTTTTGCCTTGTCTTGCTTTGCCCTTTTGCCTTGCTTTGCCTTGTTATGCTTTTCCTTTTGCCTTGTCTTGCTTTGCCATTTTGCTTTTCCTTGCATTGCCCTTTTGCCTTACCTTGCCTTGACATGCTTTGCCCTTTTGCCTTGATTTGCCTTGTCATGCTTTGCCCTTTTGACTTGCTTTGCTTTGCCCTTTTGCCTTGCCTTTCCTTGTTTTGCCGTTTTCAATTTCCTTGCATTGCCTTACTTTCATCTTTGCCTTGCCTTGACGTGTCTTCCTTATCCTTTCGCCTTGACTTGCTTTGCTTTCCCCTTTTGCCTTGCCTTACCTTGCCTTGCTTTGCCTCTTTGCCTTGTCTTGCCTTGCCCTCCTTTCTCCTTTTGCCCTGATTTGCCTTGCCTTGCTTTGCCCTTTTGTCTTGCCTTGCCTTGCCTTGCTTTGCCATTTTCCCTTGCCTTGCTTTCCCCTTTTGCCTTGCCTTTCCTTGCTTTGGCCTTTTTCCTGGCCTTGCCATGGTTTGTCCTTTTGACTTACCTTGCCTTGCCTTTCTTTGCCCTTTTGCCTGGCCTTGCATTGAGTTGCCCTTTTTCCTTGCCTTGCCTTTTCATGGTTTGCCCTTTTGCCTTGCCTTGCTTTGCCATTTTGCCTTTCCTTGAATTGCCCTTTTGCCTTACCTTGCCTTGACTTGCTATACCCTTTTTCCTTGCCTTGCCTTGTCATGCTTTGCCCTTTTGACTTGCCTTGCTTTGCCCTTTTGCCTTGCTTTGCCTTGTTATGCTTTGCCCTTTTGCCTTGTCTTGCTTTGCCATTTTGCCTTTCCTTGCATTGCCCTTTTGCCTTACCTTGCCTTGTCATGCTTTGCCCTTTTGCCTTGCATTGCCTTGTCATGCTTTGCCCTTTTGACTTGCTTTGCTTTGCCCTTTTGCCTTTCCTTTCCTTGTTTTGCCGTTTTGAATTGCCTTGCATGGCCTTGCTTTCATCTTTGCCTTGCCTTGACGTGTCTTCCTTATCCTTTTGCCTTGCCTTGCTTTGCTTTCTCCTTTTCCCTTGCCTTTCCTTGCCTTGCTTTACCATTTTGCCTTCCCTTGCCTTTGCCTTTCCATGCCTTGCTTTGCCCCTTTGCCTTAACTTGCCTTGCTATGCCCTTTTGCCTTGCCTTGCTCTGTCTCTTTGCCTTGTCTTGCCTTGCCTTCCTTTCTCCTTTTGCCCTGATTTGCCTTGCCTTTCTTTTGCCCTTTTGTCTTTCCTTGCCTTGCCTTGCTTTGCCATTTTCCCTTGCCTTGCTTTCCCCTTTTGCCTTGCCTTTCCTTGCTTTGGCCTTTTTCCTGGCCTTGCCATGGTTTGTCCTTTTGACTTACCTTGCCTTGCCTTTCTTTGCACTTTTGCCTGGCCTTGCTTTGCCCTTTTGCCTTGCCTTGCTTTGCCATTTTGCCTTTCCTTGAATTGCCCTTTTGCCTTACCTTGCCTTGACTTGCTATACCCTTTTTCCTTGCCTTGCCTTGTCATGCTTTGCCCTTTTGACTTGCCTTGCTTTGCCCTCTTGCCTTGCCTTGCTTTGCCCTTTTGCCTTGCTTTGCCTTGTTATGCTTTGCCCTTTTGCCTTGCCTTGCTTTGCCATTTTGCCTTTCCTTGAATTGCCCTTTTGCCTTACTTTGCCTTGACTTGCTATACCCTTTTTCCTTGCCTTGCCTTGTCATACTTTGCCATTTTGACTTGCTTTGCTTTGCCCTTTTGCCTTGCCTTGCTTTGCCATTTTGCCTTTCCTTGAATTGCCCTTTTGCCTTACCTTGCCTTGACTTGCTATACCCTTTTTCCTTGCCTTGCCTTGTCATGCTTTGCCCTTTTGACTTGCTTTGCTTTGTCCTTTTGCCTTGCCTTGCTTTGCCATTTTGCCTTTCCTTGAATTGCCCTTTTGCCTTACCTTGCCTTGACTTGCTATACCCTTTTTCCTTGCCTTGCCTTGTCATGCTTTGCCCTTTTGACTTTCCTTGCTTTGCCCTTTTGCCTTGCCTTGCTTTGCCCTTCTGCCTTGCTTTGCCTTGTTATGCTTTCCCTTTTGCCTTGTCTTGCTTTGCCATTTTGCTTTTCCTTGCATTGCCCTTTTGCCTTACCTTGCCTTGACATGCTTTACCCTTTTGCCTTGCCTTGCCTTTTCATGCTTTGCCATTTTGCATTGCCTTGCCTTGTCATGCTTTGCCCTTTTGACTTGCTTTGCTTTGCCCTTTTGCCTTGCCTTTCCTTGTTTTGCCGTTTTCAATTTCCTTGCATTGCCTTACTTTCATCTTTGCCTTGCCTTGACGTGTCTTCCTTATCCTTTCGCCTTGACTTGCTTTGCTTTCCCCTTTTGCCTTGCCTTACCTTGCCTTGATTTGCCTCTTTGCCTTGTCTTGCCTTGCCTTCCTTTTGCCCTGATTTGCCTTGCCTTTCTTTTGACATTTTGCCTTGCCTTGTCTTGCCATGCTTTGCTCTTTTTCCTTGCCTTGCTTTGCCCTTTTGTCTTGCCTTGCCTTGCCTTGCTTTGCCATTTTCCCTTGCCTTGCTTTTCCCTTTTGCCTTGCCTTTCCTTGCTTTGGCCTTTTTCCTGGCCTTGCCATGGTTTGTCCTTTTGACTACCTTGCCTTGCATTTCTTTGCCCTTTTGCCTGGCCTTGCATTGAGTTGCCCTTTTTCCTTGCCTTGCCATGCTTTGCCCTTTTGCCTTGCCTTGCTTTGCCATTTTGTCTTTCCTTGAATTGCCCTTTTGCCTTACCTTGCCTTGACTTGCTATACCCTTTTTCCTTGCCTTGCCTTTTCATGCTTTGCCCTTTTGACTTGCCTTGCTTTGCCCTTTTGCCTTGCTTTGCCTTGCTTTGCTTTGCCCTTTTGCCTTGCCTTCCTTTGCCATTTTGCCTTTCCTTGCATTGCCCTTTTGCCTTACCTTGCCTTGTCATGCTTTGCCCTTTTGACTTGCTTTGCTTTGCCCTTTTGCCTTGCCTTTCCTTGTTTTGCCGTTTTGAATTGCCTTGCATTGCCTTACTTTCATCTTTGCCTTGCCTTGACGTGTCTTCCTTATCATTTTGCCTTGCCTTGCTTTGCTTTCCCCTTTTGCCTTGCCTTTCCTTGCCTTGCTTTACCCTTTTGCCTTCCTTTGCCTTGCCTTTCCATGCCTTCCTTTGACCCTTTGCCTTGCCTTGCTTTGACTCTTTGCCTTCACTTGCCTTGCCTTCCTTTCTCCTTTTGCCCTGATTTGCCTTGCCTTTCTTTTGACCTTTTGCCTTGCCTTGCCTTGCCATGCTTTGCTCTTTTTCCTTGCCTTGCTTTGCCCTTTTGTCTTGCCTTACCTTGCCTTGCTGTGCCATTTTCCCTTGCCTTGCTTTCCCCTTTTGCCTTGCCTTTCCTTGCTTTGGCCTTTTTCCTGGCCTTGCCATGGTTTGTCCTTTTGACTTACCTTGCCTTGCCTTTCTTTGCACTTTTGCCCGGCCTTGCATTGAGTTGCCCTTTTTCCTTGCCTTGCCATGCTTTGCCCTTTTGCCTTGCCTTGCTTTGCCCTTTTGCCTTGCTTTGGCTTGTTATGCTTTGCCCTTTTGCCTTGCCTTGCTTTGCCATTTTGCCTTTCCTTGAATTGCCCTTTTGCCTTACCTTGCCTTGACTTGCTATAGCCTTTTTCCTTGCCTTGCCTTGTCATACTTTGCCCTTTTGACTTGCTTTGCTTTGCCCTTTTGCCTTGCCTTTCCTTGTTTTGCCGTTTTGAATTGCCTTGCATTGCCTTGCTTTCATATTTGCCTTGCCTTGACGTGTCTTCCTTATCCTTTTGCCTTGCCTTGCTTTGCTTTCTCCTTTTCCCTTGCCTTTCCTTGCCTTGCTTTACCCTTTTGCCTTCCCTTGCCTTTGCCTTTCCATGCCTTGCTTTGCCCCTTTGCCTTACCTTGCCTTGCTATGCCCTTTTGCCTTGCCTTGCTTTGTCTCTTTGCCTTGTCTTGCCTTGCCTTCCTTTCTCCTTTTGCCGTTTTGAATTGCCTTTCTTTTGACTTTTTGCCTTGCCTTGCCATGCTTTGCTCTTTTTCCTTGCCTTGCTTTGCCCTTTTGTCTTTCCTTGCCTTGCCTTACTTTGCCCTTTTGCCTTGCCTTGCTTTGCCCTTTTGCCTTGCTTTGCCTTGTTATGCTTTGCCCTTTTGCCTTGCCTTGCTTTGCCATTTTGCCTTTCCTTGAATTGCCCTTTTGCCTTACTTTGCCTTGACTTGCTATACCCTTTTTCCTTGCCTTGCCTTGTCATACTTTGCCATTTTGACTTGCTTTGCTTTGCCCTTTTGCCTTGCCTTGCTTTGCCATTTTGCCTTTCCTTGAATTGCCCTTTTGCCTTACCTTGCCTTGACTTGCTATACCCTTTTTCCTTGCCTTGCCTTGTCATGCTTTGCCCTTTTGACTTGCTTTGCTTTGTCCTTTTGCCTTGCCTTGCTTTGCCATTTTGCCTTTCCTTGAATTGCCCTTTTGCCTTACCTTGCCTTGATTTGCTATACCCTTTTTCCTTGCCTTGCCTTGTCATGCTTTGCCCTTTTGACTTTCCTTGCTTTGCCCTTTTGCCTTGCCTTGCTTTGCCCTTCTGCCTTGCTTTGCCTTGTTATGCTTTCCCTTTTGCCTTGTCTTGCTTTGCCATTTTGCTTTTCCTTGCATTGCCCTTTTGCCTTACCTGGCCTTGACATGCTTTACCCTTTTGCCTTGCCTTGCCTTTTCATGCTTTGCCATTTTGCATTGCCTTGCCTTGTCATGCTTTGCCCTTTTGACTTGCTTTGCTTTGCCCTTTTGCCTTGCCTTTCCTTGTTTTGCCGTTTTCAATTTCCTTGCATTGCCTTACTTTCATCTTTGCCTTGCCTTGACGTGTCTTCCTTATCCTTTCGCCTTGACTTGCTTTGCCTTCCCCTTTTGCCTTGCTTTGCCTTGTTATGCTTTGCCCTTTTGCCTTGTCTTGCTTTGCCATTTTGCCTTTCCTTGCATTGCCCTTTTGCCTTACCTTGCCTTGTCATGCTTTGCCCTTTTGACTTGCTTTGCTTTGCCCTTTTGCCTTGCCTTTCCTTGTTTTGCCGTTTTGAATTGCCTTGCATTGCCTTACTTTCATCTTTGCCTTGCCTTGACGTGTCTTCCTTATCATTTTGCCTTGCCTTGCTTTGCTTTCCCCTTTTTCCTTGCCTTTCCTTGCCTTGCTTTACCCTTTTGCCTTCCTTTACTTGCCTTTCCATGCCTTCCTTTGACCCTTTGCCTTGCCTTGCTTTGACTCTCTGCCTTGACTTGCCTTGCCTTCCTTTCTCCTTTTGCCCTGATTTGCCTTGCCTTTCTTTTGCCCTTTTGTCTTTCCTTGCCTTGCCTTGCTTTGCCATTTTCCCTTGCCTTGCTTTCCCCTTTTGCCTTGCCTTTCCTTGCTTTGGCCTTTTTCCTGGCCTTGCCATGGTTTGTCCTTTTGACTTACCTTGCCTTGCCTTTCTTTGCACTTTTGCCTGGCCTTGCTTTGCCCTTTTGCCTTGCCTTGCTTTGCCATTTTGCCTTTCCTTGAATTGCCCTTTTGCCTTACCTTGCCTTGACTTGCTATACCCTTTTTCCTTGCCTTGCCTTGTCATGCTTTGCCCTTTTGACTTGCCTTGCTTTGCCCTTTTGCCTTGCCTTGCTTTGCCCTTTTGCCTTGCTTTGCCTTGTTATGCTTTGCCCTTTTGCCTTGCCTTGCTTTGCCATTTTGCCTTTCCTTGAATTGCCCTTTTGCCTTACTTTGCCTTGACTTGCTATACCCTTTTTCCTTGCCTTGCCTTGTCATACTTTGCCATTTTGACTTGCTTTGCTTTGCCCTTTTGCCTTGCCTTGCTTTGCCATTTTGCCTTTCCTTGAATTGCCCTTTTGCCTTACCTTGCCTTGACTTGCTATACCCTTTTTCCTTGCCTTGCCTTGTCATGCTTTGCCCTTTTGACTTGCTTTGCTTTGTCCTTTTGCCTTGCCTTGCTTTGCCATTTTGCCTTTCCTTGAATTGCCCTTTTGCCTTACCTTGCCTTGACTTGCTATACCCTTTTTCCTTGCCTTGCCTTGTCATGCTTTGCCCTTTTGACTTTCCTTGCTTTGCCCTTTTGCCTTGCCTTGCTTTGCCCTTCTGCCTTTCTTTGCCTTGTTATGCTTTCCCTTTTGCCTTGTCTTGCTTTGCCATTTTGCTTTTCCTTGCATTGCCCTTTTGCCTTACCTTGCCTTGACATGCTTTACCCTTTTGCCTTGCCTTGCCTTTTCATGCTTTGCCATTTTGCATTGCCTTGCCTTGTCATGCTTTGCCCTTTTGACTTGCTTTGCTTTGCCCTTTTGCCTTGCCTTTCCTTGTTTTGCCGTTTTCAATTTCCTTGCATTGCCTTACTTTCATCTTTGCCTTGCCTTGACGTGTCTTCCTTATCCTTTCGCCTTGACTTGCTTTGCTTTCCCCTTTTGCCTTGCCTTACCTTGCCTTGATTTGCCTCTTTGCCTTGTCTTGCCTTGCCTTCCTTTTGCCCTGATTTGCCTTGCCTTTCTTTTGACATTTTGCCTTGCCTTGTCTTGCCATGCTTTGCTCTTTTTCCTTGCCTTGCTTTGCCCTTTTGTCTTGCCTTGCCTTGCCTTGCTTTGCCATTTTCCCTTGCCTTGCTTTTCCCTTTTGCCTTGCCTTTCCTTGCTTTGGCCTTTTTCCTGGCCTTGCCATGGTTTGTCCTTTTGACTACCTTGCCTTGCATTTCTTTGCCCTTTTGCCTGGCCTTGCATTGAGTTGCCCTTTTTCCTTGCCTTGCCATGCTTTGCCCTTTTGCCTTGCCTTGCTTTGCCATTTTGTCTTTCCTTGAATTGCCCTTTTGCCTTACCTTGCCTTGACTTGCTATACCCTTTTTCCTTGCCTTGCCTTTTCATGCTTTGCCCTTTTGACTTGCCTTGCTTTGCCCTTTTGCCTTGCTTTGCCTTGCTTTGCTTTGCCCTTTTGCCTTGCCTTGCTTTGCCATTTTGCCTTTCCTTGCATTGCCCTTTTGCCTTACCTTGCCTTGTCATGCTTTGCCCTTTTGACTTGCTTTGCTTTGCCCTTTTGCCTTGCCTTTCCTTGTTTTGCCGTTTTGAATTGCCTTGCATTGCCTTACTTTCATCTTTGCCTTGCCTTGACGTGTCTTCCTTATCATTTTGCCTTGCCTTGCTTTGCTTTCCCCTTTTGCCTTGCCTTTCCTTGCCTTGCTTTACCCTTTTGCCTTCCTTTGCCTTGCCTTTCCATGCCTTCCTTTGACCCTTTGCCTTGCCTTGCTTTGACTCTTTGCCTTCACTTGCCTTGCCTTCCTTTCTCCTTTTGCCCTGATTTGCCTTGCCTTTCTTTTGACCTTTTGCCTTGCCTTGCCTTGCCATGCTTTGCTCTTTTTCCTTGCCTTGCTTTGCCCTTTTGTCTTGTCTTACCTTGCCTTGCTGTGCCATTTTCCCTTGCCTTGCTTTCCCCTTTTGCCTTGCCTTTCCTTGCTTTGGCCTTTTTCCTGGCCTTGCCATGGTTTGTCCTTTTGACTTACCTTGCCTTGCCTTTCTTTGCACTTTTGCCCGGCCTTGCATTGAGTTGCCCTTTTTCCTTGCCTTGCCATGCTTTGCCCTTTTGCCTTGCCTTGCTTTGCCCTTTTGCCTTGCTTTGGCTTGTTATGCTTTGCCCTTTTGCCTTGCCTTGCTTTGCCATTTTGCCTTTCCTTGAATTGCCCTTTTGCCTTACCTTGCCTTGACTTGCTATAGCCTTTTTCCTTGCCTTGCCTTGTCATACTTTGCCATTTTGACTTGCTTTGCTTTGCCCTTTTGCCTTGCCTTGCTTTGCCATTTTGCCTTTCCTTGAATTGCCCTTTTGCCTTACCTTGCCTTGACTTGCTATACCCTTTTTCCTTGCCTTGCCTTGTCATGCTTTGCCCTTTTGACTTGCCTTGCTTTGCCCTTTTGCCTTGCTTTGCCTTGTTATGCTTTGCCCTTTTGCCTTGTCTTGCTTTGCCATTTTGCCTTTCCTTGAATTGCCCTTTTGCCTTACCTTGCCTTGTCATGCTTTGCCCTTTTGCCTTGCCTTGCCTTGTCATGCTTTGCCCTTTTGACTTGCTTTGCTTTGCCCTTTTGCCTTGCCTTTCCTTGTTTTGCCGTTTTGAATTGCCTTGCATTGCCTTGCTTTCATATTTGCCTTGCCTTGACGTGTCTTCCTTATCCTTTTGCCTTGCCTTGCTTTGCTTTCTCCTTTTCCCTTGCCTTTCCTTGCCTTGCTTTACCCTTTTGCCTTCCCTTGCCTTTGCCTTTCCATGCCTTGCTTTGCCCCTTTGCCTTACCTTGCCTTGCTATGCCCTTTTGCCTTGCCTTGCTTTGTCTCTTTGCCTTGTCTTGCCTTGCCTTCCTTTCTCCTTTTGCCGTTTTGAATTGCCTTTCTTTTGACTTTTTGCCTTGCCTTGCCATGCTTTGCTCTTTTTCCTTGCCTTGCTTTGCCCTTTTGTCTTTCCTTGCCTTGCCTTGCTTTGCCCTTTTGCCTTGCCTTGCTTTGCCCTTTTGCCTTGCTTTGCCTTGTTATGCTTTGCCCTTTTGCCTTGCCTTGCTTTGCCATTTTGCCTTTCCTTGAATTGCCCTTTTGCCTTACTTTGCCTTGACTTGCTATACCCTTTTTCCTTGCCTTGCCTTGTCATACTTTGCCATTTTGACTTGCTTTGCTTTGCCCTTTTGCCTTGCCTTGCTTTGCCATTTTGCCTTTCCTTGAATTGCCCTTTTGCCTTACTTTGCCTTGACTTGCTATACCCTTTTTCCTTGCCTTGCCTTGTCATGCTTTGCCCTTTTGACTTTCCTTGCTTTGCCCTTTTGCCTTGCCTTGCTTTGCCCTTCTGCCTTGCGTTGCCTTGTTATGCTTTCCCTTTTGCCTTGTCTTGCTTTGCCATTTTGCTTTTCCTTGCATTGCCCTTTTGCCTTACCTTGCCTTGACATGCTTTACCCTTTTGCCTTGCCTTGCCTTTTCATGCTTTGCCATTTTGCATTGCCTTGCCTTGTCATGCTTTGCCCTTTTGACTTGCTTTGCTTTGCCCTTTTGCCTTGCCTTTCCTTGTTTTGCCGTTTTCAATTTCCTTGCATTGCCTTACTTTCATCTTTGCCTTGCCTTGACGTGTCTTCCTTATCCTTTCGCCTTGACTTGCTTTGCTTTCCCCTTTTGCCTTGCTTTGCCTTGTTATGCTTTGCCCTTTTGCCTTGTCTTGCTTTGCCATTTTGCCTTTCCTTGCATTGCCCTTTTGCCTTACCTTGCCTTGTCATGCTTTGCCCTTTTGACTTGCTTTGCTTTGCCCTTTTGCCTTGCCTTTCCTTGTTTTGCCGTTTTGAATTGCCTTGCATTGCCTTACTTTCATCTTTGCCTTGCCTTGACGTGTCTTCCTTATCATTTTGCCTTGCCTTGCTTTGCTTTCCCCTTTTTCCTTGCCTTTCCTTGCCTTGCTTTACCCTTTTGCCTTCCTTTGCCTTGCCTTTCCATGCCTTCCTTTGACCCTTTGCCTTAACTTGCTTTGACTCTCTGCCTTGACTTGCCTTGCTTTCCTTTCTCCTTTTGCCCTGATTTGCCTTGCCTTTCTTTTGACCTTTTGCCTTGCCTTGCCTTGCCATGCTTTGCTCTTTTTCCTTGCCTTGCTTTGCCCTTTTGTCTTGCCTTACCTTGCCTTGCTGTGCCATTTTCCCTTGCCTTGCTTTCCCCTTTTGCCTTGCCTTTCCTTGCTTTGGCCTTTTTCCTGGCCTTGCCATGGTTTGTCCTTTTGACTTTACTTGCCTTGCCTTTCTTTGCACTTTTGCCCGGCCTTGCATTGAGTTGCCCTTTTTCCTTGCCTTGCCATGCTTTGCCCTTTTGCCTTGCCTTGCTTTGCCATTTTGCCTTGCTTTGCCTTGTTATGCTTTGCCCTTTTGCCTTGCCTTGCTTTGCCATTTTGCCTTTCCTTGAATTGCCCTTTTGCCTTACCTTGCCTTGACTTGCTATAGCCTTTTTCCTTGCCTTGCCTTGTCATACTTTGCCATTTTGACTTGCTTTGCTTTGCCCTTTTGCCTTGCCTTGCTTTGCCATTTTGCCTTTCCTTGAATTGCCCTTTTGCCTTACCTTGCCTTGACTTGCTATACCCTTTTTCCTTGCCTTGCCTTGTCATGCTTTGCCCTTTTGCCTTGCCTTGCTTTGCCCTTTTGCCTTGCCTTGCTTTGCCCTTTTGCCTTGCTTTGCCTTGTTATGCTTTGCCCTTTTGCCTTGCCTTGCTTTGCCATTTTGCCTTTCCTTGAATTGCCCTTTTGCCTTACCTTGCCTTGACTTGCTATACCCTTTTTCCTTGCCTTGCCTTGTCATGCTTTGCCCTTTTGACTTGCTTTGCTTTGTCCTTTTGCCTTGCCTTGCTTTGCCATTTTGCCTTTCCTTGCTTTGGCCTTTTGCCTTACCTTGCCTTGACTTGCTATACCCTTTTTCCTTGCCTTGCCTTGTCATGCTTTGCCCTTTTGACTTTCCTTGCTTTGCCCTTTTGCCTTGCCTTGCTTTGCCCTTCTGCCTTGCTTTGCCTTGTTATGCTTTCCCTTTTGCCTTGCCTTGCTTTGCCATTTTGCCTTTCCTTGAATTGCCCTTTTGCCTTACCTTGCCTTGCCTTGCTTTGCCCTTTTGCCTTGCTTTGCCTTGTTATGCTTTCCCTTTTGCCTTGTCTTGCTTTGCCATTTTGCTTTTCCTTGCATTGCCCTTTTGCCTTACCTTGCCTTGACATGCTTTACCCTTTTGCCTTGCCTTGCCTTTTCATGCTTTGCCCTTTTGAATTGCCTTGCGTTGTCATGCTTTGCCCTTTTGACTTGCTTTGCTTTGCCCTTTTGCCTTGCCTTTCCTTGTTTTGCCGTTTTGAATTGCCTTGCATTGCCTTACTTTCATCTTTGCCTTGCCTTGACGTGTCTTCCTTATCCTTTCGCCTTGCCTTGCTTTGCTTTCCCCTTTTGCCTTGCCTTACCTTGCCTTGATTTGCCTCTTTGCCTTGTCTTGCCTTGCCTTCCTTTTGCCCTGATTTGCCTTGCCTTTCTTTTGACCTTTTGCCTTGCCTTGTCTTGCCATGCTTTGCTCTTTTTCCTTGCCTTGCCCTTTTGTCTTGCCTTGCCTTGCCTTGCTTTGTCATTTTCCCTTGCCTTGCTTTTCCCTTTTGCCTTGCCTTTCCTTGCTTTGGCCTTTTTCCTGGCCTTGCCATGGTTTGTCCTTTTGACTACCTTGCCTTGCCTTTCTTTGCCCTTTTGCCTGGCCTTGCATTGAGTTGCCCTTTTTCCTTGCCTTGCCATGCTTTGCCCTTTTGCCTTGCCTTGCTTTGCCATTTTGTCTTTCCTTGAATTGCCCTTTTGCCTTACCTTGCCTTGACTTGCTATACCCTTTTTCCTTGCCTTGCCTCTTCATGCTTTGCCCTTTTGACTTGCCTTTCTTTGCCCTTTTGCCTTGCTTTGCCTTGTTATGCTTTGCCCTTTTGCCTTGTCTTGCTTTGCCATTTTGCCTTTCCTTGCATTGCCCTTTTGCCTTACCTTGCCTTGACATGCTTTGCCCTTTTGCCTTGCCTTTCCTTGTTTTGCAATTTTGAATTGCCTTGCATTGCCTTACTTTCATCTTTGCCTTGCCTTGACGTGTCTTCCTTATCATTTTGCCTTGCCTTGCTTTGCTTTCCCCTTTTGCCTTCCCTTTCCTTGCCTTGCTTTACCCTTTTGCCTTCCTTTGCCTTGCCTTTCCATGCCTTCCTTTGACCCTTTGCCTTGCCTTGCTTTGACTCTTTGCCTTGACTTGCCTTGCCTTCCTTTCTTCTTTTGCCCTGATTTGCCTTGCCTTTCTTTTGACCTTTTGCCTTGCCTTGCCTTGCCATGCTTTGCTCTTTTTCCTTGCCTTGCTTTGCCCTTTTGTCTTGCCTTACCTTGCCTTGCTTTGCCATTTTCCCTTGCCTTGCTTTCCCCTTTTGCCTTGCCTTTCCTTGCTTTGGCCTTTTTCCTGGCCTTGCCATGGTTTGTCCTTTTGACTTACCTTGCCTTGCCTTTCTTTGCACTTTTGCCCGGCCTTGCATTGAGTTGCCCTTTTCCTTGCCTTGCCATGCTTTGCCCTTTTGCCTTGCCTTGCTTTGCCCTTTTGCCTTGCTTTGCCTTGTTATGCTTTGCCCTTTTGCCTTGCCTTGCTTTGCCATTTTGCCTTTCCTTGAATTGCCCTTTTGCCTTACCTTGCCTTGACTTGCTATAGCCTTTTTCCTTGCCTTGCCTTGTCATACTTTGCCATTTTGACTTGCTTTGCTTTGCCCTTTTGCCTTGCCTTGCTTTGCCATTTTGCCTTGCCTTGCTTTGCCCTTTTGCCTTGCTTTGCCTTGTTATGCTTTGCCCTTTTGCCTTGCCTTGCTTTGCCATTTTGCCTTTCCTTGAATTGCCCTTTTGCCTTACCTTGCCTTGACTTGCTATACCCTTTTTCCTTGCCTTGCCTTGTCATGCTTTGCCCTTTTGACTTGCCTTGCTTTGCCCTTTTGCCTTGCTTTGCCTTGTTATGCTTTGCCATTTTTGCCTTGTCTTGCTTTGCCATTTTGCCTTTCCTTGCATTGCCCTTTTGCCTTACCTTGCCTTGTCATGCTTTGCCCTTTTGCCTTGCCTTGCCTTGTCATGCTTTGCCCTTTTGACTTGCTTTGCTTTGCCCTTTTGCCTTGCCTTTCCTTGTTTTGCCGTTTTGAATTGCCTTGCATTGCCTTGCTTTCATCTTTGCCTTGCCTTGACGTGTCTTCCTTATCCTTTTGCCTTGCCTTGCTTTGCTTTCTCCTTTTCCCTTGCCTTTCCTTGCCTTGCTTTACCCTTTTGCCTTCCCTTGCCTTTGCCTTTCCATGCCTTGCTTTGCCCCTTTGCCTTACCTTGCCTTGCTATGCCCTTTTGCCTTGCCTTGCTTTGTCTCTTTGCCTTGTCTTGCCTTGCCTTCCTTTCTCCTTTTGCCCTGATTTGCCTTGCCTTTCTTTTGACTTTTTGCCTTGCCTTGCCATGCTTTGCTCTTTTTCCTTGCCTTGCTTTGCCCTTTTGTCTTGCCTTGCCTTGCCTTGCTTTGCCATTTTCCCTTGCCTTGCTTTTCCCTTTTGCCTTGCCTTTCCTTGCTTTGGCCTTTTTCCTGGCCTTGCCATGGTTTGTCCTTTTGACTACCTTGCCTTGCATTTCTTTGCCCTTTTGCCTGGCCTTGCATTGAGTTGCCCTTTTTCCTTGCCTTGCCATGCTTTGCCCTTTTGCCTTGCCTTGCTTTGCCATTTTGTCTTTCCTTGAATTGCCCTTTTGCCTTACCTTGCCTTGACTTGCTATACCCTTTTTCCTTGCCTTGCCTTTTCATGCTTTGCCCTTTTGACTTGCCTTGCTTTGCCCTTTTGCCTTGCTTTGCCTTGCTTTGCTTTGCCCTTTTGCCTTGCCTTCCTTTGCCATTTTGCCTTTCCTTGCATTGCCCTTTTGCCTTACCTTGCCTTGTCATGCTTTGCCCTTTTGACTTGCTTTGCTTTGCCCTTTTGCCTTGCCTTTCCTTGTTTTGCCGTTTTGAATTGCCTTGCATTGCCTTACTTTCATCTTTGCCTTGCCTTGACGTGTCTTCCTTATCATTTTGCCTTGCCTTGCTTTGCTTTCCCCTTTTGCCTTGCCTTTCCTTGCCTTGCTTTACCCTTTTGCCTTCCTTTGCCTTGCCTTTCCATGCCTTCCTTTGACCCTTTGCCTTGCCTTGCTTTGACTCTTTGCCTTGACTTGCCTTGCCTTCCTTTCTCCTTTTGCCCTGATTTGCCTTGCCTTTCTTTTGACCTTTTGCCTTGCCTTGCCTTGCCATGCTTTGCTCTTTTTCCTTGCCTTGCTTTGCCCTTTTGTCTTGCCTTACCTTGCCTTGCTGTGCCATTTTCCCTTGCCTTGCTTTCCCCTTTTGCCTTGCCTTTCCTTGCTTTGGCCTTTTTCCTGGCCTTGCCATGGTTTGTCCTTTTGACTTACCTTGCCTTGCCTTTCTTTGCACTTTTGCCCGGCCTTGCATTGAGTTGCCCTTTTTCCTTGCCTTGCCATGCTTTGCCCTTTTGCCTTGCCTTGCTTTGCCCTTTTGCCTTGCTTTGGCTTGTTATGCTTTGCCCTTTTGCCTTGCCTTGCTTTGCCATTTTGCCTTTCCTTGAATTGCCCTTTTGCCTTACCTTGCCTTGACTTGCTATAGCCTTTTTCCTTGCCTTGCCTTGTCATACTTTGCCCTTTTGACTTGCTTTGCTTTGCCCTTTTGCCTTGCCTTTCCTTGTTTTGCCGTTTTGAATTGCCTTGCATTGCCTTGCTTTCATATTTGCCTTGCCTTGACGTGTCTTCCTTATCCTTTTGCCTTGCCTTGCTTTGCTTTCTCCTTTTCCCTTGCCTTTCCTTGCCTTGCTTTACCCTTTTGCCTTCCCTTGCCTTTGCCTTTCCATGCCTTGCTTTGCCCCTTTGCCTTACCTTGCCTTGCTATGCCCTTTTGCCTTGCCTTGCTTTGTCTCTTTGCCTTGTCTTGCCTTGCCTTCCTTTCTCCTTTTGCCGTTTTGAATTGCCTTTCTTTTGACTTTTTGCCTTGCCTTGCCATGCTTTGCTCTTTTTCCTTGCCTTGCTTTGCCCTTTTGTCTTTCCTTGCCTTGCCTTACTTTGCCCTTTTGCCTTGCCTTGCTTTGCCCTTTTGCCTTGCTTTGCCTTGTTATGCTTTGCCCTTTTGCCTTGCCTTGCTTTGCCATTTTGCCTTTCCTTGAATTGCCCTTTTGCCTTACTTTGCCTTGACTTGCTATACCCTTTTTCCTTGCCTTGCCTTGTCATACTTTGCCATTTTGACTTGCTTTGCTTTGCCCTTTTGCCTTGCCTTGCTTTGCCATTTTGCCTTTCCTTGAATTGCCCTTTTGCCTTACCTTGCCTTGACTTGCTATACCCTTTTTCCTTGCCTTGCCTTGTCATGCTTTGCCCTTTTGACTTGCTTTGCTTTGTCCTTTTGCCTTGCCTTGCTTTGCCATTTTGCCTTTCCTTGAATTGCCCTTTTGCCTTACCTTGCCTTGATTTGCTATACCCTTTTTCCTTGCCTTGCCTTGTCATGCTTTGCCCTTTTGACTTTCCTTGCTTTGCCCTTTTGCCTTGCCTTGCTTTGCCCTTCTGCCTTGCTTTGCCTTGTTATGCTTTCCCTTTTGCCTTGTCTTGCTTTGCCATTTTGCTTTTCCTTGCATTGCCCTTTTGCCTTACCTGGCCTTGACATGCTTTACCCTTTTGCCTTGCCTTGCCTTTTCATGCTTTGCCATTTTGCATTGCCTTGCCTTGTCATGCTTTGCCCTTTTGACTTGCTTTGCTTTGCCCTTTTGCCTTGCCTTTCCTTGTTTTGCCGTTTTCAATTTCCTTGCATTGCCTTACTTTCATCTTTGCCTTGCCTTGACGTGTCTTCCTTATCCTTTCGCCTTGACTTGCTTTGCCTTCCCCTTTTGCCTTGCTTTGCCTTGTTATGCTTTGCCCTTTTGCCTTGTCTTGCTTTGCCATTTTGCCTTTCCTTGCATTGCCCTTTTGCCTTACCTTGCCTTGTCATGCTTTGCCCTTTTGACTTGCTTTGCTTTGCCCTTTTGCCTTGCCTTTCCTTGTTTTGCCGTTTTGAATTGCCTTGCATTGCCTTACTTTCATCTTTGCCTTGCCTTGACGTGTCTTCCTTATCATTTTGCCTTGCCTTGCTTTGCTTTCCCCTTTTTCCTTGCCTTTCCTTGCCTTGCTTTACCCTTTTGCCTTCCTTTACTTGCCTTTCCATGCCTTCCTTTGACCCTTTGCCTTGCCTTGCTTTGACTCTCTGCCTTGACTTGCCTTGCCTTCCTTTCTCCTTTTGCCCTGATTTGCCTTGCCTTTCTTTTGCCCTTTTGTCTTTCCTTGCCTTGCCTTGCTTTGCCATTTTCCCTTGCCTTGCTTTCCCCTTTTGCCTTGCCTTTCCTTGCTTTGGCCTTTTTCCTGGCCTTGCCATGGTTTGTCCTTTTGACTTACCTTGCCTTGCCTTTCTTTGCACTTTTGCCTGGCCTTGCTTTGCCCTTTTGCCTTGCCTTGCTTTGCCATTTTGCCTTTCCTTGAATTGCCCTTTTGCCTTACCTTGCCTTGACTTGCTATACCCTTTTTCCTTGCCTTGCCTTGTCATGCTTTGCCCTTTTGACTTGCCTTGCTTTGCCCTTTTGCCTTGCCTTGCTTTGCCCTTTTGCCTTGCTTTGCCTTGTTATGCTTTGCCCTTTTGCCTTGCCTTGCTTTGCCATTTTGCCTTTCCTTGAATTGCCCTTTTGCCTTACTTTGCCTTGACTTGCTATACCCTTTTTCCTTGCCTTGCCTTGTCATACTTTGCCATTTTGACTTGCTTTGCTTTGCCCTTTTGCCTTGCCTTGCTTTGCCATTTTGCCTTTCCTTGAATTGCCCTTTTGCCTTACCTTGCCTTGACTTGCTATACCCTTTTTCCTTGCCTTGCCTTGTCATGCTTTGCCCTTTTGACTTGCTTTGCTTTGTCCTTTTGCCTTGCCTTGCTTTGCCATTTTGCCTTTCCTTGAATTGCCCTTTTGCCTTACCTTGCCTTGACTTGCTATACCCTTTTTCCTTGCCTTGCCTTGTCATGCTTTGCCCTTTTGACTTTCCTTGCTTTGCCCTTTTGCCTTGCCTTGCTTTGCCCTTCTGCCTTTCTTTGCCTTGTTATGCTTTCCCTTTTGCCTTGTCTTGCTTTGCCATTTTGCTTTTCCTTGCATTGCCCTTTTGCCTTACCTTGCCTTGACATGCTTTACCCTTTTGCCTTGCCTTGCCTTTTCATGCTTTGCCATTTTGCATTGCCTTGCCTTGTCATGCTTTGCCCTTTTGACTTGCTTTGCTTTGCCCTTTTGCCTTGCCTTTCCTTGTTTTGCCGTTTTCAATTTCCTTGCATTGCCTTACTTTCATCTTTGCCTTGCCTTGACGTGTCTTCCTTATCCTTTCGCCTTGACTTGCTTTGCTTTCCCCTTTTGCCTTGCCTTACCTTGCCTTGATTTGCCTCTTTGCCTTGTCTTGCCTTGCCTTCCTTTTGCCCTGATTTGCCTTGCCTTTCTTTTGACATTTTGCCTTGCCTTGTCTTGCCATGCTTTGCTCTTTTTCCTTGCCTTGCTTTGCCCTTTTGTCTTGCCTTGCCTTGCCTTGCTTTGCCATTTTCCCTTGCCTTGCTTTTCCCTTTTGCCTTGCCTTTCCTTGCTTTGGCCTTTTTCCTGGCCTTGCCATGGTTTGTCCTTTTGACTACCTTGCCTTGCATTTCTTTGCCCTTTTGCCTGGCCTTGCATTGAGTTGCCCTTTTTCCTTGCCTTGCCATGCTTTGCCCTTTTGCCTTGCCTTGCTTTGCCATTTTGTCTTTCCTTGAATTGCCCTTTTGCCTTACCTTGCCTTGACTTGCTATACCCTTTTTCCTTGCCTTGCCTTTTCATGCTTTGCCCTTTTGACTTGCCTTGCTTTGCCCTTTTGCCTTGCTTTGCCTTGCTTTGCTTTGCCCTTTTGCCTTGCCTTGCTTTGCCATTTTGCCTTTCCTTGCATTGCCCTTTTGCCTTACCTTGCCTTGTCATGCTTTGCCCTTTTGACTTGCTTTGCTTTGCCCTTTTGCCTTGCCTTTCCTTGTTTTGCCGTTTTGAATTGCCTTGCATTGCCTTACTTTCATCTTTGCCTTGCCTTGACGTGTCTTCCTTATCATTTTGCCTTGCCTTGCTTTGCTTTCCCCTTTTGCCTTGCCTTTCCTTGCCTTGCTTTACCCTTTTGCCTTCCTTTGCCTTGCCTTTCCATGCCTTCCTTTGACCCTTTGCCTTGCCTTGCTTTGACTCTTTGCCTTCACTTGCCTTGCCTTCCTTTCTCCTTTTGCCCTGATTTGCCTTGCCTTTCTTTTGACCTTTTGCCTTGCCTTGCCTTGCCATGCTTTGCTCTTTTTCCTTGCCTTGCTTTGCCCTTTTGTCTTGTCTTACCTTGCCTTGCTGTGCCATTTTCCCTTGCCTTGCTTTCCCCTTTTGCCTTGCCTTTCCTTGCTTTGGCCTTTTTCCTGGCCTTGCCATGGTTTGTCCTTTTGACTTACCTTGCCTTGCCTTTCTTTGCACTTTTGCCCGGCCTTGCATTGAGTTGCCCTTTTTCCTTGCCTTGCCATGCTTTGCCCTTTTGCCTTGCCTTGCTTTGCCCTTTTGCCTTGCTTTGGCTTGTTATGCTTTGCCCTTTTGCCTTGCCTTGCTTTGCCATTTTGCCTTTCCTTGAATTGCCCTTTTGCCTTACCTTGCCTTGACTTGCTATAGCCTTTTTCCTTGCCTTGCCTTGTCATACTTTGCCATTTTGACTTGCTTTGCTTTGCCCTTTTGCCTTGCCTTGCTTTGCCATTTTGCCTTTCCTTGAATTGCCCTTTTGCCTTACCTTGCCTTGACTTGCTATACCCTTTTTCCTTGCCTTGCCTTGTCATGCTTTGCCCTTTTGACTTGCCTTGCTTTGCCCTTTTGCCTTGCTTTGCCTTGTTATGCTTTGCCCTTTTGCCTTGTCTTGCTTTGCCATTTTGCCTTTCCTTGAATTGCCCTTTTGCCTTACCTTGCCTTGTCATGCTTTGCCCTTTTGCCTTGCCTTGCCTTGTCATGCTTTGCCCTTTTGACTTGCTTTGCTTTGCCCTTTTGCCTTGCCTTTCCTTGTTTTGCCGTTTTGAATTGCCTTGCATTGCCTTGCTTTCATATTTGCCTTGCCTTGACGTGTCTTCCTTATCCTTTTGCCTTGCCTTGCTTTGCTTTCTCCTTTTCCCTTGCCTTTCCTTGCCTTGCTTTACCCTTTTGCCTTCCCTTGCCTTTGCCTTTCCATGCCTTGCTTTGCCCCTTTGCCTTACCTTGCCTTGCTATGCCCTTTTGCCTTGCCTTGCTTTGTCTCTTTGCCTTGTCTTGCCTTGCCTTCCTTTCTCCTTTTGCCGTTTTGAATTGCCTTTCTTTTGACTTTTTGCCTTGCCTTGCCATGCTTTGCTCTTTTTCCTTGCCTTGCTTTGCCCTTTTGTCTTTCCTTGCCTTGCCTTGCTTTGCCCTTTTGCCTTGCCTTGCTTTGCCCTTTTGCCTTGCTTTGCCTTGTTATGCTTTGCCCTTTTGCCTTGCCTTGCTTTGCCATTTTGCCTTTCCTTGAATTGCCCTTTTGCCTTACTTTGCCTTGACTTGCTATACCCTTTTTCCTTGCCTTGCCTTGTCATACTTTGCCATTTTGACTTGCTTTGCTTTGCCCTTTTGCCTTGCCTTGCTTTGCCATTTTGCCTTTCCTTGAATTGCCCTTTTGCCTTACTTTGCCTTGACTTGCTATACCCTTTTTCCTTGCCTTGCCTTGTCATGCTTTGCCCTTTTGACTTTCCTTGCTTTGCCCTTTTGCCTTGCCTTGCTTTGCCCTTCTGCCTTGCGTTGCCTTGTTATGCTTTCCCTTTTGCCTTGTCTTGCTTTGCCATTTTGCTTTTCCTTGCATTGCCCTTTTGCCTTACCTTGCCTTGACATGCTTTACCCTTTTGCCTTGCCTTGCCTTTTCATGCTTTGCCATTTTGCATTGCCTTGCCTTGTCATGCTTTGCCCTTTTGACTTGCTTTGCTTTGCCCTTTTGCCTTGCCTTTCCTTGTTTTGCCGTTTTCAATTTCCTTGCATTGCCTTACTTTCATCTTTGCCTTGCCTTGACGTGTCTTCCTTATCCTTTCGCCTTGACTTGCTTTGCTTTCCCCTTTTGCCTTGCTTTGCCTTGTTATGCTTTGCCCTTTTGCCTTGTCTTGCTTTGCCATTTTGCCTTTCCTTGCATTGCCCTTTTGCCTTACCTTGCCTTGTCATGCTTTGCCCTTTTGACTTGCTTTGCTTTGCCCTTTTGCCTTGCCTTTCCTTGTTTTGCCGTTTTGAATTGCCTTGCATTGCCTTACTTTCATCTTTGCCTTGCCTTGACGTGTCTTCCTTATCATTTTGCCTTGCCTTGCTTTGCTTTCCCCTTTTTCCTTGCCTTTCCTTGCCTTGCTTTACCCTTTTGCCTTCCTTTGCCTTGCCTTTCCATGCCTTCCTTTGACCCTTTGCCTTGCCTTGCTTTGACTCTCTGCCTTGACTTGCCTTGCTTTCCTTTCTCCTTTTGCCCTGATTTGCCTTGCCTTTCTTTTGACCTTTTGCCTTGCCTTGCCTTGCCATGCTTTGCTCTTTTTCCTTGCCTTGCTTTGCCCTTTTGTCTTGCCTTACCTTGCCTTGCTGTGCCATTTTCCCTTGCCTTGCTTTCCCCTTTTGCCTTGCCTTTCCTTGCTTTGGCCTTTTTCCTGGCCTTGCCATGGTTTGTCCTTTTGACTTTACTTGCCTTGCCTTTCTTTGCACTTTTGCCCGGCCTTGCATTGAGTTGCCCTTTTTCCTTGCCTTGCCATGCTTTGCCCTTTTGCCTTGCCTTGCTTTGCCATTTTGCCTTGCTTTGCCTTGTTATGCTTTGCCCTTTTGCCTTGCCTTGCTTTGCCATTTTGCCTTTCCTTGAATTGCCCTTTTGCCTTACCTTGCCTTGACTTGCTATAGCCTTTTTCCTTGCCTTGCCTTGTCATACTTTGCCATTTTGACTTGCTTTGCTTTGCCCTTTTGCCTTGCCTTGCTTTGCCATTTTGCCTTTCCTTGAATTGCCCTTTTGCCTTACCTTGCCTTGACTTGCTATACCCTTTTTCCTTGCCTTGCCTTGTCATGCTTTGCCCTTTTGCCTTGCCTTGCTTTGCCCTTTTGCCTTGCCTTGCTTTGCCCTTTTGCCTTGCTTTGCCTTGTTATGCTTTGCCCTTTTGCCTTGCCTTGCTTTGCCATTTTGCCTTTCCTTGAATTGCCCTTTTGCCTTACCTTGCCTTGACTTGCTATACCCTTTTTCCTTGCCTTGCCTTGTCATGCTTTGCCCTTTTGACTTGCTTTGCTTTGTCCTTTTGCCTTGCCTTGCTTTGCCATTTTGCCTTTCCTTGCTTTGGCCTTTTGCCTTACCTTGCCTTGACTTGCTATACCCTTTTTCCTTGCCTTGCCTTGTCATGCTTTGCCCTTTTGACTTTCCTTGCTTTGCCCTTTTGCCTTGCCTTGCTTTGCCCTTCTGCCTTGCTTTGCCTTGTTATGCTTTCCCTTTTGCCTTGCCTTGCTTTGCCATTTTGCCTTTCCTTGAATTGCCCTTTTGCCTTACCTTGCCTTGCCTTGCTTTGCCCTTTTGCCTTGCTTTGCCTTGTTATGCTTTCCCTTTTGCCTTGTCTTGCTTTGCCATTTTGCTTTTCCTTGCATTGCCCTTTTGCCTTACCTTGCCTTGACATGCTTTACCCTTTTGCCTTGCCTTGCCTTTTCATGCTTTGCCCTTTTGAATTGCCTTGCGTTGTCATGCTTTGCCCTTTTGACTTGCTTTGCTTTGCCCTTTTGCCTTGCCTTTCCTTGTTTTGCCGTTTTGAATTGCCTTGCATTGCCTTACTTTCATCTTTGCCTTGCCTTGACGTGTCTTCCTTATCCTTTCGCCTTGCCTTGCTTTGCTTTCCCCTTTTGCCTTGCCTTACCTTGCCTTGATTTGCCTCTTTGCCTTGTCTTGCCTTGCCTTCCTTTTGCCCTGATTTGCCTTGCCTTTCTTTTGACCTTTTGCCTTGCCTTGTCTTGCCATGCTTTGCTCTTTTTCCTTGCCTTGCCCTTTTGTCTTGCCTTGCCTTGCCTTGCTTTGTCATTTTCCCTTGCCTTGCTTTTCCCTTTTGCCTTGCCTTTCCTTGCTTTGGCCTTTTTCCTGGCCTTGCCATGGTTTGTCCTTTTGACTACCTTGCCTTGCCTTTCTTTGCCCTTTTGCCTGGCCTTGCATTGAGTTGCCCTTTTTCCTTGCCTTGCCATGCTTTGCCCTTTTGCCTTGCCTTGCTTTGCCATTTTGTCTTTCCTTGAATTGCCCTTTTGCCTTACCTTGCCTTGACTTGCTATACCCTTTTTCCTTGCCTTGCCTCTTCATGCTTTGCCCTTTTGACTTGCCTTTCTTTGCCCTTTTGCCTTGCTTTGCCTTGTTATGCTTTGCCCTTTTGCCTTGTCTTGCTTTGCCATTTTGCCTTTCCTTGCATTGCCCTTTTGCCTTACCTTGCCTTGACATGCTTTGCCCTTTTGCCTTGCCTTTCCTTGTTTTGCAATTTTGAATTGCCTTGCATTGCCTTACTTTCATCTTTGCCTTGCCTTGACGTGTCTTCCTTATCATTTTGCCTTGCCTTGCTTTGCTTTCCCCTTTTGCCTTCCCTTTCCTTGCCTTGCTTTACCCTTTTGCCTTCCTTTGCCTTGCCTTTCCATGCCTTCCTTTGACCCTTTGCCTTGCCTTGCTTTGACTCTTTGCCTTGACTTGCCTTGCCTTCCTTTCTTCTTTTGCCCTGATTTGCCTTGCCTTTCTTTTGACCTTTTGCCTTGCCTTGCCTTGCCATGCTTTGCTCTTTTTCCTTGCCTTGCTTTGCCCTTTTGTCTTGCCTTACCTTGCCTTGCTTTGCCATTTTCCCTTGCCTTGCTTTCCCCTTTTGCCTTGCCTTTCCTTGCTTTGGCCTTTTTCCTGGCCTTGCCATGGTTTGTCCTTTTGACTTACCTTGCCTTGCCTTTCTTTGCACTTTTGCCCGGCCTTGCATTGAGTTGCCCTTTTCCTTGCCTTGCCATGCTTTGCCCTTTTGCCTTGCCTTGCTTTGCCCTTTTGCCTTGCTTTGCCTTGTTATGCTTTGCCCTTTTGCCTTGCCTTGCTTTGCCATTTTGCCTTTCCTTGAATTGCCCTTTTGCCTTACCTTGCCTTGACTTGCTATAGCCTTTTTCCTTGCCTTGCCTTGTCATACTTTGCCATTTTGACTTGCTTTGCTTTGCCCTTTTGCCTTGCCTTGCTTTGCCATTTTGCCTTGCCTTGCTTTGCCCTTTTGCCTTGCTTTGCCTTGTTATGCTTTGCCCTTTTGCCTTGCCTTGCTTTGCCATTTTGCCTTTCCTTGAATTGCCCTTTTGCCTTACCTTGCCTTGACTTGCTATACCCTTTTTCCTTGCCTTGCCTTGTCATGCTTTGCCCTTTTGACTTGCCTTGCTTTGCCCTTTTGCCTTGCTTTGCCTTGTTATGCTTTGCCATTTTTGCCTTGTCTTGCTTTGCCATTTTGCCTTTCCTTGCATTGCCCTTTTGCCTTACCTTGCCTTGTCATGCTTTGCCCTTTTGCCTTGCCTTGCCTTGTCATGCTTTGCCCTTTTGACTTGCTTTGCTTTGCCCTTTTGCCTTGCCTTTCCTTGTTTTGCCGTTTTGAATTGCCTTGCATTGCCTTGCTTTCATCTTTGCCTTGCCTTGACGTGTCTTCCTTATCCTTTTGCCTTGCCTTGCTTTGCTTTCTCCTTTTCCCTTGCCTTTCCTTGCCTTGCTTTACCCTTTTGCCTTCCCTTGCCTTTGCCTTTCCATGCCTTGCTTTGCCCCTTTGCCTTACCTTGCCTTGCTATGCCCTTTTGCCTTGCCTTGCTTTGTCTCTTTGCCTTGTCTTGCCTTGCCTTCCTTTCTCCTTTTGCCCTGATTTGCCTTGCCTTTCTTTTGACTTTTTGCCTTGCCTTGCCATGCTTTGCTCTTTTTCCTTGCCTTGCTTTGCCATTTTGTCTTTCCTTGCCTTGCCTTGCTTTGCCATTTTCCCTTGCCTTGCTTTCCCCTTTTGCCTTGCCTTTCCTTGCTTTGGCCTATTTCCTGGCCTTGCCATGGTTTGTCCTTTTGACTTACCTTGCCTTGCCTTTCTTTGCACTTTTGCCTGGCCTTGCTTTGCCCTTTTGCCTTGCCTTGCTTTGCCATTTTGCCTTTCCTTGAATTGCCCTTTTGCCTTACCTTGCCTTGACTTGCTATACCCTTTTTCCTTGCCTTGCCTTGTCATGCTTTGCCCTTTTGACTTGCCTTGCTTTGCCCTTTTGCCTTGCCTTGCTTTGCCCTTTTGCCTTGCTTTCCCTTGTTATGCTTTGCCCTTTTGCCTTGCCTTGCTTTGCCATTTTGCCTTTCCTTGAATTGCCCTTTTGCCTTACTTTGCCTTGACTTGCTATACCCTTTTTCCTTGCCTTGCCTTGTCATATTTTGCCATTTTGACTTGCTTTGCTTTGCCCTTTTGCCTTGCCTTGCTTTGCCATTTTGCCTTTTCTTGAATTGCCCTTTTGCCTTACCTTGCCTTGACTTGCTATACCCTTTTTCCTTGCCTTGCCTCTTCATGCTTTGCCCTTTTGACTTGCCTTTCTTTGCCCTTTTGCCTTGCTTTGCCTTGTTATGCTTTGCCCTTTTGCCTTGTCTTGCTTTGCCATTTTGCCTTTCCTTGCATTGCCCTTTTGCCTTACCTTGCCTTGACATGCTTTGCCCTTTTGCCTTGCCTTTCCTTGTTTTGCAATTTTGAATTGCCTTGCATTGCCTTACTTTCATCTTTGCCTTGCCTTGACGTGTCTTCCTTATCATTTTGCCTTGCCTTGCTTTGCTTTCCCCTTTTGCCTTCCCTTTCCTTGCCTTGCTTTACCCTTTTGCCTTCCTTTGCCTTGCCTTTCCATGCCTTCCTTTGACCCTTTGCCTTGCCTTGCTTTGACTCTTTGCCTTGACTTGCCTTGCCTTCCTTTCTTCTTTTGCCCTGATTTGCCTTGCCTTTCTTTTGACCTTTTGCCTTGCCTTGCCTTGCCATGCTTTGCTCTTTTTCCTTGCCTTGCTTTGCCCTTTTGTCTTGCCTTACCTTGCCTTGCTTTGCCATTTTCCCTTGCCTTGCTTTCCCCTTTTGCCTTGCCTTTCCTTGCTTTGGCCTTTTTCCTGGCCTTGCCATGGTTTGTCCTTTTGACTTACCTTGCCTTGCCTTTCTTTGCACTTTTGCCCGGCCTTGCATTGAGTTGCCCTTTTCCTTGCCTTGCCATGCTTTGCCCTTTTGCCTTGCCTTGCTTTGCCCTTTTGCCTTGCTTTGCCTTGTTATGCTTTGCCCTTTTGCCTTGCCTTGCTTTGCCATTTTGCCTTTCCTTGAATTGCCCTTTTGCCTTACCTTGCCTTGACTTGCTATAGCCTTTTTCCTTGCCTTGCCTTGTCATACTTTGCCATTTTGACTTGCTTTGCTTTGCCCTTTTGCCTTGCCTTGCTTTGCCATTTTGCCTTGCCTTGCTTTGCCCTTTTGCCTTGCTTTGCCTTGTTATGCTTTGCCCTTTTGCCTTGCCTTGCTTTGCCATTTTGCCTTTCCTTGAATTGCCCTTTTGCCTTACCTTGCCTTGACTTGCTATACCCTTTTTCCTTGCCTTGCCTTGTCATGCTTTGCCCTTTTGACTTGCCTTGCTTTGCCCTTTTGCCTTGCTTTGCCTTGTTATGCTTTGCCATTTTTGCCTTGTCTTGCTTTGCCATTTTGCCTTTCCTTGCATTGCCCTTTTGCCTTACCTTGCCTTGTCATGCTTTGCCATTTTGCCTTGCCTTGCCTTGTCATGCTTTGCCCTTTTGACTTGCTTTGCTTTGCCCTTTTGCCTTGCCTTTCCTTGTTTTGCCGTTTTGAATTGCCTTGCATTGCCTTGCTTTCATCTTTGCCTTGCCTTGACGTGTCTTCCTTATCCTTTTGCCTTGCCTTGCTTTGCTTTCTCCTTTTCCCTTGCCTTTCCTTGCCTTGCTTTACCCTTTTGCCTTCCCTTGCCTTTGCCTTTCCATGCCTTGCTTTGCCCCTTTGCCTTACCTTGCCTTGCTATGCCCTTTTGCCTTGCCTTGCTTTGTCTCTTTGCCTTGTCTTGCCTTGCCTTCCTTTCTCCTTTTGCCCTGATTTGCCTTGCCTTTCTTTTGACTTTTTGCCTTGCCTTGCCATGCTTTGCTCTTTTTCCTTGCCTTGCTTTGCCATTTTGTCTTTCCTTGCCTTGCCTTGCTTTGCCATTTTCCCTTGCCTTGCTTTCCCCTTTTGCCTTGCCTTTCCTTGCTTTGGCCTATTTCCTGGCCTTGCCATGGTTTGTCCTTTTGACTTACCTTGCCTTGCCTTTCTTTGCACTTTTGCCTGGCCTTGCTTTGCCCTTTTGCCTTGCCTTGCTTTGCCATTTTGCCTTTCCTTGAATTGCCCTTTTGCCTTACCTTGCCTTGACTTGCTATACCCTTTTTCCTTGCCTTGCCTTGTCATGCTTTGCCCTTTTGACTTGCCTTGCTTTGCCCTTTTGCCTTGCCTTGCTTTGCCCTTTTGCCTTGCTTTGCCTTGTTATGCTTTGCCCTTTTGCCTTGCCTTGCTTTGCCATTTTGCCTTTCCTTGAATTGCCCTTTTGCCTTACTTTGCCTTGACTTGCTATACCCTTTTTCCTTGCCTTGCCTTGTCATACTTTGCCATTTTGACTTGCTTTGCTTTGCCCTTTTGCCTTGCCTTGTTTTGCCATTTTGCCTTTCCTTGAATTGCCCTTTTGCCTTACCTTGCTATACCCTTTTTCCTTGCCTTGCCTTGTCATGCTTTGCCCTTTTGACTTTCCTCGCTTTGCCCTTTTGCCTTGTCTTGCTTTGCCCTTTTGCCTTGCTTTGCCTTGTTATGCTTTCCCTTTTGCCTTGTCTTGCTTTGCCATTTTGCCTTTCCTTGCATTGCCCTTTTGCCTTACCTTGCCTTGTCATGCTTTGCCCTTTTGCCTTGATTTGCCTTGTCATGCTTTGCCCTTTTGACTTGCTTTGCTTTGCCCTTTTGCCTTGCCTTTCCTTGTTTTGCCGTTTTCAATTTCCTTGCATTGCCTTACTTTCATCTTTGCCTTGCCTTGACGTGTCTTCCTTATCCTTTCGCCTTGACTTGCTTTGCTTTCCCCTTTTGCCTTGCCTTACCTTGCCTTGCTTTGCCTCTTTGCCTTGTCTTGCCTTGCCTTCCTTTCTCCTTTTGCCCTGATTTGCCTTGCCTTTCTTTTGACCTTTTGCCTTGCCTTGCCTTGCCATGCTTTGCTCTTTTTCCTTGCCTTGCTTTGCCCTTTTGTCTTGCCTTGCCTTGCTTTGCCATTTTCCCTTGCCTTGCTTTGCCCTTTTGCCTTACCTTTCCTTGCTTTGGCCTTTTTCCTGGCCTTGCCATGGTTTGTCCTTTTGACTTACCTTGCCTTGCCTTTCTTTGCCCTTTTGCCTGGCCTTGCATTGAGTTGCCCTTTTTCCTTGCCTTGCCTTTTCATGCTTTGCCCTTTTGCCTTGCCTTGCTTTGCCATTTTGCCTTTCCTTGAATTGCCCTTTTGCCTTACCTTGCCTTGACTTGCTATACCCTTTTTCCTTGCCTTGCCTTGTCATGCTTTGCCCTTTTGACTTGCCTTGCTTTGCCCTTTTGCCTTGCTTTGCCTTGTTATGCTTTGCCCTTTTGCCTTGCCTTGCTTTGCCCTTTTGCCTTACCTTGCCTTGTCATGCTTTGCCCTTTTGACTTGCTTTGCTTTGCCCTTTGGCCTTTACTTTCCTTGTTTTGCCGTTTTGAATTGCCTTGCATTGCCTTGCTTTCATCTTTGCCTTGCCTTGACGTGTCTTCCTTATCCTTTTGCCTTGCCTTACTTTGCTTTCTCCTTTTCCCTTGCCTTTCCTTGCCTTGCTTTACCATTTTGCCTTCCCTTGCCTTTGCCTTTCCATGCCTTGCTTTGCCCCTTTGCCTTAACTTGCCTTGCTAAGCCCTTTTGCCTTGCCTTGCTTTGTCTCTTTGCCTTGTCTTGCCTTGCCTTCCTTTCTCCTTTTGCCCTGATTTGCCTTGCCTTTCTTTTGCCCTTTTGTCTTTCCTTGCCTTGCCTTGCTTTGCCATTTTCCCTTGCCTTGCTTTCCCCTTTTGCCTTGCCTTTCCTTGCTTTGGCCTTTTTCCTGGCCTTGCCATGGTTTCTCCTTTTGACTTACCTTGCCTTGCCTTTCTTTGCACTTTTGCCTGGCCTTGCTTTGCCCTTTTGCCTTGCCTTGCTTTGCCATTTTGCCTTTCCTTGAATTGCCCTTTTGCCTTACCTTGCCTTGACTTGCTATACCCTTTTTCCTTGCCTTGCCTTGTCATGCTTTGCCCTTTTGCCTTGCCTTGCTTTGCCCTTTTGCCTTGCCTTGCTTTGCCCTTTTGCCTTGCTTTGCCTTGTTATGCTTTGCCCTTTTGCCTTGCCTTGCTTTGCCATTTTGCCTTTCCTTGAATTGCCCTTTTGCCTTACCTTGCCTTGACTTGCTATACCCTTTTTCCTTGCCTTGCCTTGTCATGCTTTGCCCTTTTGACTTGCTTTGCTTTGTCCTTTTGCCTTGCCTTGCTTTGCCATTTTGCCTTTCCTTGCTTTGGCCTTTTGCCTTACCTTGCCTTGACTTGCTATACCCTTTTTCCTTGCCTTGCCTTGTCATGCTTTGCCCTTTTGACTTTCCTTGCTTTGCCCTTTTGCCTTGCCTTGCTTTGCCCTTCTGCCTTGCTTTGCCTTGTTATGCTTTCCCTTTTGCCTTGCCTTGCTTTGCCATTTTGCCTTTCCTTGAATTGCCCTTTTGCCTTACCTTGCCTTGCCTTGCTTTGCCCTTTTGCCTTGCTTTGCCTTGTTATGCTTTCCCTTTTGCCTTGTCTTGCTTTGCCATTTTGCTTTTCCTTGCATTGCCCTTTTGCCTTACCTTGCCTTGACATGCTTTACCCTTTTGCCTTGCCTTGCCTTTTCATGCTTTGCCCTTTTGAATTGCCTTGCGTTGTCATGCTTTGCCCTTTTGACTTGCTTTGCTTTGCCCTTTTGCCTTGCCTTTCCTTGTTTTGCCGTTTTGAATTGCCTTGCATTGCCTTACTTTCATCTTTGCCTTGCCTTGACGTGTCTTCCTTATCCTTTCGCCTTGCCTTGCTTTGCTTTCCCCTTTTGCCTTGCCTTACCTTGCCTTGATTTGCCTCTTTGCCTTGTCTTGCCTTGCCTTCCTTTTGCCCTGATTTGCCTTGCCTTTCTTTTGACCTTTTGCCTTGCCTTGCCTTGCCATGCTTTGCTCTTTTTCCTTGCCTTGCCCTTTTGTCTTGCCTTGCCTTGCCTTGCTTTGTCATTTTCCCTTGCCTTGCTTTTCCCTTTTGCCTTGCCTTTCCTTGCTTTGGCCTTTTTCCTGGCCTTGCCATGGTTTGTCCTTTTGACTACCTTGCCTTGCCTTTCTTTGCCCTTTTGCCTGGCCTTGCATTGAGTTGCCCTTTTTCCTTGCTTGCCATGCTTTGCCCTTTTGCCTTGCCTTGCTTTGCCATTTTGTCTTTCCTTGAATTGCCCTTTTGCCTTACCTTGCCTTGACTTGCTATACCCTTTTTCCTTGCCTTGCCTCTTCATGCTTTGCCCTTTTGACTTGCCTTTCTTTGGCCTTTTGCCTTGCTTTGCCTTGTTATGCTTTGACCTTTTGCCTTGTCTTGCTTTGCCATTTTGCCTTTCCTTGCATTGCCCTTTTGCCTTACCTTGCCTTGACATGCTTTGCCCTTTTGCCTTGCCTTTCCTTGTTTTGCAATTTTGAATTGCCTTGCATTGCCTTACTTTCATCTTTGCCTTGCCTTGACGTGTCTTCCTTATCATTTTGCCTTGCCTTGCTTTGCTTTCCCCTTTTGCCTTCCCTTTCCTTGCCTTGCTTTACCCTTTTGCCTTCCTTTGCCTTGCCTTTCCATGCCTTCCTTTGACCCTTTGCCTTGCCTTGCTTTGACTCTTTGCCTTGACTTGCCTTGCCTTCCTTTCTTCTTTTGCCCTGATTTGCCTTGCCTTTCTTTTGACCTTTTGCCTTGCCTTGCCTTGCCATGCTTTGCTCTTTTTCCTTGCCTTGCTTTGCCCTTTTGTCTTGCCTTACCTTGCCTTGCTTTGCCATTTTCCCTTGCCTTGCTTTCCCCTTTTGCCTTGCCTTTCCTTGCTTTGGCCTTTTTCCTGGCCTTGCCATGGTTTGTCCTTTTGACTTACCTTGCCTTGCCTTTCTTTGCACTTTTGCCCGGCCTTGCATTGAGTTGCCCTTTTCCTTGCCTTGCCATGCTTTGCCCTTTTGCCTTGCCTTGCTTTGCCCTTTTGCCTTGCTTTGCCTTGTTATGCTTTGCCCTTTTGCCTTGCCTTGCTTTGCCATTTTGCCTTTCCTTGAATTGCCCTTTTGCCTTACCTTGCCTTGACTTGCTATAGCCTTTTTCCTTGCCTTGCCTTGTCATACTTTGCCATTTTGACTTGCTTTGCTTTGCCCTTTTGCCTTGCCTTGCTTTGCCATTTTGCCTTGCCTTGCTTTGCCCTTTTGCCTTGCTTTGCCTTGTTATGCTTTGCCCTTTTGCCTTGCCTTGCTTTGCCATTTTGCCTTTCCTTGAATTGCCCTTTTGCCTTACCTTGCCTTGACTTGCTATACCCTTTTTCCTTGCCTTGCCTTGTCATGCTTTGCCCTTTTGACTTGCCTTGCTTTGCCCTTTTGCCTTGCTTTGCCTTGTTATGCTTTGCCATTTTTGCCTTGTCTTGCTTTGCCATTTTGCCTTTCCTTGCATTGCCCTTTTGCCTTACCTTGCCTTGTCATGCTTTGCCCTTTTGCCTTGCCTTGCCTTGTCATGCTTTGCCCTTTTGACTTGCTTTGCTTTGCCCTTTTGCCTTGCCTTTCCTTGTTTTGCCGTTTTGAATTGCCTTGCATTGCCTTGCTTTCATCTTTGCCTTGCCTTGACGTGTCTTCCTTATCCTTTTGCCTTGCCTTGCTTTGCTTTCTCCTTTTCCCTTGCCTTTCCTTGCCTTGCTTTACCCTTTTGCCTTCCCTTGCCTTTGCCTTTCCATGCCTTGCTTTGCCCCTTTGCCTTACCTTGCCTTGCTATGCCCTTTTGCCTTGCCTTGCTTTGTCTCTTTGCCTTGTCTTGCCTTGCCTTCCTTTCTCCTTTTGCCCTGATTTGCCTTGCCTTTCTTTTGACTTTTTGCCTTGCCTTGCCATGCTTTGCTCTTTTTCCTTGCCTTGCTTTGCCATTTTGTCTTTCCTTGCCTTGCCTTGCTTTGCCATTTTCCCTTGCCTTGCTTTCCCCTTTTGCCTTGCCTTTCCTTGCTTTGGCCTATTTCCTGGCCTTGCCATGGTTTGTCCTTTTGACTTACCTTGCCTTGCCTTTCTTTGCACTTTTGCCTGGCCTTGCTTTGCCCTTTTGCCTTGCCTTGCTTTGCCATTTTGCCTTTCCTTGAATTGCCCTTTTGCCTTACCTTGCCTTGACTTGCTATACCATTTTTCCTTGCCTTGCCTTGTCATGCTTTGCCCTTTTGACTTGCCTTGCTTTGCCCTTTTGCCTTGCCTTGCTTTGCCCTTTTGCCTTGCTTTGCCTTGTTATGCTTTGCCCTTTTGCCTTGCCTTGCTTTGCCATTTTGCCTTTCCTTGAATTGCCCTTTTGCCTTACTTTGCCTTGACTTGCTATACCCTTTTTCCTTGCCTTGCCTTGTCATATTTTGCCATTTTGACTTGCTTTGCTTTGCCCTTTTGCCTTGCCTTGCTTTGCCATTTTGCCTTTTCTTGAATTGCCCTTTTGCCTTACCTTGCCTTGACTTGCTATACCCTTTTTCCTTGCCTTGCCTTGTCATGCTTTGCCCTTTTGACTTGCTTTGCTTTGTCCTTTTGCCTTGCCTTGCTTTGCCAATTTGCCTTTCCTTGAATTGCCCTTTTGCCTTACCTTGCCTTGCCATTCTTTGCCCTTTTGCCTTGCCTTGCCTTGTCATGCTTTGCCCTTTTGACTTTCCTTGCTTTGCCCTTTTGCCTTGCCTTGCTTTGCCCTTCTGCCTTGCTTTGCCTTGTTATGCTTTCCCTTTTGCCTTGTCTTGCTTTGCCATTTTGCTTTTCCTTGCATTGCCCTTTTGCCTTACCTTGCCCTGACATGCTTTACCCTTTTGCCTTGCCTTGCCTTTTCATGCTTTGCCATTTTGCATTGCCTTGCCTTGTCATGCTTTGCCCTTTTGACTTGCTTTGCTTTGCCCTTTTGCCTTGCCTTTCCTTGTTTTGCCGTTTTCAATTTCCTTGCATTGCCTTACTTTCATCTTTGCCTTGCCTTGACGTGTCTTCCTTATCCTTTCGCCTTGCCTTGCTTTGCTTTCCCCTTTTGCCTTGCCTTACCTTGCCTTGATTTGCTTCTTTGTCTTGTCTTGCCTTGCCTTCCTTTCTCCTTTCGCCCTGATTTGCCTTGCCTTTCTTTTGACCTTTTGCCTTGCCTTGCCTTGCCATGCTTTGCTCTTTTTCCTTGCCTTGCTTTGCCCTTTTGTCTTGCCTTGCCTTGCCTTGCTTTGCCATTTTCCCTTGCCTTGCTTTTCCCTTTTGCCTTCTCTTTCCTTGCTTTGGCCTTTTTCCTGGCCTTGCCATGGTTTGTCCTTTTGACTTACCTTGCCTTGCCTTTCTTTGCCCTTTTGCCTGGCCTTGCATTGAGTTGCCCTTTTTCCTTGCCTTGCCATGCTTTGCCCTTTTGTCTTGACTTGCTTTGCCATTTTGTCTTTCCTTGAATTGCCCTTTTGCCTTACCTTGCCTTGACTTGCTATACCCTTTTTCCTTGCCTTGCCTTGTCATGCTTTGCCCTTTTGACTTGCCTTGCTTTGCCCTTTTGCCTTGCTTTGCCTTGTTATGCTTTGCCCTTTTGCCTTGTCTTGCTTTGCCATTTTGCCTTTCCTTGCATTGCCCTTTTGCCTTACCTTGCCTTGTCATGCTTTGCCCTTTTGACTTGCTTTGCTTTGCCCTTTTGCCTTGCCTTTCCTTGTTTTGCCGTTTTGAATTGCCTTGCATTGCCTTACTTTCATCTTTGCCTTACCTTGACGTGTCTTCCTTATCATTTTGCCTTGCCTTGCTTTGCTTTCCCCTTTTGCCTTGCCTTTCCTTGCCTTGCTTTACCCTTTTGCCTTCCTTTGCCTTGCCTTTCCATGCCTTCCTTTGACCCTTTGCCTTGCCTTGCTTTGACTCTTTGCCTTGACTTGCCTTGCCTTCCTTTCTCCTTTTGCCCTGATTTGCCTTGCCTTTCTTTTGACCTTTTGCCTTGCCTTGCCTTGCCATGCTTTGCTCTTTTTCCTTGCCTTGCTTTGCCCTTTTGTCTTGCCTTACCTTGCCTTGCTGTGCCATTTTCCCTTGCCTTGCTTTCCCCTTTTGCCTTGCCTTTCCTTGCTTTGGCCTTTTTCCTGGCCTTGCCATGGTTTGTCCTTTTGACTTAACTTGCCTTGCCTTTCTTTGCACTTTTGCCCGGCCTTGCATTGAGTTGCCCTTTTTCCTTGCCTTGCCTTGCTTTGCCATTTTGCCTTTCCTTGAATTGCCCTTTTGCCTTACCCTGCCTTGACTTGCTATACCCTTTTTCCTTGCCTTGCCTTGTCATGCTTTGCCCTTTTGACTTGCTTTGCTTTGTCCTTTTGCCTTGCCTTGCTTCGCCATTTTGCCTTTCCTTGAATTGCCCTTTTGCCTTACCTTGCCTTGACTTGCTATACCCTTTTTCCTTGCCTTGCCTTGTCATGCTTTGCCCTTTTGACTTGCCTTGCTTTGCCCTTTTGCCTTGCTTTGCCTTGTTATGCTTTGCCCTTTTGCCTTGTCTTGCTTTGCCATTTTGCCTTTCCTTGCATTGCCCTTTTACCTTACCTTGCCTTGTCATGCTTTGCCCTTTTGACTTGCTTTGCTTTGCCCTTTTGCCTTGCCTTTCCTTGTTTTGCCGTTTTGAATTGCCTTGCATTGCCTTACTTTCATCTTTGCCTTGCCTTGACGTGTCTTCCTTATCATTTTGCCTTGCCTTGCTTTGCTTTCCCTTTTTGCCTTGCCTTTCCTTGCCTTGCTTTACCCTTTTGCCTTCCTTTGCCTTGCCTTTCCATGCCTTCCTTTGACCCTTTGCCTTGCCTTGCTTTGACTCTTTGCCTTGACTTGCCTTGCCTTCCTTTCTCCTTTTGCCCTGATTTGGCTTGCCTTTCTTTTGACCTTTTGCCTTGCCTTGCCTTGCCATGCTTTGCTCTTTTTCCTTGCCTTGCTTTGCCCTTTTGTCTTGCCTTACCTTGTCTTGCTTTGCCATTTTCCCTTGCCTTGCTTTCCCCTTTTGCCTTGCCTTTCCTTGCTTTGGCCTTTTTCCTGGCCTTGCCATGGTTTGTCCTTTTGACTTACCTTGCCTTGCCTTTCTTTGCACTTTTGCCCGGCCTTGCACTGAGTTGCCCTTTTTCCTTGCCTTGCCATTCTTTGCCCTTTTGCCTTGCCTTGCTTTGCCCTTTTGCCTTGCTTTGCCTTGTTATGCTTTGCCCTTTTGCCTTGCCTTGCTTTGCCATTTTGCCTTTCCTTGAATTGCCCTTTTGCCTTACCTTGCCTTGACTTGCTATACCCTTTTTCCTTGCCTTGCCTTGTCATGCTTTGCCCTTTTGACTTGCCTTGCTTTGTCCTTTTGCCTTGCCTTGCTTTGCCATTTTGCCTTTCCTTGAATTGCCCTTTTGCCTTACCTTGCCTTGACTTGCTATACCCTTTTTCCTTGCCTTGCCTTGTCATGCTTTGCCCTTTTGACTTTCCTTGCTTTGCCCTTTTGCCTTGCCTTGCTTTGCCCTTCTGCCTTGCTTTGCCTTGTTATGCTTTCCCTTTTGCCTTGTCTTGCTTTGCCATTTTGCTTTTCCTTGCATTGCCCTTTTGCCTTACCTTGCCCTGACATGCTTTACCCTTTTGCCTTGCCTTGCCTTTTCATGCTTTGCCATTTTGCATTGCCTTGCCTTGTCATGCTTTGCCCTTTTGACTTGCTTTGCTTTGCCCTTTTGCCTTGCCTTTCCTTGTTTTGCCGTTTTCAATTTCCTTGCATTGCCTTACTTTCATCTTTGCCTTGCCTTGACGTGTCTTCCTTATCCTTTCGCCTTGCCTTGCTTTGCTTTCCCCTTTTGCCTTGCCTTACCTTGCCTTGATTTGCTTCTTTGTCTTGTCTTGCCTTGCCTTCCTTTCTCCTTTCGCCCTGATTTGCCTTGCCTTTCTTTTGACCTTTTGCCTTGCCTTGCCTTGCCATGCTTTGCTCTTTTTCCTTGCCTTGCTTTGCCCTTTTGTCTTGCCTTGCCTTGCCTTGCTTTGCCATTTTCCCTTGCCTTGCTTTTCCCTTTTGCCTTCTCTTTCCTTGCTTTGGCCTTTTTCCTGGCCTTGCCATGGTTTGTCCTTTTGACTTACCTTGCCTTGCCTTTCTTTGCCCTTTTGCATGGCCTTGCATTGAGTTGCCCTTTTTCCTTGCCTTGCCATGCTTTGCCCTTTTGTCTTGCCTTGCTTTGCCATTTTGTCTTTCCTTGATTTGCCCTTTTGCCTTACCTTGCCTTGACTTGCTATACCCTTTTTCCTTGCCTTGCCTTGTCATGCTTTGCCCTTTTGACTTGCCTTGCTTTGCCCTTTTGCCTTGCTTTGCCTTGTTATGCTTTGCCCTTTTGCCTTGTCTTGCTTTGCCATTTTGCCTTTCCTTGCATTGCCCTTTTGCCTTACCTTGCCTTGTCATGCTTTGCCCTTTTGACTTGCTTTGCTTTGCCCTTTTGCCTTGCCTTTCCTTGTTTTGCCGTTTTGAATTGCCTTGCATTGCCTTACTTTCATCTTTGCCTTGCCTTGACGTGTCTTCCTTATCATTTTGCCTTGCCTTGCTTTGCTTTCCCCTTTTGCCTTGCCTTTCCTTGCCTTGCTTTACCCTTTTGCCTTCCTTTGCGTTGCCTTTCCATGCCTTCCTTTGACCCTTTGCCTTGCCTTGCTTTGACTCTTTGCCTTGACTTGCCTTGCCTTCCTTTCTCCTTTTGCCCTGATTTGCCTTGCCTTTCTTTTGACCTTTTGCCTTGCCTTGCCTTGCCATGCTTTGCTCTTTTTCCTTGCCTTGCTTTGCCCTTTTGTCTTGCCTTACCTTGCCTTGCTGTGCCATTTTCCCTTGCCTTGCTTTCCCCTTTTGCCTTGCCTTTCCTTGCTTTGGCCTTTTTCCTGGCCTTGCCATGGTTTGTCCTTTTGACTTAACTTGCCTTGCCTTTCTTTGCACTTTTGCCCGGCCTTGCATTGAGTTGCCCTTTTTCCTTGCCTTGTTATGCTTTGCCCTTTTGCCTTTCCTTGAATTGCCCTTTTGCCTTACCTTGCCTTGACTTGCTATAGCCTTTTTCCTTGCCTTGCCTTGTCATACTTTGCCATTTTGACTTGCTTTGCTTTGCCCTTTTGCCTTGCCTTGCTTTGCCATTTTGCCTTTCCTTGAATTGCCCTTTTGCCTTACCCTGCCTTGACTTGCTATACCCTTTTTCCTTGCCTTGCCTTGTCATGCTTTGCCCTTTTGACTTGCTTTGCTTTGTCCTTTTGCCTTGCCTTGCTTTTCCATTTTGCCTTTCCTTGAATTGCCCTTTTGCCTTACCTTGCCTTGACTTGCTATACCCTTTTTCCTTGCCTTGCCTTGTCATGCTTTGCCCTTTTGACTTGCCTTGCTTTGCCCTTTTGCCTTGCTTTGCCTTGTTATGCTTTGCCCTTTTGCCTTGTCTTGCTTTGCCATTTTGCCTTTCCTTGCATTGCCCTTTTACCTTACCTTGCCTTGTCATGCTTTGCCCTTTTGACTTGCTTTGCTTTGCCCTTTTGCCTTGCCTTTCCTTGTTTTGCCGTTTTGAATTGCCTTGCATTGCCTTACTTTCATCTTTGCCTTGCCTTGACGTGTCTTCCTTATCATTTTGCCTTGCCTTGCTTTGCTTTCCCTTTTTGCCTTGCCTTTCCTTGCCTTGCTTTACCCTTTTGCCTTCCTTTGCCTTGCCTTTCCATGCCTTCCTTTGACCCTTTGCCTTGCCTTGCTTTGACTCTTTGCCTTGACTTGCCTTGCCTTCCTTTCTTCTTTTGCCCTGATTTGCCTTGCCTTTCTTTTGACCTTTTGCCTTGCCTTGCCTTGCCATGCTTTGCTCTTTTTCCTTGCCTTGCTTTGCCCTTTTGTCTTGCCTTACCTTGCCTTGCTTTGCCATTTTCCCTTGCCTTGCTTTCCCCTTTTGCCTTGCCTTTCCTTGCTTTGGCCTTTTTCCTGGCCTTGCCATGGTTTGTCCTTTTGACTTACCTTGCCTTGCCTTTCTTTGCACTTTTGCCCGGCCTTGCATTGAGTTGCCCTTTTTCCTTGCCTTGCCATTCTTTACCCTTTTGCCTTGCCTTGCTTTGCCCTTTTGCCTTGCTTTGCCTTGTTATGCTTTGCCCTTTTGCCTTGCCTTGCCTTGTCATGCTTTGCCCTTTTGACTTGCTTTGCTTTGCCATTTTGTCTTTCCTTGAATTGCCCTTTTGCCTTACCTTGCCTTGACTTGCTATACCCTTTTTCCTTGCCTTGCCTTTTCATGCTTTGCCCTTTTGCCTTGCCTTGCTTTGCCATTTTGACTTTCCTTGAATTGCCCTTTTTGCATTACCTTGCCTTGACTTGCTATACCCTTTTTCCTTGCCTTGCCTTGTCATGCTTTGCCCTTTTGACTTGCCTTGCTTTGCCCTTTTGCCTTGCTTTGCCTTGTTATGCTTTGCCCTTTTGCCTTGTCTTGCTTTGCCATTTTGCCTTTCCTTGCATTGCCCTTTTGCCTTACCTTGCCTTGTCATGCTTTGCCCTTTTGCCTTGCCTTGCCTTGTCATGCTTTGCCCTTTTGACTTGCTTTGCTTTGCCCTTTTGCCTTGCCTTTCCTTGTTTTGCCGTTTTGAATTGCCTTGCATTGCCTTGCTTTCATCTTTGCCTTGCCTTGACGTGTCTTCCTTATCCTTTTGCCTTGCCTTGCTTTGCTTTCTCCTTTTCCCTTGCCTTTCCTTGCCTTGCTTTACCCTTTTGCCTTCCCTTGCCTTTGCCTTTCCATGCCTTGCTTTCCCCCTTTGCCTTACCTTGCCTTGCTATGCCCTTTTGCCTTGCCTTGCTTTGTCTCTTTGCCTTGTCTTGCCTTGCCTTCCTTTCTCATTTTGCCCTGGTTTGCCTTGCCTTTCTTTTGACTTTTTGCCTTGCCTTGCCATGCTTTGCTCCTTTTCCTTGCCTTGCTTTGCCCTTTTGTCTTGCCTTACCTTGCCTTGCTGTGCCATTTTCCCTTGCTTTGCTTTCCCCTTTTGCCTTGCCTTTCCTTGCTTTGGCCTATTTCCTGGCCTTGCCATGGTTTGTCCTTTTGACTTACCTTGCCTTGCATTTCTTTGCACTTTTGCCAGGCCTTGCTTTGCCCTTTTGCCTGCCTTGCTTTGCCATTTTGCCTTTCCTTGAATTGCCCTTTTGCCTTACCTTGCCTTGACTTGCTATACCCTTTTTCCTTGCCTTGCCTTGTCATGCTTTGCCCTTTTGACTTGCCTTGCTTTGCCCTTTTGCCTTGCCTTGCTTTGCCCTTTTGCCTTGCTTTGCCTTGTTATGCTTTGCCCTTTTGCCTTGCCTTGCTTTGCCATTTTGCCTTTCCCTGAATTGCCCTTTTGCCTTACTTTGCCTTGACTTGCTATACCCTTTTGCCTTGCCTTGCCTTGTCATACTTTGCCATTTTGCCTTGCTTTGCTTTGCCCTTTTGCCTTGCCTTGCTTTGCCATTTTGCCTTTCCTTGAATTGCCCTTTTGCCTTACCTTGCCTTGACTTGCTATACCCTTTTTCCTTGCCTTGCCTTGTCATGCTTTGCCCTTTTGACTTGCTTTGCTTTGTCCTTTTGCCTTGCCTTGCTTTGCCATTTTGCCTTTCCTTGAATTGCCCTTTTGCCTTACCTTGCTATACCCTTTTTCCTTGCCTTGCCTTGTCATGCTTTGCCCTTTTGACTTTCCTTGCTTTGCCCTTTTGCCTTGTCTTGCTTTGCCCTTTTGCCTTGCTTTACCTTGTTATGCTTTCCCTTTTGCCTTGTCTTGCTTTGTCATTCTGCCTTTCCTTGCATTGCCCTTTTGCCTTACCTTGCCTTGTCATGCTTTGCCCTTTTGCCTTGATTTGCCTTGTCATGCTTTGCCCTTTTGACTTGCTTTGCTTTGCCCTTTTGCCTTGCCTTTCCTTGTTTTGCCGTTTTCAATTTCCTTGCATTGCCTTACTTTCATCTTTGCCTTGCCTTGACGTGTCTTCCTTATCCTTTCGCCTTGACTTGCTTTGCTTTCCCCTTTTGTCTTGCCTTACCTTGCCTTGCTTTGCCTCTTTGCCTTGTCTTGCCTTGCCTTCCTTTCTCCTTTTGCCCTGATTTGCCTTGCCTTTCTTTTGACCTTTTGCCTTGCCTTGCCTTGCCATGCTTTGCTCTTTTTCCTTGCCTTGCTTTGCCCTTTTGTCTTGCCTTGCCTTGCATTGCTTTGCCATTTTCCCTTGCCTTGCTTTCCCCTTTTGCCTTGCCTTTCCTTGCTTTGGCCTTTTTCCTGGCCTTGCCATGGTTTGTCCTTTTGACTTACCTTGCCTTGCCTTTCTTTGCCCTTTTGCCTGGCCTTGCATTGAGTTGCCCTTTTTCCTTGCCTTGCCTTTTCATGCTTTGCCCTTTTGCCTTGCCTTGCTTTGCCATTTTGCCTTTCCTTGAATTGGCCTTTTGCCTTACCTTGCCTTGACTTGCTATACCCTTTTTCCTTGCCTTGCCTTGTCATGCTTTGCCCTTTTGACTTGCCTTGCTTTGCCCTTTTGCCTTGCTTTGCCTTGTTATGCTTTGCCCTTTTGCCTTGCCTTGCCTTGTCATGCTTTGCCCTTTTGACTTGCTTTGCTTTGCCCTTTTGCCTTGCCTTTCCTTGTTTTGCCGTTTTGAATTGCCTTGCATTGCCTTGCTTTCATCTTTGCCTTGCCTTGACGTGTCTTCCTTATCCTTTTGCCTTGCCTTGCTTTGCTTTCTCCTTTTCCCTTGCCTTTCCTTGCCTTGCTTTACCATTTTGCCTTCCCTTGCCTTTGCCTTTCCATGCCTTGCTTTGCCCCTTTGCCTTAACTTGCCATGATATGCCTTTTTGCCTTGCCTTGCTTTGTCTCTTTGCCTTGTCTTGCCTTGCCTTCCTTTCTCCTTTCGCCCTGATTTGCCTTGCCTTTCTTTTGCCCTTTTGTCTTTCCTTGCCTTGCCTTGCTTTGCCATTTTCCCTTGCCTTGCTTTCCCCTTTTGCCTTGCCTTTTCTTGCTTTGGCCTTTTTCCTGGCCTTGCCATGGTTTGTCCTTTTGACTTACCTTGCCTTGCCTTTCTTTGCACTTTTGCCTGGCCTTGCTTTGCCCTTTTGCCTTGAATTGCTTTGCCATTTTGCCTTTCCTTGAATTGCCCTTTTGCCTTACCTTGCCTTGACTTGCTATACCCTTTTTCCTTGCCTTGCCTTGTCATGCTTTGCCCTTTTGACTTGCCTTGCTTTGCCGTTTTGCCTTGCCTTGCTTTGCCCTTTTGCCTTGCTTTGCCTTGTTATGCTTTGCCCTTTTGCCTTGCCTTGCTTTGCCATTTTGCCTTTCCTTGAATTGCCCTTTTGCCTTACTTTGCCTTGACTTGCTATACCCTTTTTCCTTGCCTTGCCTTGTCATACTTTGCCATTTTGACTTGCTTTGCTTTGCCCTTTTGCCTTGCCTTGCTTTGCCATTTTGCCTTTCCTTGAATTGCCCTTTTGCCTTACCTTGCCTTGACTTGCTATACCCTTTTTCCTTGCCTTGCCTTGTCATGCTTTGCCCTTTTGACTTGCTTTGCTTTGTCCTTTTGCCTTGCCTTGCTTTGCCATTTTGCCTTGCCTTGAATTGCCCTTTTGCCTTACCTTGCCTTGACTTGCTATACCCTTTTTCCTTGCCTTGCCTTGTCATGCTTTGCCCTTTTGACTTTCCTTGCTTTGCCCTTTTGCCTTGCCTTGCTTTGCCCTTCTGCCTTGCTTTGCCTTGTTATGCTTTCCCTTTTGCCTTGTCTTGCTTTGCCATTTTGCTTTTCCTTGCATTGCCCTTTTGCCTTACCTTGCCTTGACATGCTTTACCCTTTTGCCTTGCCTTGCCTTTTCATGCTTTGCCCTTTTGCATTGCCTTGCCTTGTCATGCTTTGCCCTTTTGACTTGCTTTGCTTTGCCCTTTTGCCTTGCCTTTCCTTGTTTTGCCGTTTTCAATTTCCTTGCGTTGCCTTACTTTCATCTTTGCCTTGCCTTGACGTGTCTTCCTTATCCTTTCGCCTTGCCTTGCTTTGCTTTCCCCTTTTGCCTTGCCTTACCTTGCCTTGATTTGCCTCTTTGCCTTGTCTTGCCTTGCCTTCCTTTTGCCCTGATTTGCCTTGCCTTTCTTTTGACCTTTTGCCTTGCCTTGTCTTGCCATGCTTTGCTCTTTTTCCTTGCCTTGCTTTGCCCTTTTGTCTTGCCTTGCCTTGCCTTGCTTTGCCATTTTCCCTTGCCTTGCTTTCCCCTTTTGCCTTGCCTTTCCTTGCTTTGGCCTTTTTCCTGGCCTTGCCATGGTTTGTCCTTTTGACTACCTTGCCTTGCCTTTCTTTGCCCTTTTGCCTGGCCTTGCATTGAGTTGCCCTTTTTCCTTGCCTTGCCATGCTTTGCCCTTTTGCCTTGCCTTGCTTTGCCATTTTGTCTTTCCTTGAATTGCCCTTTTGCCTTACCTTGCCTTGACTTGCTATACCCTTTTTCCTTGCCTTGCCTCTTCATGCTTTGTCCTTTTGACTTGCCTTTCTTTGCCCTTTTGCCTTGCTTTGCCTTGTTATGCTTTCCCTTTTGCCTTGTCTTGCTTTGCCATTTTGCCTTTCCTTGCATTGCCCTTTTGCCTTACCTTGCCTTGACATGCTTTGCCCTTTTGCCTTGCCTTTCCTTGTTTTGCAATTTTGAATTGCCTTGCATTGCCTTACTTTCATCTTTGCCTTGCCTTGACGTGTCTTCCTTATCATTTTGCCTTGCCTTGCTTTGCTTTCCCCTTTTGCCTTCCCTTTCCTTGCCTTGCTTTACCCTTTTGCCTTCCTTTGCCTTGCCTTTCCATGCCTTCCTTTGACCCTTTGCCTTGCCTTGCTTTGACTCTTTGCCTTGACTTGCCTTGCCTTCCTTTCTTCTTTTGCCCTGATTTGCCTTGCCTTTCTTTTGACCTTTTGCCTTGCCTTGCCTTGCCATGCTTTGCTCTTTTTCCTTGCCTTGCTTTGCCCTTTTGTCTTGCCTTACCTTGCCTTGCTTTGCCATTTTCCCTTGCCTTGCTTTCCCCTTTTGCCTTGCCTTTCCTTGCTTTGGCCTTTTTCCTGGCCTTGCCATGGTTTGTCCTTTTGACTTACCTTGCCTTGCCTTTCTTTGCACTTTTGCCCGGCCTTGCATTGAGTTGCCCTTTTCCTTGCCTTGCCATGCTTTGCCCTTTTGCCTTGCCTTGCTTTGCCCTTTTGCCTTGCTTTGCCTTGTTATGCTTTGCCCTTTTGCCTTGCCTTGCTTTGCCATTTTGCCTTTCCTTGAATTGCCCTTTTGCCTTACCTTGCCTTGACTTGCTATAGCCTTTTTCCTTGCCTTGCCTTGTCATACTTTGCCATTTTGACTTGCTTTGCTTTGCCCTTTTGCCTTGCCTTGCTTTGCCATTTTGCCTTGCCTTGCTTTGCCCTTTTGCCTTGCTTTGCCTTGTTATGCTTTGCCCTTTTGCCTTGCCTTGCTTTGCCATTTTGCCTTTCCTTGAATTGCCCTTTTGCCTTACCTTGCCTTGACTTGCTATACCCTTTTTCCTTGCCTTGCCTTGTCATGCTTTGCCCTTTTGACTTGCCTTGCTTTGCCCTTTTGCCTTGCTTTGCCTTGTTATGCTTTGCCATTTTTGCCTTGTCTTGCTTTGCCATTTTGCCTTTCCTTGCATTGCCCTTTTGCCTTACCTTGCCTTGTCATGCTTTGCCCTTTTGCCTTGCCTTGCCTTGTCATGCTTTGCCCTTTTGACTTGCTTTGCTTTGCCCTTTTGCCTTGCCTTTCCTTGTTTTGCCGTTTTGAATTGCCTTGCATTGCCTTGCTTTCATCTTTGCCTTGCCTTGACGTGTCTTCCTTATCCTTTTGCCTTGCCTTGCTTTGCTTTCTCCTTTTCCCTTGCCTTTCCTTGCCTTGCTTTACCCTTTTGCCTTCCCTTGCCTTTGCCTTTCCATGCCTTGCTTTGCCCCTTTGCCTTACCTTGCCTTGCTATGCCCTTTTGCCTTGCCTTGCTTTGTCTCTTTGCCTTGTCTTGCCTTGCCTTCCTTTCTCCTTTTGCCCTGATTTGCCTTGCCTTTCTTTTGACTTTTTGCCTTGCCTTGCCATGCTTTGCTCTTTTTCCTTGCCTTGCTTTGCCATTTTGTCTTTCCTTGCCTTGCCTTGCTTTGCCATTTTCCCTTGCCTTGCTTTCCCCTTTTGCCTTGCCTTTCCTTGCTTTGGCCTATTTCCTGGCCTTGCCATGGTTTGTCCTTTTGACTTACCTTGCCTTGCCTTTCTTTGCACTTTTGCCTGGCCTTGCTTTGCCCTTTTGCCTTGCCTTGCTTTGCCATTTTGCCTTTCCTTGAATTGCCCTTTTGCCTTACCTTGCCTTGACTTGCTATACCCTTTTTCCTTGCCTTGCCTTGTCATGCTTTGCCCTTTTGACTTGCCTTGCTTTGCCCTTTTGCCTTGCCTTGCTTTGCCCTTTTGCCTTGCTTTGCCTTGTTATGCTTTGCCCTTTTGCCTTGCCTTGCTTTGCCATTTTGCCTTTCCTTGAATTGCCCTTTTGCCTTACTTTGCCTTGACTTGCTATACCCTTTTTCCTTGCCTTGCCTTGTCATATTTTGCCATTTTGACTTGCTTTGCTTTGCCCTTTTGCCTTGCCTTGCTTTGCCATTTTGCCTTTTCTTGAATTGCCCTTTTGCCTTACCTTGCCTTGACTTGCTATACCCTTTTTCCTTGCCTTGCCTTGTCATGCTTTGCCCTTTTGACTTGCTTTGCTTTGTCCTTTTGCCTTGCCTTGCTTTGCCAATTTGCCTTTCCTTGAATTGCCCTTTTGCCTTACCTTGCCTTGCCATTCTTTGCCCTTTTGCCTTGCCTTGCCTTGTCATGCTTTGCCCTTTTGACTTTCCTTGCTTTGCCCTTTTGCCTTGCCTTGCTTTGCCCTTCTGCCTTGCTTTGCCTTGTTATGCTTTCCCTTTTGCCTTGTCTTGCTTTGCCATTTTGCTTTTCCTTGCATTGCCCTTTTGCCTTACCTTGCCCTGACATGCTTTACCCTTTTGCCTTGCCTTGCCTTTTCATGCTTTGCCATTTTGCATTGCCTTGCCTTGTCATGCTTTGCCCTTTTGACTTGCTTTGCTTTGCCCTTTTGCCTTGCCTTTCCTTGTTTTGCCGTTTTCAATTTCCTTGCATTGCCTTACTTTCATCTTTGCCTTGCCTTGACGTGTCTTCCTTATCCTTTCGCCTTGCCTTGCTTTGCTTTCCCCTTTTGCCTTGCCTTACCTTGCCTTGATTTGCTTCTTTGTCTTGTCTTGCCTTGCCTTCCTTTCTCCTTTCGCCCTGATTTGCCTTGCCTTTCTTTTGACCTTTTGCCTTGCCTTGCCTTGCCATGCTTTGCTCTTTTTCCTTGCCTTGCTTTGCCCTTTTGTCTTGCCTTGCCTTGCCTTGCTTTGCCATTTTACCTTGCCTTGCTTTTCCCTTTTGCCTTCTCTTTCCTTGCTTTGGCCTTTTTCCTGGCCTTGCCATGGTTTGTCCTTTTGACTTACCTTGCCTTGCCTTTCTTTGCCCTTTTGCCTGGCCTTGCATTGAGTTGCCCTTTTTCCTTGCCTTGCCATGCTTTGCCCTTTTGTCTTGACTTGCTTTGCCATTTTGTCTTTCCTTGAATTGCCCTTTTGCCTTACCTTGCCTTGACTTGCTATACCCTTTTTCCTTGCCTTGCCTTGTCATGCTTTGCCCTTTTGACTTGCCTTGCTTTGCCCTTTTGCCTTGCTTTGCCTTGTTATGCTTTGCCATTTTGCCTTGTCTTGCTTTGCCATTTTGCCTTTCCTTGCATTGCCCTTTTGCCTTACCTTGCCTTGTCATGCTTTGCCCTTTTGACTTGCTTTGCTTTGCCCTTTTGCCTTGCCTTTCCTTGTTTTGCCGTTTTGAATTGCCTTGCATTGCCTTACTTTCATCTTTGCCTTGCCTTGACGTGTCTTCCTTATCATTTTGCCTTGCCTTGCTTTGCTTTCCCCTTTGCCTTGCCTTTCCTTGCCTTGCTTTACCCTTTTGCCTTCCTTTGCCTTGCCTTTCCATGCCTTCCTTTGACCCTTTGCCTTGCCTTGCTTTGACTCTTTGCCTTGACTTGCCTTGCCTTCCTTTCTCCTTTTGCCCTGATTTGCCTTGCCTTTCTTTTGACCTTTTGCCTTGCCTTGCCTTGCCATGCTTTGCTCTTTTTCCTTGCCTTGCTTTGCCCTTTTGTCTTGCCTTACCTTGCCTTGCTGTGCCATTTTCCCTTGCCTTGCTTTCCCCTTTTGCCTTGCCTTTCCTTGCTTTGGCCTTTTTCCTGGCCTTGCCATTGTTTGTCCTTTTGACTTAACTTGCCTTGCCTTTCTTTGCACTTTTGCCCGGCCTTGCATTGAGTTGCCCTTTTTCCTTGCCTTGCCTTGCTTTGCCATTTTGCCTTTCCTTGAATTGCCCTTTTGCCTTACCCTGCCTTGACTTGCTATACCCTTTTTCCTTGCCTTGCCTTGTCATGCTTTGCCCTTTTGACTTGCTTTGCTTTGTCCTTTTGCCTTGCCTTGCTTCGCCATTTTGCCTTTCCTTGAATTGCCCTTTTGCCTTACCTTGCCTTGACTTGCTATACCCTTTTTCCTTGCCTTGCCTTGTCATGCTTTGCCCTTTTGACTTGCCTTGCTTTGCCCTTTTGCCTTGCTTTGCCTTGTTATGCTTTGCCCTTTTGCCTTGTCTTGCTTTGCCATTTTGCCTTTCCTTGCATTGCCCTTTTACCTTACCTTGCCTTGTCATGCTTTGCCCTTTTGACTTGCTTTGCTTTGCCCTTTTGCCTTGCCTTTCCTTGTTTTGCCGTTTTGAATTGCCTTGCATTGCCTTACTTTCATCTTTGCCTTGCCTTGACGTGTCTTCCTTATCATTTTGCCTTGCCTTGCTTTGCTTTCCCTTTTTGCCTTGCCTTTCCTTGCCTTGCTTTACCCTTTTGCCTTCCTTTGCCTTGCCTTTCCATGCCTTCCTTTGACCCTTTGCCTTGCCTTGCTTTGACTCTTTGCCTTGACTTGCCTTGCCTTCCTTTCTCCTTTTGCCCTGATTTGGCTTGCCTTTCTTTTGACCTTTTGCCTTGCCTTGCCTTGCCATGCTTTGCTCTTTTTCCTTGCCTTGCTTTGCCCTTTTGTCTTGCCTTACCTTGCCTTGCTTTGCCATTTTCCCTTGCCTTGCTTTCCCCTTTTGCCTTGCCTTTCCTTGCTTTGGCCTTTTTCCTGGCCTTGCCATGGTTTGTCCTTTTGACTTACCTTGCCTTGCCTTTCTTTGCACTTTTGCCCGGCCTTGCACTGAGTTGCCCTTTTTCCTTGCCTTGCCATTCTTTGCCCTTTTGCCTTGCCTTGCTTTGCCCTTTTGCCTTGCTTTGCCTTGTTATGCTTTGCCCTTTTGCCTTGCCTTGCTTTGCCATTTTGCCTTTCCTTGAATTGCCCTTTTGCCTTACCTTGCCTTGACTTGCTATACCCTTTTTCCTTGCCTTGCCTTGTCATGCTTTGCCCTTTTGACTTGCCTTGCTTTGTCCTTTTGCCTTGCCTTGCTTTGCCATTTTGCCTTTCCTTGAATTGCCCTTTTGCCTTACCTTGCCTTGACTTGCTATACCCTTTTTCCTTGCCTTGCCTTGTCATGCTTTGCCCTTTTGACTTTCCTTGCTTTGCCCTTTTGCCTTGCCTTGCTTTGCCCTTCTGCCTTGCTTTGCCTTGTTATGCTTTCCCTTTTGCCTTGTCTTGCTTTGCCATTTTGCTTTTCCTTGCATTGCCCTTTTGCCTTACCTTGCCCTGACATGCTTTACCCTTTTGCCTTGCCTTGCCTTTTCATGCTTTGCCATTTTGCATTGCCTTGCCTTGTCATGCTTTGCCCTTTTGACTTGCTTTGCTTTGCCCTTTTGCCTTGCCTTTCCTTGTTTTGCCGTTTTCAATTTCCTTGCATTGCCTTACTTTCATCTTTGCCTTGCCTTGACGTGTCTTCCTTATCCTTTCGCCTTGCCTTGCTTTGCTTTCCCCTTTTGCCTTGCCTTACCTTGCCTTGATTTGCTTCTTTGTCTTGTCTTGCCTTGCCTTCCTTTCTCCTTTCGCCCTGATTTGCCTTGCCTTTCTTTTGACCTTTTGCCTTGCCTTGCCTTGCCATGCTTTGCTCTTTTTCCTTGCCTTGCTTTGCCCTTTTGTCTTGCCTTGCCTTGCCTTGCTTTGCCATTTTCCCTTGCCTTGCTTTTCCCTTTTGCCTTCTCTTTCCTTGCTTTGGCCTTTTTCCTGGCCTTGCCATGGTTTGTCCTTTTGACTTACCTTGCCTTGCCTTTCTTTGCCCTTTTGCATGGCCTTGCATTGAGTTGCCCTTTTTCCTTGCCTTGCCATGCTTTGCCCTTTTGTCTTGCCTTGCTTTGCCATTTTGTCTTTCCTTGATTTGCCCTTTTGCCTTACCTTGCCTTGACTTGCTATACCCTTTTTCCTTGCCTTGCCTTGTCATGCTTTGCCCTTTTGACTTGCCTTGCTTTGCCCTTTTGCCTTGCTTTGCCTTGTTATGCTTTGCCCTTTTGCCTTGTCTTGCTTTGCCATTTTGCCTTTCCTTGCATTGCCCTTTTGCCTTACCTTGCCTTGTCATGCTTTGCCCTTTTGACTTGCTTTGCTTTGCCCTTTTGCCTTGCCTTTCCTTGTTTTGCCGTTTTGAATTGCCTTGCATTGCCTTACTTTCATCTTTGCCTTGCCTTGACGTGTCTTCCTTATCATTTTGCCTTGCCTTGCTTTGCTTTCCCCTTTTGCCTTGCCTTTCCTTGCCTTGCTTTACCCTTTTGCCTTCCTTTGCGTTGCCTTTCCATGCCTTCCTTTGACCCTTTGCCTTGCCTTGCTTTGACTCTTTGCCTTGACTTGCCTTGCCTTCCTTTCTCCTTTTGCCCTGATTTGCCTTGCCTTTCTTTTGACCTTTTGCCTTGCCTTGCCTTGCCATGCTTTGCTCTTTTTCCTTGCCTTGCTTTGCCCTTTTGTCTTGCCTTACCTTGCCTTGCTGTGCCATTTTCCCTTGCCTTGCTTTCCCCTTTTGCCTTGCCTTTCCTTGCTTTGGCCTTTTTCCTGGCCTTGCCATGGTTTGTCCTTTTGACTTAACTTGCCTTGCCTTTCTTTGCACTTTTGCCCGGCCTTGCATTGAGTTGCCCTTTTTCCTTGCCTTGTTATGCTTTGCCCTTTTGCCTTTCCTTGAATTGCCCTTTTGCCTTACCTTGCCTTGACTTGCTATAGCCTTTTTCCTTGCCTTGCCTTGTCATACTTTGCCATTTTGACTTGCTTTGCTTTGCCCTTTTGCCTTGCCTTGCTTTGCCATTTTGCCTTTCCTTGAATTGCCCTTTTGCCTTACCCTGCCTTGACTTGCTATACCCTTTTTCCTTGCCTTGCCTTGTCATGCTTTGCCCTTTTGACTTGCTTTGCTTTGTCCTTTTGCCTTGCCTTGCTTTTCCATTTTGCCTTTCCTTGAATTGCCCTTTTGCCTTACCTTGCCTTGACTTGCTATACCCTTTTTCCTTGCCTTGCCTTGTCATGCTTTGCCCTTTTGACTTGCCTTGCTTTGCCCTTTTGCCTTGCTTTGCCTTGTTATGCTTTGCCCTTTTGCCTTGTCTTGCTTTGCCATTTTGCCTTTCCTTGCATTGCCCTTTTACCTTACCTTGCCTTGTCATGCTTTGCCCTTTTGACTTGCTTTGCTTTGCCCTTTTGCCTTGCCTTTCCTTGTTTTGCCGTTTTGAATTGCCTTGCATTGCCTTACTTTCATCTTTGCCTTGCCTTGACGTGTCTTCCTTATCATTTTGCCTTGCCTTGCTTTGCTTTCCCTTTTTGCCTTGCCTTTCCTTGCCTTGCTTTACCCTTTTGCCTTCCTTTGCCTTGCCTTTCCATGCCTTCCTTTGACCCTTTGCCTTGCCTTGCTTTGACTCTTTGCCTTGACTTGCCTTGCCTTCCTTTCTCCTTTTGCCCTGATTTGGCTTGCCTTTCTTTTGACCTTTTGCCTTGCCTTGCCTTGCCATGCTTTGCTCTTTTTCCTTGCCTTGCTTTGCCCTTTTGTCTTGCCTTACCTTGCCTTGCTTTGCCATTTTCCCTTGCCTTGCTTTCCCCTTTTGCCTTGCCTTTCCTTGCTTTGGCCTTTTTCCTGGCCTTGCCATGGTTTGTCCTTTTGACTTACCTTGCCTTGCCTTTCTTTGCACTTTTGCCCGGCCTTGCATTGAGTTGCCCTTTTTCCTTGCCTTGCCATTCTTTACCCTTTTGCCTTGCCTTGCTTTGCCCTTTTGCCTTGCTTTGCCTTGTTATGCTTTGCCCTTTTGCCTTGCCTTGCCTTGTCATGCTTTGCCCTTTTGACTTGCTTTGCTTTGCCATTTTGTCTTTCCTTGAATTGCCCTTTTGCCTTACCTTGCCTTGACTTGCTATACCCTTTTTCCTTGCCTTGCCTTTTCATGCTTTGCCCTTTTGCCTTGCCTTGCTTTGCCATTTTGACTTTCCTTGAATTGCCCTTTTTGCATTACCTTGCCTTGACTTGCTATACCCTTTTTCCTTGCCTTGCCTTGTCATGCTTTGCCCTTTTGACTTGCCTTGCTTTGCCCTTTTGCCTTGCTTTGCCTTGTTATGCTTTGCCCTTTTGCCTTGTCTTGCTTTGCCATTTTGCCTTTCCTTGCATTGCCCTTTTGCCTTACCTTGCCTTGTCATACTTTGCCATTTTGCCTTGCTTTGCTTTGCCCTTTTGCCTTGCCTTGCTTTGCCATTTTGCCTTTCCTTGAATTGCCCTTTTGCCTTACCTTGCCTTGACTTGCTATACCCTTTTTCCTTGCCTTGCCTTGTCATGCTTTGCCCTTTTGACTTGCTTTGCTTTGTCCTTTTGCCTTGCCTTGCTTTGCCATTTTGCCTTTCCTTGAATTGCCCTTTTGCCTTACCTTGCTATACCCTTTTTCCTTGCCTTGCCTTGTCATGCTTTGCCCTTTTGACTTTCCTTGCTTTGCCCTTTTGCCTTGTCTTGCTTTGCCCTTTTGCCTTGCTTTACCTTGTTATGCTTTCCCTTTTGCCTTGTCTTGCTTTGTCATTCTGCCTTTCCTTGCATTGCCCTTTTGCCTTACCTTGCCTTGTCATGCTTTGCCCTTTTGCCTTGATTTGCCTTGTCATGCTTTGCCCTTTTGACTTGCTTTGCTTTGCCCTTTTGCCTTGCCTTTCCTTGTTTTGCCGTTTTCAATTTCCTTGCATTGCCTTACTTTCATCTTTGCCTTGCCTTGACGTGTCTTCCTTATCCTTTCGCCTTGACTTGCTTTGCTTTCCCCTTTTGTCTTGCCTTACCTTGCCTTGCTTTGCCTCTTTGCCTTGTCTTGCCTTGCCTTCCTTTCTCCTTTTGCCCTGATTTGCCTTGCCTTTCTTTTGACCTTTTGCCTTGCCTTGCCTTGCCATGCTTTGCTCTTTTTCCTTGCCTTGCTTTGCCCTTTTGTCTTGCCTTGCCTTGCATTGCTTTGCCATTTTCCCTTGCCTTGCTTTCCCCTTTTGCCTTGCCTTTCCTTGCTTTGGCCTTTTTCCTGGCCTTGCCATGGTTTGTCCTTTTGACTTACCTTGCCTTGCCTTTCTTTGCCCTTTTGCCTGGCCTTGCATTGAGTTGCCCTTTTTCCTTGCCTTGCCTTTTCATGCTTTGCCCTTTTGCCTTGCCTTGCTTTGCCATTTTGCCTTTCCTTGAATTGGCCTTTTGCCTTACCTTGCCTTGACTTGCTATACCCTTTTTCCTTGCCTTGCCTTGTCATGCTTTGCCCTTTTGACTTGCCTTGCTTTGCCCTTTTGCCTTGCTTTGCCTTGTTATGCTTTGCCCTTTTGCCTTGCCTTGCCTTGTCATGCTTTGCCCTTTTGACTTGCTTTGCTTTGCCCTTTTGCCTTGCCTTTCCTTGTTTTGCCGTTTTGAATTGCCTTGCATTGCCTTGCTTTCATCTTTGCCTTGCCTTGACGTGTCTTCCTTATCCTTTTGCCTTGCCTTGCTTTGCTTTCTCCTTTTCCCTTGCCTTTCCTTGCCTTGCTTTACCATTTTGCCTTCCCTTGCCTTTGCCTTTCCATGCCTTGCTTTGCCCCTTTGCCTTAACTTGCCATGATATGCCTTTTTGCCTTGCCTTGCTTTGTCTCTTTGCCTTGTCTTGCCTTGCCTTCCTTTCTCCTTTCGCCCTGATTTGCCTTGCCTTTCTTTTGCCCTTTTGTCTTTCCTTGCCTTGCCTTGCTTTGCCATTTTCCCTTGCCTTGCTTTCCCCTTTTGCCTTGCCTTTTCTTGCTTTGGCCTTTTTCCTGGCCTTGCCATGGTTTGTCCTTTTGACTTACCTTGCCTTGCCTTTCTTTGCACTTTTGCCTGGCCTTGCTTTGCCCTTTTGCCTTGAATTGCTTTGCCATTTTGCCTTTCCTTGAATTGCCCTTTTGCCTTACCTTGCCTTGACTTGCTATACCCTTTTTCCTTGCCTTGCCTTGTCATGCTTTGCCCTTTTGACTTGCCTTGCTTTGCCGTTTTGCCTTGCCTTGCTTTGCCCTTTTGCCTTGCTTTGCCTTGTTATGCTTTGCCCTTTTGCCTTGCCTTGCTTTGCCATTTTGCCTTTCCTTGAATTGCCCTTTTGCCTTACTTTGCCTTGACTTGCTATACCCTTTTTCCTTGCCTTGCCTTGTCATACTTTGCCATTTTGACTTGCTTTGCTTTGCCCTTTTGCCTTGCCTTGCTTTGCCATTTTGCCTTTCCTTGAATTGCCCTTTTGCCTTACCTTGCCTTGACTTGCTATACCCTTTTTCCTTGCCTTGCCTTGTCATGCTTTGCCCTTTTGACTTGCTTTGCTTTGTCCTTTTGCCTTGCCTTGCTTTGCCATTTTGCCTTTCCTTGAATTGCCCTTTTGCCTTACCTTGCCTTGACTTGCTATACCCTTTTTCCTTGCCTTGCCTTGTCATGCTTTGCCCTTTTGACTTTCCTTGCTTTGCCCTTTTGCCTTGCCTTGCTTTGCCCTTCTGCCTTGCTTTGCCTTGTTATGCTTTCCCTTTTGCCTTGTCTTGCTTTGCCATTTTGCTTTTCCTTGCATTGCCCTTTTGCCTTACCTTGCCTTGACATGCTTTACCCTTTTGCCTTGCCTTGCCTTTTCATGCTTTGCCCTTTTGCATTGCCTTGCCTTGTCATGCTTTGCCCTTTTGACTTGCTTTGCTTTGCCCTTTTGCCTTGCCTTTCCTTGTTTTGCCGTTTTCAATTTCCTTGCGTTGCCTTACTTTCATCTTTGCCTTGCCTTGACGTGTCTTCCTTATCCTTTCGCCTTGCCTTGCTTTGCTTTCCCCTTTTGCCTTGCCTTACCTTGCCTTGATTTGCCTCTTTGCCTTGTCTTGCCTTGCCTTCCTTTTGCCCTGATTTGCCTTGCCTTTCTTTTGACCTTTTGCCTTGCCTTGTCTTGCCATGCTTTGCTCTTTTTCCTTGCCTTGCTTTGCCCTTTTGTCTTGCCTTGCCTTGCCTTGCTTTGCCATTTTCCCTTGCCTTGCTTTCCCCTTTTGCCTTGCCTTTCCTTGCTTTGGCCTTTTTCCTGGCCTTGCCTTGGTTTGTCCTTTTGACTACCTTGCCTTGCCTTTCTTTGCCCTTTTGCCTGGCCTTGCATTGAGTTGCCCTTTTTCCTTGCCTTGCCATGCTTTGCCCTTTTGCCTTGCCTTGCTTTGCCATTTTGCCTTTCCTTGAATTGCCCTTTTGCCTTACCTTGCCTTGACTTGCTATACCCTTTTTCCTTGCCTTGCCTCTTCATGCTTTGTCCTTTTGACTTGCCTTTCTTTGCCCTTTTGCCTTGCTTTGCCTTGTTATGCTTTCCCTTTTGCCTTGTCTTGCTTTGCCATTTTGCCTTTCCTTGCATTGCCCTTTTGCCTTACCTTGCCTTGTTATACTTTGCCCTTTTGACTTGCTTTGCTTTGCCCTTTTGCCTTGCCTTTCCTTGTTTTGCCGTTTTGAATTGCCTTGCATTGCCTTACTTTCATCTTTGCCTTGCCTTGACGTGTCTTCCTTATCATTTTGCCTTGCCTTGCTTTGCTTTCCCCTTTTGCCTTGCCTTTCCTTGCCTTGCTTTACCCTTTTGCCTTCCTTTGCGTTGCCTTTCCATGCCTTCCTTTGACCCTTTGCCTTGCCTTGCTTTGACTCTTTGCCTTGACTTGCCTTGCCTTCCTTTCTCCTTTTGCCCTGATTTGCCTTGCCTTTCTTTTGACCTTTTGCCTTGCCTTGCCATGTTTTGCTCTTTTTCCTTGCCTTGCTTTGCCCTTTTGTCTTGCCTTACCTTGCCTTGCTTTGCCATTTTCCCTTGCCTTGCTTTCCCCTTTTGCCTTGCCTTTCCTTGCTTTGGCCTTTTTCCTGGCCTTGCCATGGTTTGTCCTTTTGACTTACCTTGCCTTGCCTTTCTTTGCACTTTTGCCCGGCCTTGCATTGAGTTGCCCTTTTTCCTTGCCTTGCCATGCTTTGCCCTTTTGCCTTGCCTTGCTTTGCCATTTTGTCTTTCCTTGAATTGCCCTTTTGCCTTACCTTGCCTTGACTTGCTATAACCTTTTTCCTTGCCTTGCCTCTTCATGCTTTGCCCTTTTGACTTGCCTTTCTTTGCCCTTTTGCCTTGCTTTGCCTTGTTATGCTTTCCCCTTTTGCCTTGTCTTGCTTTGCCATTTTGCCTTTCCTTGAATTGCCCTTTTGCCTTACCTTGCCTTGACTTGCTATAGCCTTTTTCCTTGCCTTGCCTTGTCATACTTTGCCATTTTGACTTGCTTTGCTTTGCCCTTTTGCCTTGCCTTGCTTTGCCATTTTGCCTTTCCTTGAATTGCCCTTTTGCCTTACCTTGCCTTGACTTGCTATACCCTTTTTCCTTGCCTTGCCTTGTCATGCTTTGCCCTTTTGCCTTGCTTTGCCTTGTTATGCTTTGCCCTTTTGCCTTGTCTTGCTTTGCCATTTTGCCTTTCCTTGCATTGCCCTTTTGCCTTACCTTGCCTTGTCATGCTTTGCCCTTTTGCCTTGCCTTGCCTTGTCATGCTTTGCCCTTTTGACTTGCTTTGCTTTGCCCTTTTGCCTTGCCTTTCCTTGTTTTGCCGTTTTGAATTGCCTTGCATTGCCTTGCTTTCATCTTTGCCTTGCCTTGACGTGTCTTCCTTATCCTTTTGCCTTGCCTTGCTTTGCTTTCTCCTTTTCCCTTGCCTTTCCTTGCCTTGCTTTACCCTTTTGCCTTCCCTTGCCTTTGCCTTTCCATGCCTTGCTTTGCCCCTTTGCCTTACCTTGCCTTGCTATGCCCTTTTGCCTTGCCTTGCTTTGTCTCTTTGCCTTTTCTTGCCTTGCCTTCCTTTCTCCTTTTGCCCTGATTTGCCTTGCCTTTCTTTTGACCTTTTGCCTTGCCTTGTCTTGCCATGCTTTGCTCTTTTTCCTTGCCTTGCTTTGCCCTTTTGTCTTGCCTTGCCTTGCCTTGCTTTGCCATTTTCCCTTGCCTTGCTTTCCCCTTTTGCCTTGCCTTTCCTTGCTTTGGCCTTTTTCCTGGCCTTGCCATGGTTTGTCCTTTTGACTACCTTGCCTTGCCTTTCTTTGCCCTTTTGCCTGGCCTTGCATTGAGTTGCCCTTTTTCCTTGCCTTGCCATGCTTTGCCCTTTTGCCTTGCCTTGCTTTGCCATTTTGTCTTTCCTTGAATTGCCCTTTTGCCTTACCTTGCCTTGACTTGCTATACCCTTTTTCCTTGCCTTGCCTCTTCATGCTTTGTCCTTTTGACTTGCCTTTCTTTGCCCTTTTGCCTTGCTTTGCCTTGTTATGCTTTGCCCTTTTTCCTTGTCTTGCTTTGCCATTTTGCCTTTCCTTGCATTGCCCTTTTGCCTTACCTTGCCTTGTTATGCTTTGCCCTTTTGACTTGCTTTGCTTTGCCCTTTTGCCTTGCCTTTCCTTGTTTTGCCGTTTTGAATTGCCTTGCATTGCCTTACTTTCATCTTTGCCTTGCCTTGACGTGTCTTCCTTATCATTTTGCCTTGCCTTGCTTTGCTTTCCCCTTTTGCCTTGCCTTTCCTTGCCTTGCTTTACCCTTTTGCCTTCCTTTGCCTTGCCTTTCCATGCCTTCCTTTGACCCTTTGCCTTGCCTTGCTTTGACTCTTTGCCTTGACTTGCCTTGCCTTCCTTTCTCCTTTTGCCCTGATTTGCCTTGCCTTTCTTTTGACCTTTTGCCTTGCCTTGCCATGCTTTGCTCTTTTTCCTTGCCTTGCTTTGCCCTTTTGTCTTGCCTTACCTTGCCTTGCTTTGCCATTTTCCCTTGCCTTGCTTTCCCCTTTTGCCTTGCCTTTCCTTGCTTTGGCCTTTTTCCTGGCCTTGCCATGGTTTGTCCTTTTGACTTACCTTGCCTTGCCTTTCTTTGCACTTTTGCCCGGCCTTGCATTGAGTTGCCCTTTTTCCTTGCCTTGCCATGCTTTGCCCTTTTGCCTTGCCTTGCTTTGCCCTTTTGCCTTGCTTTGCCTTGTTATGCTTTGCCCTTTTGCCTTGCCTTGCTTTGCCATTTAGCCTTTCCTTGAATTGCCCTTTTGCCTTACCTTGCCTTGACTTGCTATAGCCTTTTTCCTTGCCTTGCCTTGTCATACTTTGCCATTTTGACTTGCTTTGCTTTGCCCTTTTGCCTTGCCTTGCTTTGCCATTTTGCCTTTCCTTGAATTGCCCTTTTGCCTTACCTTGCCTTGACTTGCTATACCCTTTTTCCTTGCCTTGCCTTGTCATGCTTTGCCCTTTTGACTTGCCTTGCTTTGCCCTTTTGCCTTGCTTTGCCTTGTTATGCTTTGCCCTTTTGCCTTGTCTTGCTTTGCCATTTTGCCTTTCCTTGCATTGCCCTTTTGCCTTACCTTGCCTTGTCATGCTTTGCCCTTTTGCCTTGCCTTGCCTTGTCATGCTTTGCCCTTTTGACTTGCTTTGCTTTGCCCTTTTGCCTTGCCTTTCCTTGTTTTGCCGTTTTGAATTGCCTTGCATTGCCTTGCTTTCATCTTTGCCTTGCCTTGACGTGTCTTCCTTATCCTTTTGCCTTGCCTTGCTTTGCTTTCTCCTTTTCCCTTGCCTTTCCTTGCCTTGCTTTACCCTTTTGCCTTCCCTTGCCTTTGCCTTTCCATGCCTTGCTTTGCCCCTTTGCCTTACCTTGCCTTGCTATGCCCTTTTGCCTTGCCTTGCTTTGTCTCTTTGCCTTGTCTTGCCTTGCCTTCCTTTCTCCTTTTGCCCTGATTTGCCTTGCCTTTCTTTTGACTTTTTGCCTTGCCTTGCCATGCTTTGCTCTTTTTCCTTGCCTTGCTTTGCCCTTTTGTCTTTCCTTGCCTTGCCTTGCTTTGCCATTTTCCCTTGCCTTGCTTTCCCCTTTTGCCTTGCCTTTCCTTGCTTTGGCCTATTTCCTGGCCTTGCCATGGTTTGTCCTTTTGACTTACCTTGCCTTGCATTTCTTTGCACTTTTGCCTGGCCTTGCTTTGCCCTTTTGCCTTGCCTTGCTTTGCTATTTTGCCTTTCCTTGAATTGCCCTTTTGCCTTACCTTGCCTTGACTTGCTATACCCTTTTTCCTTGCCTTGCCTTGTCATGCTTTGCCCTTTTGACTTGCCTTGCTTTGCCCTTTTGCCTTGCCTTGCTTTGCCCTTTTGCCTTGCTTTGCCTTGTTATGCTTTGCCCTTTTGCCTTGCCTTGCTTTGCCATTTTGCCTTTCCTTGAATTGCCCTTTTGCCTTACTTTGCCTTGACTTGCTATACCCTTTTTCCTTGCCTTGCCTTGTCATACTTTGCCATTTTGACTTGCTTTGCTTTGCCCTTTTGCCTTGCCTTGCTTTGCCATTTTGCCTTTCCTTGAATTGCCCTTTTGCCTTACTTTGCCTTGACTTGCTATACCCTTTTTCATTGCCTTGCCTTGTCATGCTTTGCCCTTTTGACTTGCTTTGCTTTGTCCTTTTGCCTTGCCTTGCTTTGCCATTTTGCCTTTCCTTGAATTGCCCTTTTGCCTTACCTTGCCTTGACTTGCTATACCCTTTTTCCTTGCCTTGCCTTGTCATGCTTTGCCCTTTTGACTTTCCTTGCTTTGCCCTTTTGCCTTGCCTTGCTTTGCCCTTCTGCCTTGCTTTGCCTTGTTATGCTTTCCCTTTTGCCTTGTCTTGCTTTGCCATTTTGCTTTTCCTTGCATTGCCCTTTTGCCTTACCTTGCCTTGACATGCTTTACCCTTTTGCCTTGCCTTGCCTTTTCATGCTTTGCCATTTTGCATTGCCTTGCCTTGTCATGCTTTGCCCTTTTGACTTGCTTTGCTTTGCCCTTTTGCCTTGCCTTTCCTTGTTTTGCCGTTTTCAATTTCCTTTCATTGCCTTACTTTCATCTTTGCCTTGCCTTGACGTGTCTTCCTTATCCTTTCGCCTTGCCTTGCTTTGCTTTCCCCTTTTGCCTTGCCTTACCTTGCCTTGCTATGCCTCTTTGCCTTGTCTTGCCTTGCCTTCCTTTCTCCTTTTGCCCTGATTTGCCTTGCCTTTCTTTTGACCTTTTGCCTTGCCTTGCCTTGCCATGCTTAGCTCTTTTTCCTTGCCTTGCTTTGCCCTTTTGTCTTGCCTTGCCTTGCCTTGCTTTGCCATTTTCCCTTGCCTTGCTTTTCCCTTTTGCCTTCTCTTTCCTTGCTTTGGCCTTTTTCCTGGCCTTGCCATGGTTTGTCCTTTTGACTACCTTGCCTTGCCTTTCTTTGCCCTTTTGCCTTGCCTTGCTTTGCCATTTTGTCTTTCCTTGAATTGCCCTTTTGCCTTATCTTGCCTTGACTTGCTATACCCTTTTTCCTTGCCTTGCCTCTTCATGCTTTGTCCTTTTGACTTGCCTTTCTTTGCCCTTTTGCCTTGCTTTGCCTTGTTATGCTTTGCCCTTTTGCCTTGTCTTGCTTTGCCATTTTGCCTTTCCTTGCATTGCCCTTTTGCCTTACCTTGCCTTGTTATGCTTTGCCCTTTTGCCTTGCCTTTCCTTGTTTTGCCGTTTTGAATTGCCTTGCATTGCCTTACTTTCATCTTTGCCTTGCCTTGACGTGTCTTCCTTATCATGTTGCCTTGCCTTGCTTTGCTTTCCCCTTTTGCCTTGCCTTTCCTTGCCTTGCTTTACCCTTTTGCCTTCCCTTGCCTTTCCATGCCTTCCTTTGACCCTTTGCCTTGCCTTGCTTTGACTCTTTGCCTTGACTTGCCTTGCCTTCCTTTCTCCTTTTGCCCTGATTTGCCTTGCCTTTCTTTTGACCTTTTGCCTTGCCTTGCCTTGCCATGCTTTGCTCTTTTTCCTTGCCTTGCTTTGCCCTTTTGTCTTGCCTAACCTTGCCTTGCTGTGCCATTTTCCCTTGCCTTGCTTTCCCCTTTTGCCTTGCCTTTCCTTGCTTAGGCCTTTTTCCTGGCCTTGCCATGCTTTTGTCCTTTTGACTTACCTTGCCTTGCCTTTCTTTGCACTTTTGCCCGGCCTTGCATTGAGTTGCCCTTTTTCCTTGCCTTGCCATGCTTTGCCCTTTTGCCTTGCCTTGCTTTGCCGTTTTGCCTTGCTTTGCCTTGTTATGCTTTGCCCTTTTGCCTTGCCTTGCTTTGCCATTTTGCCTTTCCTTGAATTGCCCTTTTGCCTTACCTTGCCTTGACTTGCTATAGCCTTTTTCCTTGCCTTGCCTTGTCATACTTTGCCATTTTGACTTGCTTTGCTTTGCCCTTTTGCCTTGCCTTGCTTTGCCATTTTGCCTTTCCTTGAATTGCCCTTTTGCCTTACCTTGCCTTGACTTGCTATACCCTTTTTCCTTGCCTTGCCTTGTCATACTTTGCCCTTTTGACTTGCCTTGCTTTGCCCTTTTGCCTTGCTTTGCCTTGTTATGCTTTGCCCTTTTGCCTTGTCTTGCTTTGCCATTTTGCCTTTCCTTGCATTGCCCTTTTGCCTTACCTTGCCTTGTCATGCTTTGCCCTTTTGCCTTGATTTGCCTTGTCATGCTTTGCCCTTTTGACTTGCTTTGCTTTGACCTTTTGCCTTGCCTTTCCTTGTTTTGCCGTTTTGAATTGCCTTGCATTGCCTTGCTTTCATCTTTGCCTTGCCTTGACATGTCTTCCTTATCCTTTTGCCTTGCCTTGCTTTGCTTTCCCCTTTTGCCTTGCCTTTCCTTGCCTTGCTTTACCCTTTTGCCTTCCCTTGCCTTTGCCTTTCCATGCCTTGCTTTGCCCCTTTGCCTTACCTTGCCTTGCTATGCCCTTTTGCCTTGCTTTGCTTTGTCTCTTTGCCTTGTCTTGCCTTGCCTTCCTTTCTCCTTTTGCCCTGATTTGCCTTGCCTTTCTTTTGACCTTTTGCCTTGCCTTGCCATGCTTTGCTCTTTTTCCTTGCCTTGCTTTGCCCTTTTGTCTTTCCTTGCCTTGCCTTGCTTTGCCATTTTCCCTTGCCTTGCTTTCCCCTTTAGCCTTGCCTTTCCTTGCTTTGGCCTATTTCCTGGCCTTGCCATGGTTTGTCCTTTTGACTTACCTTGCCTTGCCTCTCTTTGCACTTTTGCCTGGCCTTGCTTTGCCCTTTTGCCTTGCCTTGCTTTGCCATTTTGCCTTTCCTTGAATTGCCCTTTTGCCTTACCTTGCCTTGACTTGCTATACCCTTTTTCCTTGCCTTGCCTTGTCATGCTTTGCCCTTTTGACTTGCCTTGCTTTGCCCTTTTGCCTTGCCTTGCTTTGCCCTTTTGCCTTGCTTTGCCTTGTTATGCTTTGCCCTTTTGCCTTGCCTTGCTTTGCCATTTTGCCTTTCCTTGAATTGCCCTTTTGCCTTACTTTGCCTTGATTTGCTATACCCTTTTTCCTTGCCTTGCCTTGTCATTCTTTGCCATTTTGACTTGCTTTGCTTTGCCCTTTTGCCTTGCCTTGCTTTGCCATTTTGCCTTTCCTTGAATTGCCCTTTTGCCTTACCTTGCCTTGACTTGCTATACCCTTTTTCCTTGCCTTGCCTTGTCATGCTTTGCCCTTTTGACTTGCTTTGCTTTGCCCTTTTGCCTGGCCTTGCTTTGCCATTTTGCCTTTCCTTGCATTGCCCTTTTGCCTTACCTTGCCTTGTCATGCTTTGCCCTTTTGCCTTGATTTGCCTTGTCATGCTTTGCCCTTTTGACTTGCTTTGCTTTGCCCTTTTGCCTTGCCTTTCCTTGTTTTGCCGTTTTGAATTGCCTTGCATTGCCTTACTTTCATCTTTGCCTTGCCTTGACGTGTCTTCCTTATCCTTTCGCCTTGACTTGCTTTGCTTTCCCCTTTTGCCTTGCCTTACCTTGCCTTGCTTTGCCTCTTTGCCTTGTCTTGCCTTGCCTTCCTTTCTCCTTTTGCCCTGATTTGCCTTGCCTTTCTTTTGACCTTTTGCCTTGCCTTGCCTTGCCATGCTTTGCTCTTTTTCCTTGCCTTGCTTTGCCCTTTTGTCTTGCCTTGCCTTGCCTTGCTTTGCCATTTTCCCTTGCCTTGCTTTTCCCTTTTGCCTTGCCTTTCCTTGCTTTGGCCTTTTTCCTGGCCTTGCCATGGTTTGTCCTTTTGACTTACCTTGCCTTGCCTTTCTTTGCCCTTTTGCCTGGCCTTGCATTGAGTTGCCCTTTTTCCTTGCCTTGCCTTTTCATGCTTTGCCCTTTTGACTTGCCTTGCTTTGCCCTTTTGCCTTGCTTTGCCTTGTTATGCTTTGCCCTTTTGCCTTGTCTTGCTTTGCCATTTTGCCTTTCCTTGCATTGCCCTTTTGCCTTACCTTGCCTTGTCATGCTTTGCCCTTTTGCCTTGCCTTGCCTTGTCATGCTTTGCCCTTTTGACTTGCTTTGCTTTGCCCTTTTGCCTTTCCTTTCCTTGTTTTGCCGTTTTGAATTGCCTTGCATTGCCTTGCTTTCATCTTTGCCTTGCCTTGACGTGTCTTCCTTATCCTTTTGCCTTGCCTTGCTTTGCTTTCTCCTTTTCCCTTGCCTTTCCTTGCCTTGCTTTACCATTTTGCCTTCCCTTGCCTTTGCCTTTCCATGCCTTGCTTTGCCCCTTTGCCTTAACTTGCCTTGCTATGCCCTTTTTTCCTTGCCTTGCTTTGTCTCTTTGCCTTGTCTTGCCTTGCCTTCCTTTCTCCTTTTGCCCTGATTTGCCTTGCCTTTCTTTTGCCCTTTTGTCTTTCCTTGCCTTGCCTTGCTTTGCCATTTTCCCTTGCCTTGCTTTCCCCTTTTGCCTTGCCTTTCCTTGCTTTGGCCTTTTTCCTGGCCTTGCCATGGTTTGTCCTTTTGACTTACCTTGCCTTGCCTTTCTTTGCACTTTTGCCTGGCCTTGCTTTGCCCTTTTGCCTTGCCTTGCTTTGCCATTTTGCCTTTCCTTGAATTGCCCTTTTGCCTTACCTTGCCTTGACTTGCTATACCCTTTTTCCTTGCCTTGCCTTGTCATGCTTTGCCCTTTTGACTTGCCTTGCTTTGCCCTTTTGCCTTGCCTTGCTTTGCCCTTTTGCCTTGCCTTGCTTTGCCTTTTGCCTTGCTTTGCCTTGTTATGCTTTGCCCTTTTGCCTTGCCTTGCTTTGCCATTTTGCCTTTCCTTGAATTGCCCTTTTGCCTTACTTTGCCTTGACTTGCTATACCCTTTTTCCTTGCCTTGCCTTGTCATACTTTGCCATTTTGACTTGCTTTGCTTTGCCCTTTTGCCTTGCCTTGCTTTGCCATTTTGCCTTTCCTTGAATTGCCCTTTTGCCTTACTTTGCCTTGACTTGCTATACCCTTTTTCCTTGCCTTGCCTTGTCATGCTTTGCCCTTTTGACTTTCCTTGCTTTGCCCTTTTGCCTTGCCTTGCTTTGCCCTTCTGCCTTGCGTTGCCTTGTTATGCTTTCCCTTTTGCCTTGTCTTGCTTTGCCATTTTGCTTTTCCTTGCATTGCCCTTTTGCCTTACCTTGCCTTGACATGCTTTACCCTTTTGCCTTGCCTTGCCTTTTCATGCTTTGCCCTTTTGACTTGCCTTGCTTTGCCCTTTTGCCTTGCCTTGCTTTGCCCTTTTGCCTTGCTTTGCCTTGTTATGCTTTGCCCTTTTGCCTTGCCTTGCTTTGCCATTTTGCCTTTCCTTGAATTGCCCTTTTGCCTTACTTTGCCTTGATTTGCTATACCCTTTTTCCTTGCCTTGCCTTGTCATTCTTTGCCATTTTGACTTGCTTTGCTTTGCCCTTTTGCCTTGCCTTGCTTTGCCATTTTGCCTTTCCTTGAATTGCCCTTTTGCCTTACCTTGCCTTGACTTGCTATACCCTTTTTCCTTGCCTTGCCTTGTCATGCTTTGCCCTTTTGACTTGCTTTGCTTTGCCCTTTTGCCTGGCCTTGCTTTGCCATTTTGCCTTTCCTTGCATTGCCCTTTTGCCTTACCTTGCCTTGTCATGCTTTGCCCTTTTGCCTTGATTTGCCTTGTCATGCTTTGCCCTTTTGACTTGCTTTGCTTTGCCCTTTTGCCTTGCCTTTCCTTGTTTTGCCGTTTTCAATTTCCTTGCATTGCCTTACTTTCATCTTTGCCTTGCCTTGACGTGTCTTCCTTATCCTTTCGCCTTGACTTGCTTTGCTTTCCCCTTTTGCCTTGCCTTACCTTGCCTTGCTTTGCCTCTTTGCCTTGTCTTGCCTTGCCTTCCTTTCTCCTTTTGCCCTGATTTGCCTTGCCTTTCTTTTGACCTTTTGCCTTGCCTTGCCTTGCCATGCTTTGCTCTTTTTCCTTGCCTTGCTTTGCCCTTTTGTCTTGCCTTGCCTTGCCTTGCTTTGCCATTTTCCCTTGCCTTGCTTTCCCCTTTTGCCTTGCCTTTCCTTGCTTTGGCCTTTTTCCTGGCCTTGCCATGGTTTGTCCTTTTGACTTTACTTTCCTTGCCTTTCTTTGCCCTTTTGCCTGGCCTTGCATTGAGTTGCCCTTTTTCCTTGCCTTGCCTTTTCATGCTTTGCCCTTTTGACTTGCCTTGCTTTGCCCTTTTGCCTTGCTTTGCCTTGTTATGCTTTGCCCTTTTGCCTTGTCTTGCTTTGCCATTTTGCCTTTCCTTGCATTGCCCTTTTGCCTTACCTTGCCTTGTCATGCTTTGCCCTTTTGCCTTGCCTTGCCTTGTCATGCTTTGCCCTTTTGACTTGCTTTGCTTTGCCCTTTTGCCTTTCCTTTCCTTGTTTTGCCGTTTTGAATTGCCTTGCATTGCCTTGCTTTCATCTTTGCCTTGCCTTGACGTGTCTTCCTTATCCTTTTGCCTTGCCTTGCTTTGCTTTCTCCTTTTCCCTTGCCTTTCCTTGCCTTGCTTTACCATTTTGCCTTCCCTTGCCTTTGCCTTTCCATGCCTTGCTTTGCCCCTTTGCCTTAACTTGCCTTGCTATGCCCTTTTTTCCTTGCCTTGCTTTGTCTCTTTGCCTTGTCTTGCCTTGCCTTCCTTTCTCCTTTTGCCCTGATTTGCCTTGCCTTTCTTTTGCCCTTTTGTCTTTCCTTGCCTTGCCTTGCTTTGCCATTTTCCCTTGCCTTGCTTTCCCCTTTTGCCTTGCCTTTCCTTGCTTTGGCCTTTTTCCTGGCCTTGCCATGGTTTGTCCTTTTGACTTACCTTGCCTTGCCTTTCTTTGCACTTTTGCCTGGCCTTGCTTTGCCCTTTTGCCTTGCCTTGCTTTGCCATTTTGCCTTTCCTTGAATTGCCCTTTTGCCTTACCTTGCCTTGACTTGCTATACCCTTTTTCCTTGCCTTGCCTTGTCATGCTTTGCCCTTTTGACTTGCCTTGCTTTGCCCTTTTGCCTTGCCTTGCTTTGCCCTTTTGCCTTGCCTTGCTTTGCCTTTTGCCTTGCTTTGCCTTGTTATGCTTTGCCCTTTTGCCTTGCCTTGCTTTGCCATTTTGCCTTTCCTTGAATTGCCCTTTTGCCTTACTTTGCCTTGACTTGCTATACCCTTTTTCCTTGCCTTGCCTTGTCATACTTTGCCATTTTGACTTGCTTTGCTTTGCCCTTTTGCCTTGCCTTGCTTTGCCATTTTGCCTTTCCTTGAATTGCCCTTTTGCCTTACTTTGCCTTGACTTGCTATACCCTTTTTCCTTGCCTTGCCTTGTCATGCTTTGCCCTTTTGACTTTCCTTGCTTTGCCCTTTTGCCTTGCCTTGCTTTGCCCTTCTGCCTTGCGTTGCCTTGTTATGCTTTCCCTTTTGCCTTGTCTTGCTTTGCCATTTTGCTTTTCCTTGCATTGCCCTTTTGCCTTACCTTGCCTTGACATGCTTTACCCTTTTGCCTTGCCTTGCCTTTTCATGCTTTGCCATTTTGCATTGCCTTGCCTTGTCATGCTTTGCCCTTTTGACTTGCTTTGCTTTGCCCTTTTGCCTTGCCTTTCCTTGTTTTGCCGTTTTCAATTTCCTTGCATTGCCTTACTTTCATCTTTGCCTTGCCTTGACGTGTCTTCCTTATCCTTTCGCCTTGCCTTGCTTTGCTTTCCCCTTTTGCCTTGCCTTACCTTGCCTTGATTTGCCTCTTTGCCTTGTCTTGCCTTGCCTTCCTTTCTCCTTTTGCCCTGATTTGCCTTGCCTTTCTTTTGACCTTTTGCCTTGCCTTGCCTTGCCATGCTTTGCTCTTTTTCCTTGCCTTGCTTTGCCCTTTTGTCTTGCCTTGCCTTGCCTTGCTTTGCCATTTTCCCTTGCCTTGCTTTTCCCTTTTGCCTTGCCTTTCCTTGCTTTGGCCTTTTTCCTGGCCTTGCCATGGTTTGTCCTTTTGACTTACCTTGCCTTGCCTTTCTTTGCCCTTTTGCCTGGCCTTGCATTGAGTTGCCCTTTTTCCTTGCCTTGCCATGCTTTGCCCTTTTGCCTTGCCTTGCTTTGCCATTTTGTCTTTCCTTGAATTGCCCTTTTGCCTTACCTTGCCTTGACTTGCTATACCCTTTTTCCTTGCCTTGCCTTTTCATGCTTTGCCCTTTTGACTTGCCTTGCTTTGCCCTTTTGCCTTGCTTTGCCTTGTTATGCTTTACCCTTTTGCCTTGTCTTGCTTTGCCATTTTGCCTTTCCTTGCATTGCCCTTTTGCCTTACCTTGCCTTGTCATGCTTTGCCCTTTTGACTTGCTTTGCTTTGCCCTTTTGCCTTGCCTTTCCTTGTTTTGCCGTTTTGAATTGCCTTGCATTGCCTTACTTTCATCTTTGCCTTGCCTTGACGTGTCTTCCTTATCCTTTTGCCTTGCCTTGCTTTGCTTTCCCCTTTTGACTTGCCTTTCCTTGCCTTGCTTTACCCTTTTGCCTTCCCTTGCCTTGCCTTTCCATGCCTTGCTTTGCCCCTTTGCCTTGCCTTGCTTTGACTCTTTGCCTTGTCTTGCCTTGCCTTCCTTTCTCCTTTTGCCCTGATTTGCCTTGCCTTTCTTTTGACCTTTTGCCTTGCCTTGCCTTGCCATGCTTTGCTCTTTTTCCTTGCCTTGCTTTGCCCTTTTGTCTTGCCTTACCTTGCCTTGCTTTGCCATTTTCCCTTGCCTTGCTTTCCCCTTTTGCCTTGCCTTTCCTAGCTTTGGCCTTTTTCCTGGCCTTGCCATGCTTTTGTCCTTTTGACTTACCTTGCCTTGCCTTTCTTTGCACTTTTGCCCGGCCTTGCATTGAGTTGCCCTTTTTCCTTGCCTTGCCATGCTTTGCCCTTTTGCCTTGCCTTGCTTTGCCCTTTTGCCTTGCTTTGCCTTGTTATGCTTTGCCCTTTTGCCTTGCCTTGCTTTGCCATTTTGCCTTTCCTTGAATTGCCCTTTTGCCTTACCTTGCCTTGACTTGCTATAGCCTTTTTCCTTGCCTTGCCTTGTCATACTTTGCCATTTTGACTTGCTTTGCTTTGCCCTTTGCCTTGCCTTGCTTTGCCATTTTGCCTTTCCTTGAATTGCCCTTTTGCCTTACCTTGCCTTGACTTGCTATACCCTTTTTCCTAGCCTTGCCTTGTCATGCTTTGCCCTTTTGACTGCCTTGCTTTGCCCTTTTGCCTTGCTTTGCCTTGTTATGCTTTGCCCTTTTGCCTTGTCTGCTTTGCCATTTTGCATTTCCTTGCATTGCCCTTTTGCCTTACCTTGCCTTGACATGCTTTAGCCTTTTGCCTTGCCTTGCCTTGTCATTCTTTGCCTTTTTGACTTGCTTTGCTTTGCCCTTTTGCCTTGCCTTTCCTTGTTTTGCCGTTTTGAATTGCCTTGCATTGCCTTGCTTTCATCTTTGCCTTGCCTTGACGTGTCTTCCTTATCCTTTTGCCTTGCCTTGCTTTGCTTTCTCCTTTTCCCTTGCCTTTCCTTGCCTTGCTTTACCATTTTGCCTTCCCTTGCCTTTGCCTTTCCATGCCTTGCTTTGCCCCTTTGCCTTAACTTGCCTTGCTATGCCCTTTTTTCCTTGCCTTGCTTTGTCTCTTTGCCTTGTCTTGCCTTGCCTTCCTTTCTCCTTTTGCCCTGATTTGCCTTGCCTTTCTTTTGCCCTTTTGTCTTTCCTTGCCTTGCCTTGCTTTGCCATTTTCCCTTGCCTTGCTTTCCCCTTTTGCCTTGCCTTTCCTTGCTTTGGCCTTTTTCCTGGCCTTGCCATGGTTTGTCCTTTTGACTTACCTTGCCTTGCCTTTCTTTGCACTTTTGCCTGGCCTTGCTTTGCCCTTTTGCCTTGCCTTGCTTTGCCATTTTGCCTTTCCTTGAATTGCCCTTTTGCCTTACCTTGCCTTGACTTGCTATACCCTTTTTCCTTGCCTTGCCTTGTCATGCTTTGCCCTTTTGACTTGCCTTGCTTTGCCCTTTTGCCTTGCCTTGCTTTGCCCTTTTGCCTTGCCTTGCTTTGCCTTTTGCCTTGCTTTGCCTTGTTATGCTTTGCCCTTTTGCCTTGCCTTGCTTTGCCATTTTGCCTTTCCTTGAATTGCCCTTTTGCCTTACTTTGCCTTGACTTGCTATACCCTTTTTCCTTGCCTTGCCTTGTCATACTTTGCCATTTTGACTTGCTTTGCTTTGCCCTTTTGCCTTGCCTTGCTTTGCCATTTTGCCTTTCCTTGAATTGCCCTTTTGCCTTACTTTGCCTTGACTTGCTATACCCTTTTTCCTTGCCTTGCCTTGTCATGCTTTGCCCTTTTGACTTTCCTTGCTTTGCCCTTTTGCCTTGCCTTGCTTTGCCCTTCTGCCTTGCGTTGCCTTGTTATGCTTTCCCTTTTGCCTTGTCTTGCTTTGCCATTTTGCTTTTCCTTGCATTGCCCTTTTGCCTTACCTTGCCTTGACATGCTTTACCCTTTTGCCTTGCCTTGCCTTTTCATGCTTTGCCATTTTGCATTGCCTTGCCTTGTCATGCTTTGCCCTTTTGACTTGCTTTGCTTTGCCCTTTTGCCTTGCCTTTCCTTGTTTTGCCGTTTTCAATTTCCTTGCATTGCCTTACTTTCATCTTTGCCTTGCCTTGACGTGTCTTCCTTATCCTTTCGCCTTGCCTTGCTTTGCTTTCCCCTTTTGCCTTGCCTTACCTTGCCTTGATTTGCCTCTTTGCCTTGTCTTGCCTTGCCTTCCTTTCTCCTTTTGCCCTGATTTGCCTTGCCTTTCTTTTGACCTTTTGCCTTGCCTTGCCTTGCCATGCTTTGCTCTTTTTCCTTGCCTTGCTTTGCCCTTTTGTCTTGCCTTGCCTTGCCTTGCTTTGCCATTTTCCCTTGCCTTGCTTTTCCCTTTTGCCTTGCCTTTCCTTGCTTTGGCCTTTTTCCTGGCCTTGCCATGGTTTGTCCTTTTGACTTACCTTGCCTTGCCTTTCTTTGCCCTTTTGCCTGGCCTTGCATTGAGTTGCCCTTTTTCCTTGCCTTGCCATGCTTTGCCCTTTTGCCTTGCCTTGCTTTGCCATTTTGTCTTTCCTTGAATTGCCCTTTTGCCTTACCTTGCCTTGACTTGCTATACCCTTTTTCCTTGCCTTGCCTTTTCATGCTTTGCCCTTTTGACTTGCCTTGCTTTGCCCTTTTGCCTTGCTTTGCCTTGTTATGCTTTACCCTTTTGCCTTGTCTTGCTTTGCCATTTTGCCTTTCCTTGCATTGCCCTTTTGCCTTACCTTGCCTTGTCATGCTTTGCCCTTTTGACTTGCTTTGCTTTGCCCTTTTGCCTTGCCTTTCCTTGTTTTGCCGTTTTGAATTGCCTTGCATTGCCTTACTTTCATCTTTGCCTTGCCTTGACGTGTCTTCCTTATCCTTTTGCCTTGCCTTGCTTTGCTTTCCCCTTTTGACTTGCCTTTCCTTGCCTTGCTTTACCCTTTTGCCTTCCCTTGCCTTGCCTTTCCATGCCTTTCTTTGCCCCTTTGCCTTGCCTTGCTATGCCTCTTTGCCTTGTCTTGCCTTGCCTTCCTTTCTCCTTTTGCCCTGATTTGCCTTGCCTTTCTTTTGACCTTTTGCCTTGCCTTGCATTGCCATGCTTTGCTCTTTTTCCTTGCCTTGCTTTGCCCTTTTGTCTTGCCTTGCCTTGCCTTGCTTTGCCATTTTCCCTTGCCTTGCTTTCCCCTTTTGCCTTGCCTTTCCTTGCTTTGGCCTTTTTCCTGGCCTTGCCATGGTTTGTCATTTTGACTTACCATGCCTTGCCTTTCTTTGCAGTTTTCCTGGCCTTGCATTGAGTTGCCCTTTTTCCTTGCCTTGCCTTGCTTTGCCCTTTTGCCTTGCCTTGCTTTGCCATTTTGCCTTTCCTTGAATTGCCCTTTTGCCTTACCTTGCCTTGACTTGCTATACCCTTTTTCCTTGCCTTGCCTTGTCATGCTTTGCCCTTTTGACTTGCCTTGCTTTGCCCTTTTGCCTTGCTTTGCCTCGTTATGCTTTGCCCCTTTGCCTTGTCTTGCTTTGCCATTTTGCCTTTCCTTGCATTGCCCTTTTGCCTTACCTTGCCTTGACATGCTTTGCCCTTTTGCCTTGCCTTGCCTTGTCATGCTTTGCCCTTTTCACTTGCTTTGCTTTGCCCTTTTGCCTTGCCTTTCCTTGTTTTGCCGTTTTCAATTTCCTTGCATTGCCTTACTTTCATCTTTGCCTCGCCTTGACGTGTCTTCCTTATCCTTTCGCCTTGCCTTGCTTTGCTTTCCCCTTTTGCCTTGCCTTTCCATGCCTTGCTTTGCCCCTTTGCCTTACCTTGCCTTGCTTTGCCTTTTTGCCTTGCCTTGCTTTGCCTCTTTGCCTTGTCTTGCCTTGCCTTCCTTTCTCCTTTTGCCCTGATTTGCCTTTCCTTTCTTTTGACCTTTTGCCTTGCCTTGCCTTGCCATGCTTTGCTCTTTTTCCTTGCCTTGCTTTGCCCTTTTGTCTTGCCTTACCTTGCCTTGCTTTGCCATTTTCCCTTGCCTTGCTTTCCCCTTTTGCCTTGCCTTTCCTAGCTTTGGCCTTTTTCCTGGCCTTGCCATGCTTTTGTCCTTTTGACTTGCCTTGCCTTGCCTTTCTTTGCACTTTTGCCCGGCCTTGCATTGAGTTGCCCTTTTTCCTTGCCTTGCCATGCTTTGCCCTTTTGCCTTGCCTTGCTTTGCCCTTTTGCCTTGCTTTGCCTTGTTATGCTTTGCCCTTTTGCCTTGCCTTGCTTTGCCATTTTGCCTTTCCTTGAATTGCCCTTTTGCCTTACCTTGCCTTGACTTGCTATACCCTTTTTCCTAGCCTTGCCTTGTCATGCTTTGCCCTTTTGACTTGCCTTGCTTTGCCCTTTTGCCTTGCTTTGCCTTGTTATGCTTTGCCCTTTTGCCTTGTCTGCTTTGCCATTTTGCGTTTCCTTGCATTGCCCTTTTGCCTTACCTTGCCTTGACATGCTTTAGCCTTTTGCCTTGCCTTGCCTTGTCATTCTTTGCCTTTTTGACTTGCTTTGCTTTGCCCTTTTGCCTTGCCTTTCCTTTTTTTGCCGTTTTGAATTGCCTTGCATTGCCTTACTTTCATCTTTGCCTTGCCTTGACGTGTCTTCCTTATCCTTTTGCCTTGCCTTGCTTTGCTTTCCCCTTTTGCCTTGCCTTTCCTTGCCTTTCTTTACCCTTTTGCCTTCCCTTGCCTTGCCTTTCCATGCCTTGCTTTGCCCCTTTGCCTTACCTTGCCTTGCTTTGCCCTTTTGCCTTGCCATACTTTGCCTCTTTGCCTTGTCTTGCCTTGCCTTCCTTTCTCCTTTCTCCTTCCTTTCTCCTACATTGCCTTACTTTCACATTTTGCCTTGCCTTACCTTGTCTTGCTTTGCCCTTTTGCTTTGCCTTGCCTTGCCAGGCTTTGCCCATTTGCCTTCACTTGCCTTTGCCTTTCCATGCCTTGCTTTGCCCCTTTGCCTTACCTTGCCTTGCTATGCCCTTTTGCCTTGCCTTTCTTTGTCTCTTTGCCTTGTCTTGCATTGCCTTCCTTTCTCCTTTTGCCCTGATTTGCCTTGCCTTTCTTTTGACCTTTTGTCTTGCCTTGCCATGCTTTGCTCTTTTTCCTTGCCTTGCTTTGCCCTTTTGTCTTTCCTTGCCTTGCCTTGCTTTGCCATTTTCCCTTGCCTTGCTTTCCCCTTTTGCCTTGCCTTTCCTTGCTTTGGCCTTTTTCCTGGTCTTGCCATGGTTTGTCCTTTTGACTTACCTTGCCTTGCCTTTCTTTGTACTTTTGCCTGGCCTTGCTTTGCCCTTTTGCCTTGCCTTGCTTTGCCATTTTGCCTTGCTTTGCCTTGTTATGCTTTGCCCTTTTGCCTTGCCTTGCTTTGCCATTTTGCCTTTCCTTGAATTGCCCTTTGCCTTACTTTGCCTTGACCTGCTATACCCTTTTTCCTTGCCTTGCCTTGTCATACTTTGCCATTTTGACTTGCTTTGCTTTGTCCTTTTGCCTTGCCTTGCTTTGCCATTTTGCCTTTCCTTGAATTGCCCTTTTGCCTTACCTTGCCTTGACTTGCTATACCCTTTTTCCTTGCCTTGCCTTGTCATGCTTTGCCCTTTTGACTTGCTTTGCTTTGTCCTTTTGCCTTGCCTTGCTTTGCCATTTTGCCTTTCCTTGAATTGCCCTTTTGCCTTACCTTGCCTTGACTTGCTATACCCTTTTTCCTTGCCTTGCCTTGTCATGCTTTGCCCTTTTGACTTTCCTTGCTTTGCCCTTTTGCCTTGCCTTGCTTTGCCCTTTTGCCTTGCTTTGCCTTGTTATGCTTTCCCTTTTGCCTTGTCTTGCTTTGCCATTTTGCTTTTCCTTGCATTGCCCTTTTGCCTTACCTTGCCTTGACATGCTTTACCCTTTTGCCTTGCCTTGCCTTTTCATGCTTTGCCCTTTTGAATTGCCTTGCGTTGTCATGCTTTGCCATTTTCCCTTGCCTTGCTTTCCCCTTTTGCCTTGCCTTTCCTAGCTTTGGCCTTTTTCCTGGCCTTGACTTGGTTTGTCCTTTTGACTTACCTTGCCTTGCCTTTCTTTGCCCTTTTGCCTGGCCTTGCATTGAGTTGCCCTTTTTCATTGCCTTGCCTTGCCATGCTTTGCCCTTTTGCCTTGCCTTGCTTTGCCATTTTGCCTTTCCTTGAATTGCCCTTTTGCCTTACCTTGCCTTGACTTGCTATACCCTTTTTCCTTGCCTTGTCTTGCTTTGCCATTTTGCCTTTCCTTGCATTGCCCTTTTGCCTTACCTTGCCTTGACATGCTTTGCCCTTTTGCCTTGCCTTGCCTTGTCATGCTTTGCCCTTTTGACTTGCTTTGCTTTGCCCTTTTGCCTTGCCTTTCCTTGTTTTGCCGTTTTGAATTGCCTTGCATTGCCTTACTTTCATCTTTGCCTTGCCTTGACGTGTCTTCCTTATCCTTTCGCCTTTCCTTGCTTTGCTTTCCCCTTTTGCCTTGCCTTTCCTTGCCTTGCTTTACCCTTTTGCCTTCCCTTGCCTTGCCTTTCCATGCCTTGCTTTGCCCCTTTGCCTTGCCTTGCTTTGACTCTTTGCCTTGTCTTGCCTTGCCTTCCTTTCTCCTTTTGCCCTGATTTACCTTGCCTTGCTTTGCCCTTTTGTCTTGCCTTGCCTTGCCTTGCTTTGCCATTTTCCCTTGCCTTGCTTTCCCCTTTTGCCTTGCCTTTCCTTGCTTTGGCCTTTTTCCTGGCCTTGCCATGCTTTTGTCCTTTTGACTTACCTTGCCTTGCCTTTCTTTGCACTTTTGCCCGGCCTTGCATTGAGTTGCCCTTTTTCCTTGCCTTGCCATGCTTTGCCCTTTTGCCTTGCCTTGCTTTGCCTCTTTGCCTTGTCTTGCCTTGCCTTCCTTTCTCCTTTTGCCCTGATTTGCCTTGCCTTTCTTTTGACCTTTTGCCTTGCCTTGCATTGCCATGCTTTTCTCTTTTTCCTTGCCTTGCTTTGCCCTTTTGTCTTGCCTTGCCTTGCCTTGCTTTGCCATTTTCCCTTGCCTTGCTTTCCCCTTTTGCCTTGCCTTTCCTTGCTTTGGCCTTTTTCCTGGCCTTGCCATGGTTTGTCATTTTGACTTACCATGCCTTGCCTTTCTTTGCAGTTTTCCTGGCCTTGCATTGAGTTGCCCTTTTTCCTTGCCTTGCCTTGCCATGCTTTGCCCTTTTGCCTTGCCTTGCTTTGCCATTTTGCCTTTCCTTGAATTGCCCTTTTGCCTTACCTTGCCTTGACTTGCTATACCCTTTTTCCTTGCCTTGCCTTGTCATGCTTTGCCCTTTTGACTTGCCTTGCTTTGCCCTTTTGCCTTGCTTTGCCTCGTTATGCTTTGCCCCTTTGCCTTGTCTTGCTTTGCCATTTTGCCTTTCCTTGCATTGCCCTTTTGCCTTACCTTGCCTTGACATGCTTTGCCCTTTTGCCTTGCCTTGCCTTGTCATGCTTTGCCCTTTTCACTTGCTTTGCTTTGCCCTTTTGCCTTGCCTTTCCTTGTTTTGCCGTTTTCAATTTCCTTGCATTGCCTTACTTTCATCTTTGCCTCGCCTTGACGTGTCTTCCTTATCCTTTCGCCTTGCCTTGCTTTGCTTTCCCCTTTTGCCTTGCCTTTCCATGCCTTGCTTTGCCCCTTTGCCTTACCTTGCTTGCTTTGTCTTTTTGCCTTGCCTTGCTTTGCCTCTTTGCCTTGTCTTGCCTTGCCTTCCTTTCTCCTTTTGCCCTGATTTGCCTTGCCTTTCTTTTGACCTTTTGCCTTGCCTTGCCTTGCCATGCTTTGCTCTTTTTCCTTGCCTTGCTTTGCCCTTTTGTCTTGCCTTATCTTGCCTTGCTTTGCCATTTTCCCTTGCCTTGCTTTCCCCTTTTGCCTTGCCTTTCCTTGCTTTGGCCTTTTTCCTGGCCTTGCCATGGTTTGTCCTTTTGACTTACCTTGCCTTGCCTTTCTTTGCCCTTTTGCCTGGCCTTGCATTGAGTTGCCCTTTTTCATTGCCTTGCCTTGCCATGCTTTGCCCTTTTGCCTTGCCTTGCTTTGCCATTTTGCCTTTCCTTGAATTGCCCTTTTGCCTTACCTTGCCTTGACTTGCTATACCCTTTTTCCTTGCCTTGTCTTGCTTTGCCATTTTGCCTTTTCTTGCATTGCCCTTTTGCCTTACCTTGCCTTGACATGCTTTGCCCTTTTGCCTTGCCTTGCCTTGTCATGCTTTGCCCTTTTGACTTGCTTTGCTTTGCCCTTTTGCCTTGCCTTTCCTTGTTTTGCCGTTTTGAATTGCCTTGCATTGCCTTACTTTCATCTTTGCCTTGCCTTGACTTGTCTTCCTTATCCTTTTGCCTTGCCTTGCTTTGCTTTCCCCTTTTGCCTTGCCTTTCCTTGCCTTGCTTTACCCTTTTGCCTTCCCTTGCCTTGCCTTTCCATGCCTTGCTTTGCCCCTTTGCCTTGCCTTGCTTTGACTCTTTGCCTTGTCTTGCCTTGCCTTCCTTTCTCCTTTTGCCCTGATTTACCTTGCCTTTCTTTTGACCTTTTGCCTTGCCTTGCCTTGCCATGCTTTGCTCTTTTTCCTTGCCTTGCTTTGCCCTTTTGTCTTGCCTTGCCTTGCCTTGCTTTGCCATTTTCCCTTGCCTTGCTTTCCCCTTTTGCCTTGCCTTTCCTAGCTTTGGCCTTTTTCCTGGCCTTGCCATGCTTTTGTCCTTTTGACTTACCTTGCCTTGCCTTTCTTTGCACTTTTGCCCGGCCTTGCATTGAGTTGCCCTTTTTCCTTGCCTTGCCATGCTTTGCCCGTTTGCCTTGCCTTGCTTTGCCCTTTTGCCTTGCTTTGCCTTGTTATGCTTTGCCCTTTTGCCTTGCCTTGCTTTGCCATTTTGCCTTTCCTTGAATTGCCCTTTTGCCTTACCTTGCCTTGACTTGCTATACCCTTTTTCCTAGCCTTGCCTTGTCATGCTTTGCCCTTTTGACTTGCCTTGCTTTGCCCTTTTGCCTTGCTTTGCCTTGTTATGCTTTGCCCTTTTGCCTTGTCTGCTTTGCCATTTTGCGTTTCCTTGCATTGCCCTTTTGCCTTACCTTGCCTTGACATGCTTTAGCCTTTTGCCTTGCCTTGCCTTGTCATTCTTTGCCTTTTTGACTTGCTTTGCTTTGCCCTTTTGCCTTGCCTTTCCTTGTTTTGCCGTTTTGAATTGCCTTGCATTGCCTTACTTTCATCTTTGCCTTGCCTTGACGTGTCTTCCTTATCCTTTTGCCTTGCCTTGCTTTGCTTTCCCCTTTTGCCTTGCCTTTCCTTGCCTTTCTTTACCCTTTTGCCTTCCCTTGCCTTGCCTTTCCATGCCTTGCTTTGCCCCTTTGCCTTACCTTGCCTTGCTTTGCCCTTTTGCCTTGCCATACTTTGCCTCTTTGCCTTGTCTTGCCTTGCCTTCCTTTCTCCTTTCTCCTTCCTTTCTCCTACATTGCCTTACTTTCACTTTTTGCCTTGCCTTACCTTGTCTTGCTTTGCCCTTTTGCTTTGCCTTGCCTTGCCAGGCTTTGCCCATTTGCCTTCCCTTGCCTTTGCCTTTCCATGCCTTGCTTTGCCCCTTTGCCTTACCTTGCCTTGCTATGCCCTTTTGCCTTGCCTTTCTTTGTCTCTTTGCCTTGTCTTGCATTGCCTTCCTTTCTCCTTTTGCCCTGATTTGCCTTGCCTTTCTTTTGACCTTTTGTCTTGCCTTGCCATGCTTTGCTCTTTTTCCTTGCCTTGCTTTGCCCTTTTGTCTTTCCTTGCCTTGCCTTGCTTTGCCATTTTCCCTTGCCTTGCTTTCCCCTTTTGCCTTGCCTTTCCTTGCTTTGGCCTTTTTCCTGGCCTTGCCATGGTTTGTCCTTTTGACTTACCTTGCCTTGCCTTTCTTTGCACTTTTGCCTGGCCTTGCTTTGCCCTTTTGCCTTGCCTTGCTTTGCCCTTTTGCCTTGCCTTGAATTGCCCTTTTGCCTTACCTTGCCTTGGCATGCTATACCCTTTTTCCTTGCCTTGCCTTGTCATGCTTTGCCCTTTTGACTTGCCTTGCTTTGCCCTTTTGCCTTGCCTTGCTTTGCCCTTTTGCCTTGCTTTGCCTTGTTATGCTTTGCCCTTTTGCCTTGCCTTGCTTTGCCATTTTGCCTTTCCTTGAATTGCCCTTTGCCTTACTTTGCCTTGACATGCTTTACCCTTTTGCCTTGCCTTGCCTTTTCATGCTTTGCCCTTTTGAATTGCCTTGCGTTGTCATGCTTTGCCCTTTTGACTTGCTTTGCTTTGCCCTTTTGCCTTGCCTTTCCTTGTTTTGCCGTTTTGAATTGCCTTGCATTGCCTTACTTTCATCTTTGCCTTGCCTTGACGTGTCTTCCTTATCCTTTTGCCTTGCCTTGCTTTGCTTTCCCCTTTTGACTTGCCTTTCCTTGCCTTGCTTTACCCTTTTGCCTTCCCTTGCCTTGCCTTTCCATGCCTTGCTTTGCCCCTTTGCCTTGCTTTGCTTTGACTCTTTGCCTTTTCTTGCCTTGCCTTCCTTTCTCCTTTTGCCCTGATTTGCCTTGCCTTTCTGTTGACCTTTTGCCTTGCCTTGCCTTGCCATGCTTTGCTCTTTTTCCTTGCCTTGCTTTGCCCTTTTGTCTTGCCTTACCTTGCCTTGCTTTGCCATTTTCCCTTGCCTTGCTTTCCCCTTTTGCCTTGCCTTTCCTAGCTTTGGCCTTTTTCCTGGCCTTGCCATGCTTTTGTCCTTTTGACTTACCTTGCCTTGCCTTTCTTTGCACTTTTGCCCGGCCTTGCATTGAGTTGCCCTTTTTCCTTGCCTTGCCATGCTTTGCCCTTTTGCCTTGCCTTGCTTTGCCTCTTTGCCTTGTCTTGCCTTGCCTTCCTTTCTCCTTTTGCCCTGGTTTGCCTTGCCTTTCTTTTGACCTTTTGCCTTGCCTTGCATTGCCATGCTTTGCTCTTTTTCCTTGCCTTGCTTTGCCCTTTTGTCTTGCCTTGCCTTGCCTTGCTTTGCCATTTTCCCTTGCCTTGCTTTCCCCTTTTGCCTTGCCTTTCCTTGCTTTGGCCTTTTTCCTGGCCTTGCCATGGTTTGTCATTTTGACTTACCATGCATTGCCTTTCTTTGCAGTTTTCCTGGCCTTGCATTGAGTTGCCCTTTTTCCTTGCCTTGCCTTGCCATGCTTTGCCCTTTTGCCTTGCCTTGCTTTGCCATTTTGCCTTTCCTTGAATTGCCCTTTTGCCTTACCTTGCCTTGACTTGCTATACCCTTTTTCCTTGCCTTGCCTTGTCATGCTTTGCCCTTTTGACTTGCCTTGCTTTGCCCTTTTGCCTTGCTTTGCCTCGTTATGCTTTGCCCCTTTGCCTTGTCTTGCTTTGCCATTTTGCCTTTCCTTGCATTGCCCTTTTGCCTTACCTTGCCTTGACATGCTTTGCCCTTTTGCCTTGCCTTGCCTTGTCATGCTTTGCCCTTTTCACTTGCTTTGCTTTGCCCTTTTGCCTTGCCTTTCCTTGTTTTGCCGTTTTCAATTTCCTTGCATTGCCTTACTTTCATCTTTGCCTCGCCTTGACGTGTCTTCCTTATCCTTTCGCCTTGCCTTGCTTTGCTTTCCCCTTTTGCCTTGCCTTTCCATGCCTTGCTTTGCCCCTTTGCCTTACCTTGCCTTGCTTTGCCTTTTTGCCTTGCCTTGCTTTGCCTCTTTGCCTTGTCTTGCCTTGCCTTCCTTTCTCCTTTTGCCCTGATTTGCCTTGCCTTTCTTTTGACCTTTTGCCTTGCCTTGACTTGCCATGCTTTGCTCTTTTTCCTTGCCTTGCTTTGCCCTTTTGTCTTGCCTTACCTTGCCTTGCTTTGCCATTTTCCCTTGCCTTGCTTTCCCCTTTTGCCTTGCCTTTCCTAGCTTTGGCCTTTTTCCTGGCCTTGCCATGCTTTTGTCCTTTTGACTTACCTTGCCTTGCCTTTCTTTGCACTTTTGCCCGGCCTTGCATTGAGTTGCCCTTTTTCCTTGCCTTGCCATGCTTTGCCCTTTTGCCTTGCTTTGCCTTGTTATGCTTTGCCCTTTTGCCTTGCCTTGCTTTGCCATTTTGCCTTTCCTTGAATTGCCCTTTTGCCTTACCTTGCCTTGACTTGCTATAGCCTTTTTCCTTGCCTTGCCTTGTCATACTTTGCCATTTTGACTTGCTTTGCTTTGCCCTTTTGCCTTGCCTTGCTTTGCCATTTTGCCTTTCCTTGAATTGCCCTTTTGCCTTACCTTGCCTTGACTTGCTATACCCTTTTTCCTAGCCTTGCCTTGTCATGCTTTGCCCTTTTGACTTGCCTTGCTTTGCCCTTTTGCCTTCCTTTGCCTTGTTATGCTTTGCCCTTTTGCCTTGTCTGCTTTGCCATTTTGCGTTTCCTTGCATTGCCCTTTTGCCTTACCTTGCCTTGACATGCTTTAGCCTTTTGCCTTGCCTTGCCTTGTCATTCTTTGCCTTTTTGACTTGCTTTGCTTTGCCCTTTTGCCTTGCCTTTCCTTTTTTTGCCGTTTTGAATTGCCTTGCATTGCCTTACTTTCATCTTTGCCTTGCCTTGACGTGTCTTCCTTATCCTTTTGCCTTGCCTTGCTTTGCTTTCCCCTTTTGCCTTGCCTTTCCTTGCCTTTCTTTACCCTTTTGCCTTCCCTTGCCTTGCCTTTCCATGCCTTGCTTTGCCCCTTTGCCTTACCTTGCCTTGCTTTGCCCTTTTGCCTTGCCATACTTTGCCTCTTTGCCTTGTCTTGCCTTGCCTTCCTTTCTCCTTTCTCCTTCCTTTCTCCTACATTGCCTTACTTTCACATTTTGCCTTGCCTTACCTTGTCTTGCTTTGCCCTTTTGCTTTGCCTTGCCTTGCCAGGCTTTGCCCATTTGCCTTCCCTTGCCTTTGCCTTTCCATGCCTTGCTTTGCCCCTTTGCCTTACCTTGCCTTGCTATGCCCTTTTGCCTTGCCTTTCTTTGTCTCTTTGCCTTGTCTTGCATTGCCTTCCTTTCTCCTTTTGCCCTGATTTGCCTTGCCTTTCTTTTGACCTTTTGTCTTGCCTTGCCATGCTTTGCTCTTTTTCCTTGCCTTGCTTTGCCCTTTTGTCTTTCCTTGCCTTGCCTTGCTTTGCCATTTTCCCTTGCCTTGCTTTCCCCTTTTGCCTTGCCTTTCCTTGCTTTGGCCTTTTTCCTGGCCTTGCCATGGTTTGTCCTTTTGACTTACCTTGCCTTGCCTTTCTTTGCACTTTTGCCTGGCCTTGCTTTGCCCTTTTGCCTTGCCTTGCTTTGCCATTTTGCCTTTCCTTGAATTGCCCTTTTGCCTTACCTTGCCTTGACATGCTTTGCCCTTTTGCCTTGCCTTGCCTTGTTTTGCCGTTTTGAATTGCCTTGCATTGCCTTACTTTCATCTTTGCCTTGCCTTGACGTGTCTTCCTTATCCTTTTGCCTTGCCTTGCTTTGCTTTCCCCTTTTGCCTTGCCTTTCCTTGCCTTGCTTTACCCTTTTGCCTTCCCTTGCCTTGCCTTTCCATGCCTTGCTTTGCCCCTTTGCCTTGCCTTGCTTTGACTCTTTGCCTTGTCTTGCCTTGCCTTCCTTTCTCCTTTTGCCCTGATTTACCTTGCCTTTCTTTTGACCTTTTGCCTTGCCTTGCCTTGCCATGCTTTGCTCTTTTTCCTTGCCTTGCTTTGCCCTTTTGTCTTGCCTTGCCTTGCCTTGCTTTGCCATTTTCCCTTGCCTTGCTTTCCCCTTTTGCCTTGCCTTTCCTAGCTTTGGCCTTTTTCCTGGCCTTGCCATGCTTTTGTCCTTTTGACTTACCTTGCCTTGCCTTTCTTTGCACTTTTGCCCGGCCTTGCATTGAGTTGCCCTTTTTCCTTGCCTTGCCATGCTTTGCCCGTTTGCCTTGCCTTGCTTTGCCCTTTTGCCTTGCTTTGCCTTGTTATGCTTTGCCCTTTTGCCTTGCCTTGCTTTGCCATTTTGCCTTTCCTTGAATTGCCCTTTTGCCTTACCTTGCCTTGACTTGCTATACCCTTTTTCCTTGCCTTGCCTTGTCATACTTTGCCATTTTGACTTGCTTTGCTTTGCCCTTTTGCCTTGCCTTGCTTTGCCATTTTGCCTTTCCTTGAATTGCCCTTTTGCCTTACCTTGCCTTGACTTGCTATACCCTTTTTCCTAGCCTTGCCTTGTCATGCTTTGCCCTTTTGACTTGCCTTGCTTTGCCCTTTTGCCTTGCTTTGCCTTGTTATGCTTTGCCCTTTTGCCTTGTCTGCTTTGCCATTTTGCGTTTCCTTGCATTGCCCTTTTGCCTTACCTTGCCTTGACATGCTTTAGCCTTTTGCCTTGCCTTGCCTTGTCATTCTTTGCCTTTTTGACTTGCTTTGCTTTGCCCTTTTGCCTTGCCTTTCCTTTTTTTGCCGTTTTGAATTGCCTTGCATTGCCTTACTTTCATCTTTGCCTTGCCTTGACGTGTCTTCCTTATCCTTTTGCCTTGCCTTGCTTTGCTTTCCCCTTTTGCCTTGCCTTTCCTTGCTTTGGCCTTTTTCCTGGCCTTGCCATGGTTTGTCCTTTTGACTTACCTTGCCTTGCCTTTCTTTGCACTTTTGCCTGGCCTTGCTTTGCCCTTTTGCCTTGCCTTGCTTTGCCATTTTGCCTTTCCTTGAATTGCCCTTTTGCCTTACCTTGCCTTGGCATGCTATACCCTTTTTCCTTGCCTTGCCTTGTCATGCTTTGCCCTTTTGACTTGCCTTGCTTTGCCCTTTTGCCTTGCCTTGCTTTGCCCTTTTGCCTTGCTTTGCCTTGTTATGCTTTGCCCTTTTGCCTTGCCTTGCTTTGCCATTTTGCCTTTCCTTGAATTGCCCTTTGCCTTACTTTGCCTTGACATGCTTTACCCTTTTGCCTTGCCTTGCCTTTTCATGCTTTGCCCTTTTGAATTGCCTTGCGTTGTCATGCTTTGCCCTTTTGACTTGCTTTGCTTTGCCCTTTTGCCTTGCCTTTCCTTGTTTTGCCGTTTTGAATTGCCTTGCATTGCCTTACTTTCATCTTTGCCTTGCCTTGACGTGTCTTCCTTATCCTTTTGCCTTGCCTTGCTTTGCTTTCCCCTTTTGACTTGCCTTTCCTTGCCTTGCTTTACCCTTTTGCCTTCCCTTGCCTTGCCTTTCCATGCCTTGCTTTGCCCCTTTGCCTTGCTTTGCTTTGACTCTTTGCCTTTTCTTGCCTTGCCTTCCTTTCTCCTTTTGCCCTGATTTGCCTTGCCTTTCTTTGGCCTTTTGCCTTGCCTTGCCTTGCCATGCTTTGCTCTTTTTCCTTGCCTTGCTTTGCCCTTTTGTCTTGCCTTACCTTGCCTTGCTTTGCCATTTTCCCTTGCCTTGCTTTCCCCTTTTGCCTTGCCTTTCCTAGCTTTGGCCTTTTTCCTGGCCTTGCCATGCTTTTGTCCTTTTGACTTACCTTGCCTTGCCTTTCTTTGCACTTTTGCCCGGCCTTGCATTGAGTTGCCCTTTTTCCTTGCCTTGCCATGCTTTGCCCTTTTGCCTTGCCTTGCTTTGCCTCTTTGCCTTGTCTTGCCTTGCCTTCCTTTCTCCTTTTGCCCTGATTTGCCTTGCCTTTCTTTTGACCTTTTGCCTTGCCTTGCATTGCCATGCTTTGCTCTTTTTCCTTGCCTTGCTTTGCCCTTTTGTCTTGCCTTGCCTTGCCTTGCTTTGCCATTTTCCCTTGCCTTGCTTTCCCCTTTTGCCTTGCCTTTCCTTGCTTTGGCCTTTTTCCTGGCCTTGCCATGGTTTGTCATTTTGACTTACCATGCATTGCCTTTCTTTGCAGTTTTCCTGGCCTTGCATTGAGTTGCCCTTTTTCCTTGCCTTGCCTTGCCATGCTTTGCCCTTTTGCCTTGCCTTGCTTTGCCATTTTGCCTTTCCTTGAATTGCCCTTTTGCCTTACCTTGCCTTGACTTGCTATACCCTTTTTCCTTGCCTTGCCTTGTCATGCTTTGCCCTTTTGACTTGCCTTGCTTTGCCCTTTTGCCTTGCTTTGCCTCGTTATGCTTTGCCCCTTTGCCTTGTCTTGCTTTGCCATTTTGCCTTTCCTTGCATTGCCCTTTTGCCTTACCTTGCCTTGAAATGCTTTGCCCTTTTGCCTTGCCTTGCCTTGTCATGCTTTGCCCTTTTCACTTGCTTTGCTTTGCCCTTTTGCCTTGCCTTTCCTTGTTTTGCCGTTTTCAATTTCCTTGCATTGCCTTACTTTCATCTTTGCCTCGCCTTGACGTGTCTTCCTTATCCTTTCGCCTTGCCTTGCTTTGCTTTCCCCTTTTGCCTTGCCTTTCCATGCCTTGCTTTGCCCCTTTGCCTTACCTTGCCTTGCTTTGTCTTTTTGCCTTGCCTTGCTTTGCCTCTTTGCCTTGTCTTGCCTTGCCTTCCTTTCTCCTTTTGCCCTGATTTGCCTTGCCTTTCTTTTGACCTTTTGCCTTGCCTTGCCTTGCCATGCTTTGCTCTTTTTCCTTGCCTTGCTTTGCCCTTTTGTCTTGCCTTACCTTGCCTTGCTTTGCCATTTTCCCTTGCCTTGCTTTCCCCTTTTGCCTTGCCTTTCCTAGCTTTGGCCTTTTTCCTGGCCTTGCCATGCTTTTGTCCTTTTGACTTACCTTGCCTTGCCTTTCTTTGCACTTTTGCCCGGCCTTGCATTGAGTTGCCCTTTTTCCTTGCCTTGCCATGCTTTGCCCTTTTGCCTTGCTTTGCCTTGTTATGCTTTGCCCTTTTGCCTTGCCTTGCTTTGCCATTTTGCCTTTCCTTGAATTGCCCTTTTGCCTTACCTTGCCTTGACTTGCTATAGCCTTTTTCCTTGCCTTGCCTTGTCATACTTTGCCATTTTGACTTGCTTTGCTTTGCCCTTTTGCCTTGCCTTGCTTTGCCATTTTGCCTTTCCTTGAATTGCCCTTTTGCCTTACCTTGCCTTGACTTGCTATACCCTTTTTCCTAGCCTTGCCTTGTCATGCTTTGCCCTTTTGACTTGCCTTGCTTTGCCCTTTTGCCTTCCTTTGCCTTGTTATGCTTTGCCCTTTTGCCTTGTCTGCTTTGCCATTTTGCGTTTCCTTGCATTGCCCTTTTGCCTTACCTTGCCTTGACATGCTTTAGCCTTTTGCCTTGCCTTGCCTTGTCATTCTTTGCCTTTTTGACTTGCTTTGCTTTGCCCTTTTGCCTTGCCTTTCCTTTTTTTGCCGTTTTGAATTGCCTTGCATTGCCTTACTTTCATCTTTGCCTTGCCTTGACGTGTCTTCCTTATCCTTTTGCCTTGCCTTGCTTTGCTTTCCCCTTTTGCCTTGCCTTTCCTTGCCTTTCTTTACCCTTTTGCCTTCCCTTGCCTTGCCTTTCCATGCCTTGCTTTGCCCCTTTGCCTTACCTTGCCTTGCTTTGCCCTTTTGCCTTGCCATACTTTGCCTCTTTGCCTTGTCTTGCCTTGCCTTCCTTTCTCCTTTCTCCTTCCTTTCTCCTACATTGCCTTACTTTCACATTTTGCCTTGCCTTACCTTGTCTTGCTTTGCCCTTTTGCTTTGCCTTGCCTTGCCAGGCTTTGCCCATTTGCCTTCCCTTGCCTTTGCCTTTCCATGCCTTGCTTTGCCCCTTTGCCTTACCTTGCCTTGCTATGCCCTTTTGCCTTGCCTTTCTTTGTCTCTTTGCCTTGTCTTGCATTGCCTTCCTTTCTCCTTTTGCCCTGATTTGCCTTGCCTTTCTTTTGACCTTTTGTCTTGCCTTGCCATGCTTTGCTCTTTTTCCTTGCCTTGCTTTGCCCTTTTGTCTTTCCTTGCCTTGCCTTGCTTTGCCATTTTCCCTTGCCTTGCTTTCCCCTTTTGCCTTGCCTTTCCTTGCTTTGGCCTTTTTCCTGGCCTTGCCATGGTTTGTCCTTTTGACTTACCTTGCCTTGCCTTTCTTTGCACTTTTGCCTGGCCTTGCTTTGCCCTTTTGCCTTGCCTTGCTTTGCCATTTTGCCTTTCCTTGAATTGCCCTTTTGCCTTACCTTGCCTTGGCATGCTATACCCTTTTTCCTTGCCTTGCCTTGTCATGCTTTGCCCTTTTGACTTGCCTTGCTTTGCCCTTTTGCCTTGCCTTGCTTTGCCCTTTTGCCTTGCTTTGCCTTGTTATGCTTTGCCCTTTTGCCTTGCCTTGCTTTGCCATTTTGCCTTTCCTTCAATTGCCCTTTGCCTTACTTTGCCTTGACTTGCTATACCCTTTTTCCTTGCCTTGCCTTGTCATACTTTGCCATTTTGACTTGCTTTGCTTTGCCCTTTTGCCTTGCCTTGCTTTGCCATTTTGCCTTTCCTTGAATTGCCCTTTTGCCTTACCTTGCCTTGACTTGCTATACCCTTTTTCCTTGCCTTGCCTTGTCATGCTTTGCCCTTTTGACTTGCTTTGCTTTGTCCTTTTGCCTTGCCTTGCTTTGCCATTTTGCCTTGCCTTGAATTGCCCTTTTGCCTTACCTTGCCTTGACTTGCTATACCCTTTTTCCTTGCCTTGCCTTGTCATGCTTTGCCCTTTTGACTTTCCTTGCTTTGCCCTTTTGCCTTGCCTTGCTTTGCCCTTTTGCCTTGCTTTGCCTTGTTATGCTTTGCCCTTTTGCCTTGCCTTGCTTTGCCATTTTGCTTTTCCTTGCATTGCCCTTTTGCCTTACCTTGCCTTGACATGCTTTACCCTTTTGCCTTGCCTTGCCTTTTCATGCTTTGCCCTTTTGAATTGCCTTGCGTTGTCATGCTTTGCCCTTTTGACTTGCTTTGCTTTGCCCTTTTGCCTTGCCTTTCCTTGTTTTGCCGTTTTGAATTGCCTTGCATTGCCTTACTTTCATCTTTGCCTTGCCTTGACGTGTCTTCCTTATCCTTTTGCCTTGCCTTGCTTTGCTTTCCCCTTTTGACTTGCCTTTCCTTGCCTTGCTTTACCCTTTTGCCTTCCCTTACCTTGCCTTTCCATGCCTTGCTTTGCCCCTTTGCCTTGCTTTGCTTTGACTCTTTGCCTTTTCTTGCCTTGCCTTCCTTTCTCCTTTTGCCCTGATTTGCCTTGCCTTTCTTTTGACCTTTTGCCTTGCCTTGCCTTGCCATGCTTTGCTCTTTTTCCTTGCCTTGCTTTGCCCTTTTGTCTTGCCTTACCTTGCCTTGCTTTGCCATTTTCCCTTGCCTTGCTTTCCCCTTTTGCCTTGCCTTTCCTAGCTTTGGCCTTTTTCCTGGCCTTGCCATGCTTTTGTCCTTCTGACTTACCTTGCCTTGCCTTTCTTTGCACTTTTGCCCGGCCTTGCATTGAGTTGCCCTTTTTCCTTGCCTTGCCATGCTTTGCCCTTTTGCCTTGCCTTGCTTTGCCTCTTTGCCTTGTCTTGCCTTGCCTTCCTTTCTCCTTTTGCCCTGATTTGCCTTGCCTTTCTTTTGACCTTTTGCCTTGCCTTGCATTGCCATGCTTTGCTCTTTTTCCTTGCATTGCTTTGCCCTTTTGTCTTGCCTTGCCTTGCCTTGCTTTGCCATTTTCCCTTGCCTTGCTTTCCCCTTTTGCCTTGCCTTTCCTTGCTTTGGCCTTTTTCCTGGCCTTGCCATGGTTTGTCATTTTGACTTACCATGCCTTGCCTTTCTTTGCAGTTTTCCTGGCCTTGCATTGAGTTGCCCTTTTTCCTTGCCTTGCCTTGCCATGCTTTGCCCTTTTGCCTTGCCTTGCTTTGCCATTTTGCCTTTCCTTGAATTGCCCTTTTGCCTTACCTTGCCTTGACTTGCTATACCCTTTTTCCTTGCCTTGCCTTGTCATGCTTTGCCCTTTTGACTTGCCTTGCTTTGCCCTTTTGCCTTGCTTTGCCTCGTTATGCTTTGCCCCTTTGCCTTGTCTTGCTTTGCCATTTTGCCTTTCCTTGCATTGCCCTTTTGCCTTACCTTGCCTTGACATGCTTTGCCCTTTTGCCTTGCCTTGCCTTGTCATGCTTTGCCCTTTTCACTTGCTTTGCTTTGCCCTTTTGCCTTGCCTTTCCTTGTTTTGCCGTTTTCAATTTCCTTGCATTGCCTTACTTTCATCTTTGCCTCGCCTTGACGTGTCTTCCTTATCCTTTCGCCTTGCCTTGCTTTGCTTTCCCCTTTTGCCTTGCCTTTCCATGCCTTGCTTTGCCCCTTTGCCTTACCTTGCCTTGCTTTGCCTTTTTGCCTTGCCTTGCTTTGCCTCTTTGCCTTGTCTTGCCTTGCCTTCCTTTCTCCTTTTGCCCTGATTTGCCTTGCCTTTCTTTTGACCTTTTGCCTTGCCTTGCCTTGCCATGCTTTGCTCTTTTTCCTTGCCTTGCTTTGCCCTTTTGTCTTGCCTTACCTTGCCTTGCTTTGCCATTTTCCCTTGCCTTGCTTTCCCCTTTTGCCTTGCCTTTCCTAGCTTTGGCCTTTTTCCTGGCCTTGCCATGGTTTGTCCTTTTGACTTACCTTGCCTTGCCTTTCTTTGCCCTTTTGCCTGGCCTTGCATTGAGTTGCCCTTTTTCATTGCCTTGCCTTGCCATGCTTTGCCCTTTTGCCTTGCCTTGCTTTGCCATTTTGCCTTTCCTTGAATTGCCCTTTTGCCTTACCTTGCCTTGACTTGCTATACCCTTTTTCCTTGCCTTGTCTTGATTTGCCATTTTGCCTTTCCTTGCAATGCCCTTTTGCCTTACCTTGCCTTGACATGCTTTGCCCTTTTGCCTTGCCTTGCCTTGTCATGCTTTGCCCTTTTGACTTGCTTTGCTTTGCCCTTTTGCCTTGCCTTTCCTTGTTTTGCCGTTTTGAATTACCTTGCATTGCCTTACTTTCATCTTTGCCTTGCCTTGACGTGTCTTCCTTATCCTTTTGCCTTGCCTTGCTTTGCTTTCCCCTTTTGCCTTGCCTTTCCTTGCCTTGCTTTACCCTTTTGCCTTCCCTTGCCTTGCCTTTCCATGCCTTGCTTTGCCCCTTTGCCTTGCCTTGCTTTGACTCTTTGCCTTGTCTTGCCTTGCCTTCCTTTCTCCTTTTGCCCTGATTTGCCTTGCCTTTCTTTTGACCTTTTGCCTTGCCTTGCCTTGCCATGCTTTGCTCTTTTTCCTTTCCTTGCTTTGCCCTTTTGTCTTGCCTTGCCTTGCCTTGCTTTGCCATTTTCCCTTGCCTTGCTTTCCCCTTTTGCCTTGCCTTTCCTAGCTTTGGCCTTTTTCCTGGCCTTGCCATGCTTTTGTCCTTTTGACTTACCTTGCCTTGCCTTTCTTTGCACTTTTGCCCGGCCTTGCATTGAGTTGCCCTTTTTCCTTGCCTTGCCATGCTTTGCCCGTTTGCCTTGCCTTGCTTTGCCCTTTTGCCTTGCTTTGCCTTGTTATGCTTTGCCCTTTTGCCTTGCCTTGCTTTGCCATTTTGCCTTTCCTTGCCTTGACTTGCTATAGAGTTTTTCCTTGCCTTGCCTTGTCATACTTTGCCATTTTGACTTGCTTTGCTTTGCCCTTTTGCCTTGCCTTGCTTTGCCATTTTGCCTTGTCTTGCTTTGCCCTTTTGCTTTGCCTTGCCTTGCCAGGCTTTGCCCATTTGCCTTCCCTTGCCTTTGCCTTTCCATGCCTTGCTTTGCCCCTTTGCCTTACCTTGCCTTGCTATGCCCTTTTGCCTTGCCTTGCTTTGTCTCTTTGCCTTGTCTTGCATTGCCTTCCTTTCTCCTTTTGCCCTGATTTGCCTTGCCTTTCTTTTGACCTTTTGCCTTGCCTTGCCATGCTTTGCTCTTTTTCCTTACCTTGCTTTGCCCTTTTGTCTTTCCTTGCCTTGCCTTGCTTTGCCATTTTCCCTTCCCTTGCTTTCCCCTTTAGCCTTGCCTTTCCTTGCTTTGGCCTTTTTCCTGGCCTTGCCATGGTTTGTCCTTTTGACCAACCTTGCCTTGACTGTCTTTGTACTTTTGCCTGGCCTTGCTTTGCCCTTTTGCCTTTCCTTGAATTGCCCTTTTGCCTTACCTTGCCTTGGCATGCTATACCCTTTTTCCTTGCCTTGCCTTGTCATGCTTTGCCCTTTTGACTTGCCTTGCTTTGCCCTTTTGCCTTGCCTTGCTTTGCCCTTTTGCCTTGCTTTGCCTTGTTATGCTTTGCCCTTTTGCCTTGCCTTGCTTTGCCATTTTGCCTTTCCTTGAATTGCCCTTTTGCCTTACTTTGCCTTGACTTGCTATACCCTTTTTCCTTGCCTTGCCTTGTCATACTTTGCCATTTTGACTTGCTTTGCTTTGCCCTTTTGCCTTGCCTTGCTTTGCCATTTTGCCTTTCCTTGAATTGCCCTTTTGCCTTACCTTGCCTTGACTTGCTATACCCTTTTTCCTTGCCTTGCCTTGTCATGCTTTGCCCTTTTGACTTGCTTTGCTTTGTCCTTTTGCCTTGCCTTGCTTTGCCATTTTGCCTTTCCTTGAATTGCCCTTTTGCCTTACCTTGCCTTGACTTGCTATACCCTTTTTCCTTGCCTTGCCTTGTCATGCTTTGCCCTTTTGACTTTCCTTTCTTTGCCCTTTTGCCTTGCCTTGCTTTGCCCTTTTGCCTTGCTTTGCCTTGTTATGCTTTCCCTTTTGCCTTGTCTTGCTTTGCCATTTTGCTTTTCCTTGCATTGCCCTTTTGCCTTACCTTGCCTTGACATGCTTTACCCTTTTGCCTTGCCTTGCCTTTTCATGCTTTGCCCTTTTGCATTGCCTTGCCTTGTCATGCTTTGACCTTTTGACTTGCTTTGCTTTGCCCTTTTGCCTTGCCTTTCCTTGTTTTGCCGTTTTCAATTTCCTTGCATTGCCTTACTTTCATCTTTGCCTTGCCTTGACGTGTCTTCCTTATCCTTTCGCCTTGCCTTGCTTTGCTTTCCCCTTTTGCCTTGCCTTACCTTGCCTTGCTTTGCCTCTTTGCCTTGTCTTGCCTTGCCTTCCTTTCTCCTTTTGCCCTGATTTGCCTTGCCTTTCTTTTGACCTTTTGCCTTGCCTTGCCTTGCCATGCTTTGCTCTTTTTCCTTGCCTTGCTTTGCCCTTTTGTCTTGCCTTGCCTTGCTTTGCCATTTTCCCTTGCCTTGCTTTTCCCTTTTGCCTTGCCTTTCCTTGCTTTGGCCTTTTTCCTGGCCTTGCCGTGGTTTGTCCTTTTGACATACCTTGCCGTGCCTTTCTTTGCCCTTTTGCCTGGCCTTGCATTGAGTTGCCCTTTTTCATTGCCTTGCCATGCTTTGCCCTTTTGCCTTGCCTTGCTTTGCCATTTTGTCTTTCCTTGAATTGCCCTTTTGCCTTACCTTGCCTTGACTTGCTATACCCTTTTTCCTTGCCTTGCCTTTTCATGCTTTGCCCTTTTGACTTGCCTTGCTTTGCCCTTTTGCCTTGCTTTGCCTTGTTATGCTTTACCCTTTTGCCTTGTCTTGCTTTGCCATTTTGCCTTTCCTTGCATTGCCCTTTTGCCTTACCTTGCCTTGTCATGCTTTGCCCTTTTGACTTGCTTTGCTTTGCCCTTTTGCCTTGCCTTTCCTTGTTTTGCCGTTTTGAATTGCCTTGCATTGCCTTACTTTCATCTTTGCCTTGCCTTGACGTGTCTTCCTTATCCTTTTGCCTTGCCTTGCTTTGCTTTCCCCTTTTGACTTGCCTTTCCTTGCCTTGCTTTACCCTTTTGCCTTCCCTTGCCTTGCCTTTCCATGCCTTGCTTTGCCCCTTTGCCTTGCCTTGCTTTGACTCTTTGCCTTGTCTTTCCTTGCCTTCCTTTCTCCTTTTGCCCTGATTTGCCTTGCCTTTCTTTTGACCTTTTGCCTTGCCTTGCCTTGCCATGCTTTGCTCTTTTTCCTTGCCTTGCTTTGCCCTTTTGTCTTGCCTTGCCTTGCCTTGCTTTGCCATTTTCCCTTGCCTTGCTTTCCCCTTTTGCCTTGCCTTTCCTAGCTTTGGCCTTTTTCCTGGCCTTGCCATGCTTTTGTCCTTTTGACTTACCTTGCCTTGCCTTTCTTTGCACTTTTGCCCGGCCTTGCATTGAGTTGCTCTTTTTCCTTGCCTTGCCATGCTTTGCCCTTTTGCCTTGCCTTGCTTTGCCCTTTTGCCTTGCTTTGCCTTGTTATGCTTTGCCCTTTTGCCATGCCTTGCTTTGCCATTTTGCCTTTCCTTGAATTGCCCTTTTGCCTTACCTTGCCTTGACTTGCTATAGCCTTTTTCCTTGCCTTGCCTTGTCATACTTTGCCATATTGACTTGCTTTGCTTTGCCCTTTTGCCTTGCCTTGCTTTGCCATTTTGCCTTTCCTTGAATTGCCCTTTTGCCTTACCTTGCCTTGACTTGCTATACCCTTTTTCCTAGCCTTTCCTTGTCATGCTTTGCCCTTTTGACTTGCCTTGCTTTGCCCTTTTGCCTTGCTTTGCCTTGTTATGCTTTGCCCTTTTACCTTGTCTGCTTTGCCATTTTGCGTTTCCTTGCATTGCCCTTTTGCCTTACCTTGCCTTGACATGCTTTAGCCTTTTGCCTTGCCTTGCCTTGTCATTCTTTGCCTTTTTGACTTGCTTTGCTTTGCCCTTTTGCCTTGCCTTTCCTTGTTTTGCCGTTTTCAATTTCCTTGAATTGCCTTACTTTCATGTTTGCCTTGCCTTGACCTGTCTTCCTTATCCTTTCGCCTTGCCTTGCTTTGCTTTCCCCTTTTGCCTTGCCTTTCCATGCCTTGCTTTGCCCCTTTGCCTTACCTTGCCTTGCTTTGCCTTTTTGCCTTGCCTTGCTTTGCCTCTTTGCCTTGTCTTGCCTTGCCTTCCTTTCTCCTTTTGCCCTGATTTGCCTTGCCTTTCTTTTGACCTTTTGCCTTGCCTTGCCTTGCCATGCTTTGCTCTTTTTCCTTGCCTTGCTTTGCCCTTTTGTCTTGCCTTGCCTTGCCTTGCTTTGCCATTTTCCCTTGCCTTGCTTTCCCCTTTTGCCTTGCCTTTCCTTGCTTTGGCCTTTTTCCTGGCCTTGCCATGGTTTGTCCTTTTGACTTACCTTGCCTTGCCTTTCTTTGCCCTTTTGCCTGGCCTTGCATTGAGTTGCCCTTTTTCATTGCCTTGCCTTGCCATGCTTTGCCCTTTTGCCTTGCCTTGCTTTGACATTTTGCCTTTCCTTGAATTGCCCTTTTGCCTTACCTTGCCTTGACTTGCTATACCCTTTTTCCTTGCCTTGTCTTGCTTTGCCATTTTGCCTTTCCTTGCATTGCCCTTTTGCCTTACCTTGCCTTGACATGCTTTGCCCTTTTGCCTTGCCTTGCCTTGTCATGCTTTGCCCTTTTGACTTGCTTTGCTTTGCCCTTTTGCCTTGCCTTTCCTTGTTTTGCCGTTTTGAATTGCCTTGCATTGCCTTACTTTCATCTTTGCCTTGCCTTGACGTGTCTTCCTTATCCTTTTGCCTTGCCTTGCTTTGCTTTCCCCTTTTGCCTTGCCTTTCCTTGCCTTTCTTTACCCTTTTGCCTTCCCTTGCCTTGCCTTTCCATGCCTTGCTTTGCCCCTTTGCCTTACCTTGCCTTGCTTTGCCCTTTTGCCTTGCCATACTTTGCCTCTTTGCCTTGTCTTGCCTTGCCTTCCTTTCTCCTTTCTCCTTCCTTTCTCCTACATTGCCTTACTTTCACATTTTGCCTTGCCTTACCTTGTCTTGCTTTGCCCTTTTGCTTTGCCTTGCCTTGCCAGGCTTTGCCCATTTGCCTTCCCTTGCCTTTGCCTTTCCATGCCTTGCTTTGCCCCTTTGCCTTACCTTGCCTTGCTATGCCCTTTTGCCTTGCCTTGCTTTGTCTCTTTGCCTTGTCTTGCCTTGCCTTCCTTTCTCCTTTTGCCCTGATTTGCCTTGCCTTTCTTTTGACCTTTTGCCTTGCCTTGCCTTGCCATGCTTTGCTCTTTTTCCTTGCCTTGCTTTGCCCTTTTGTCTTGCCTTGCCTTGCCTTGCTTTGCCATTTTCCCTTGCCTTGCTTTCCCCTTTTGCCTTGCCTTTCCTTGCTTTGGCCTTTTTCCTGGCCTTGCCATGGTTTGTCCTTTTGACTTACCTTGCCTTGCCTTTCTTTGCCCTTTTGCCTGGCCTTGCATTGAGTTGCCCTTTTTCATTGCCTTCCCTTGCCATGCTTTGCCCTTTTGCCTTGCCTTGCTTTGCCATTTTGTCTTTCCTTGAATTGCCCTTTTGCCTTACCTTGCCTTGACTTGCTATACCCTTTTTCCTTGCCTTGCCTTTTCATGCTTTGCCCTTTTGACTTGCCTTGCTTTGCCCTTTTGCCTTGCTTTGCCTTGTTATGCTTTACCCTTTTGCCTTGTCTTGCTTTGCCCTTTTGCCTTACCTTGCCTTGTCATGCTTTGCCCTTTTGACTTGCTTTGCTTTGCCCTTTTGCCTTGCCTTTCCTTGTTTTGCCGTTTTGAATTGCCTTGCATTGCCTTACTTTCATCTTTGCCTTGCCTTGACGTGTCTTCCTTATCCTTTTGCCTTGCCTTGCTTTGCTTTCCCCTTTTGACTTGCCTTTCCTTGACTTGCTTTACCCTTTTGCCTTCCCTTGCCTTGCCTTTCCATGCCTTGCTTTGCCCCTTTGCCTTGCCTTGCTTTGACTCTTTGCCTTGTCTTGCCTTGCCTTCCTTTCTCCTTTTGCCCTGATTTGCCTTGCCTTTCTTTTGACCTTTTGCCTTGCCTTGCCTTGCCATGCTTTGCTCTTTTTCCTTGCCTTGCTTTGCCCTTTTGTCTTGCCTTGCCTTGCCTTGCTTTGCCATTTTCCCTTGCCTTGCTTTCCCCTTTTGCCTTGCCTTTCCTAGCTTTGGCCTTTTTCCTGGCCTTGCCATGCTTTTGTCCTTTTGACTTACCTTGCCTTGCCTTTCTTTGCACTTTTGCCCGGCCTTGCATTGAGTTGCCCTTTTTCCTTGCCTTGCCATGCTTTGCCCTTTTGCCTTGCCTTGCTTTGCCCTTTTGCCTTGCTTTGCCTTGTTATGCTTTGCCCTTTTGCCTTGCCTTGCTTTGCCATTTTGCCTTTCCTCGAATTGCCCTTTTGCCTTACCTTGCCTTGACTTGCTATACCCTTTTTCCTAGCCTTGCCTTGTCATGCTTTGCCCTTTTGACTTGCCTTGCTTTGCCCTTTTGCCTTGCTTTGCCTTGTTATGCTTTGCCCTTTTGCCTTGTCTGCTTTGCCATTTTGCGTTTCCTTGCATTGCCCTTTTGCCTTACCTTGCCTTGACATGCTTTAGCCTTTTGCCTTGCCTTGCCTTGTCATTCTTTGCCTTTTTGACTTGCTTTGCTTTGCCCTTTTGCCTTGCCTTTCCTTTTTTTGCCGTCTTGAATTGCCTTGCATTGCCTTACTTTCATCTTTGCCTTGCCTTGACGTGTCTTCCTTATCCTTTTGCCTTGCCTTGCTTTGCTTTCCCCTTTTGCCTTGCCTTTCCTTGCCTTGCTTTACCCTTTTGCCTTCCCTTGCCTTGCCTTTCCATGCCTTGCTTTGCCCCTTTGCCTTACCTTGCCTTGCTTTGCCCTTTTGCCTTGCCTTGCTTTGCCTCTTTGCCTTGTCTTGCCTTGCCTTCCTTTCTCCTTTTGCCCTGATTTGCCTTGCCTTTCTTTTGACCTTTTGCCTTGCCTTGCATTGCCATGCTTTGCTCTTTTTCCTTGCCTTGCTTTGCCCTTTTGTCTTGCCTTGCCTTGCCTTGCTTTGCCATTTTCCCTTGCCTTGCTTTCCCCTTTTGCCTTGCCTTTCCTTGCTTTGGCCTTTTTCCTGGCCTTGCCATGGTTTGTCATTTTGACTTACCATGCCTTGCCTTTCTTTGCAGTTTTCCTGGCCTTGCATTGAGTTGCCCTTTTTCCTTGCCTTGCCTTGCCATTCTTTGCCCTTTTGCCTTGCCTTGCTTTGCCATTTTGCCTTTCCTTGAATTGCCCTTTTGCCTTACCTTGCCTTGACTTGCTATACCCTTTTTCCTTGCCTTGCCTTGTCATGCTTTGCCCTTTTGACTTGCCTTGCTTTGCCCTTTTGCCTTGCTTTGCCTCGTTATGCTTTGCCCCTTTGCCTTGTCTTGCTTTGCCATTTTGCCTTTCCTTGCATTGCCCTTTTGCCTTACCTTGCCTTGACATGCTTTGCCATTTTGCCTTGCCTTGCCTTGTCATGCTTTGCCCTTTTGACTTGCTTTGCTTTGCCCTTTTGCCTTGCCTTTCCTTGTTTTGCCGTTTTGAATTGCCTTGCATTGCCTTACTTTCATCTTTGCCTTGCCTTGACGTGTCTTCCTTATCATTTTGCCTTGCCTTGCTTTGCTTTCCCCTTTTGCCTTGCCTTTCCTTGCCTTGCTTTACCCTTTTGCCTTCCTTTGCCTTGCCTTTCCATGCCTTCCTTTGACCCTTTGCCTTGCCTTGCTTTGACTCTTTGCCTTGACTTGCCTTGCCTTGCTTTGCCATTTTCCCTTGCCTTGCTTTCCCCTTTTGCCTTGCCTTTCCTTGCTTTGGCCTTTTTCCTGACCTTGCCATGGTTTGTCCTTTTGACTTACCTTGCCTTGCCTTTCTTTGCACTTTTGCCTGGCCTTGCATTGAGTTGCCCTTTTTCCTTGCCTTGCCATGCTTTGCCCTTTTGCCTTGCCTTGCTTTGCCCTTTTGCCTTGCTTTGCCTTGTTATGCTTTGCCCTTTTGCCTTGCCTTGCTTTGCCATTTTGCCTTTCCTTGAATTGCCCTTTTGCCTTACCTTGCCTTGACTTGCTATAGCCTTTTTCCTTGCCTTGCTTGTCATACTTTGCCATTTTGACCTGCTTTGCTTTGCCCTTTTGCCTTGCCTTGCTTTGCCATTTTGCCTTTCCTTGAATTGCCCTTTTGCCTTACCTTGCCTTGACTTGCTATACCCTTTTTCCTTGCCTTGCCTTGTCATGCTTTGCCCTTTTGACTTGCTTTGCTTTGCCCTTTTGCCTTGCCTTGCTTTGCCATTTTGCCTTTCCTTGAATTGCCCTTTTGCCTTACCTTGCCTTGACTTGCTATACCCTTTTTCCTTGCCTTGCCTTGTCATGCTTTGCCCTTTTGACTTGCCTTGCTTTGCCCTTTTGCCTTGTCTTGCTTTGCCCTTTTGCCTTGCTTTGCCTTGCCATGCTTTGCCCTTTTGCCTTGCCTTGCTTTGCCATTTTGTCTTTCCTTGAATTGCCCTTTTGCCTTACATTGCCTTGACTTGCTATACCCTTTTTCCTTGCCTTGCCTTGTCATGCTTTGCCCTTTTGACTTGCCTTGCTTTGCCCTTTTCCCTTGCTTTGCCATGTTATGCTTTGCCCTTTTGCCTTGTCTTGCTTTGCCATTTTGCCTTTCCTTGCATTGCCCTTTTGCCTTACCTTGCCTTGTCATGCTTTGACCTTTTTCCTTGCCTTGCCTTGTCATGCTTTGCCCTTTTGACTTGCTTTGCTTTGCCCTTTTGCCTTGCCTTTCCTTGTTTTGAGGTTTTGAATTGCCTTGCATTGCCTTGCTTTCATCTTTGCCTTGCCTTGACGTGTCTTCCTTATCCTTTTGCCTTGCCTTGCTTTGCTTTCTCCTTTTCCCTTGCCTTTCCTTGCCTTGCTTTACCATTTTGCCTTGTCTTGCTTTGCCTTTCCATGCCTTGCTTTGCCCCTTTGCCTTATCTTGCCTTGCTATGCCCTTTTGCCTTGCCTTGCTTTGTCTCTTTGCCTTGTCTTGCCTTGCCTTCCTTTCTCCTTTTGCCCTGATTTGCCTTGCCTTTCTTTTGACCTTTTGCCTTGCCTTGCCATGCTTTGCTCTTTTTCCTTGCCTTGCTTTGCCCTTTTGTCTTTCCTTGCCTTGCCTTGCTTTGCCATTTTCCCTTGCCTTGCTTTCCCCTTTTGCCTTGCCTTTCCTTGCTTTGGCCTTTTTCCTGGCCTTGCCATGGTTTGTCCTTTTGACTTACCTTGCCTTGCCTTTCTTTGCACTTTTGCCTGGCCTTGCTTTGCCCTTTTGCCTTGCCTTGCTTTGCCATTTTGCCTTTCCTTGAATTGCCCTTTTGCCTTACCTTGCCTTGACTTGCTATACCCTTTTTCCTTGCCTTGCCTTGTCATGCTTTGCCCTTTTGACTTGCCTTGCTTTGCCCTTTTGCCTTGCCTTGCTTTGCCCTTTTGCCTTGCTTTGCCTTGTTATGCTTTGCCCTTTTGCCTTGCCTTGCTTTGCCATTTTGCCTTTCCTTGAATTGCCCTTTTGCCTTACTTTGCCTTGACTTGCTATACCCTTTTTCCTTGCCTTGCCTTGTCATACTTTGCCATTTTGACTTGCTTTGCTTTGCCCTTTTGCCTTGCCTTGCTTTGCCATTTTGCCTTTCCTTGAATTGCCCTTTTGCCTTACCTTGCCTTGACTTGCTATACCCTTTTTCCTTGCCTTGCCTTGTCATGCTTTGCCCTTTTGACTTGCTTTGCTTTGTCCTTTTGCCTTGCCTTGCTTTGCCATTTTGCCTTTCCTTGAATTGCCCTTTTGCCTTACCTTGCCTTGACTTGCTATACCCTTTTTCCTTGCCTTGCCTTGTCATGCTTTCCCTTTTTACTTTCCTTGCTTTGCCCTTTTGCCTTGCCTTGCTTTGCCATTCTGCCTTGCTTTGCCTTGTTATGCTTTCCCTTTTGCCTTGTCTTGCTTTGCCATTTTGCTTTTCCTTGGATTGCCCTTTCGTCTTACCTTGCCTTGACATGCTTTACCCTTTTGCCTTGCCTTGCCTTTTCATGCTTTGCCCTTTTGCATTGCCTTGCCTTGTCATGCTTTGCCCTTTTGACTTGCTTTGCTTTGCCCTTTTGCCTTGCCTTTCCTTGTTTTGCCGTTTTCAATTTCCTTGCATTGCCTTACTTTCATCTTTGCCTTGCCTTGACGTGTCTTCCTTATCCTTTCGCCTTGCATGGCTTTGCTTTCCCCTTTTGCCTTGCCTTACCTTGCCTTGCTTTGCCTCTTTGCCTTGTATTGCCTTGCCTTCCTTTCTCCTTTTGCCCTGATTTGCCTTGCCTTTCTTTTGACCTTTTGCCTTGCCTTGCCTTGCCATGCTTTGCTCTTTTTCCTTGCCTTGCTTTGCCCTTTTGTCTTGCCTTGCCTTGCCTTGCTTTGCCATTTTCCCTTGCCTTGCTTTTCCCTTTTGCCTTGCCTTTCCTTGCTTTGGCCTTTTTCCTGGCCTTGCCATGGTTTGTCCTTTTGACTTACCTTGCCTTGCCTTTCTTTGCCCTTTTGCCTGGCCTTGCATTGAGTTGCCCTTTTTCCTTGCCTTGCCATGCTTTGCCCTTTTGCCTTGCCTTGCTTTGCCATTTTGCCTTTCCTTGAATTGCCCTTTTGCCTTACCTTGCCTTGACTTGCTATACCCTTTTTCCTTGCCTTGCCTTGCCATGCTTTGCCCTTTTGACTTGCCTTGCTTTGCCCTTTTGCCTTGCTTTGCCTTGTCATGCTTTGCCCTTTTGCCTTGCCTTGCCTTGTCATGCTTTGCCCTTTTGACTTGCTTTGCTTTGCCCTTTTGCCTTGCCTTTCCTTGTTTTGCCGTTTTGAATTGCCTTGCATTGCCTTGCTTTCATCTTTGCCTTGCCTTGACGTGTCTTCCTTATCCTTTTGCCTTGCCTTGCTTTGCTTTCTCCTTTTCCCTTGCCTTTCCTTGCCTTTCTTTACCCTTTTACCTTACCTTGCCTTTGCCTTTCCATGCCTTGCTTTGCCCCTTTGCCTTACCTTGCCTTGCTATGCCCTTTTGCCTTGCCTTGCTTTGTCTCTTTGCCTTGTCTTGCCTTGCCTTCCTTTCTCCTTTTGCCCTGATTTGCCTTGCCTTTCTTTTGACCTTTTGCCTTGCCTTGCCATGCTTTGCTCTTTTGTCTTGCCTTGCTTTGCCCTTTTGTCTTTCCTTGCCTTGCCTTGCTTTGCCATTTTCCCTTGCCTTGCTTTCCCCTTTTGCCTTGCCTTTCCTTGCTTTGGCCTTTTTCCTGGCCTTGCCATGGTTTGTCCTTTTGACTTACCTTGCCTTGCCTTTCTTTGCACTTTTGCTTGGCCTTGCTTTGCCCTTTTGCCTTGCCTTGCTTTGCCATTTTGCCTTTCCTTGAATTGCCCTTTTGCCTTACCTTGCCTTGACTTGCTATACCCTTTTTCCTTGCCTTGCCTTGTCATGCTTTGCCTTTTTGACTTGCCTTGCTTTGCCCTTTTGCCTTGCCTTGCTTTGCCCTTTTGCCTTGCTTTGCCTTGTTATGCTTTGCCCTTTTGCCTTGCCTTGCTTTGCCATTTTGCCTTTCCTTGAATTGCCCTTTTGCCTTACTTTGCCTTGACTTGCTATACCCTTTTTCCTTGCCTTGCCTTGTCATACCTTGCCATTTTGACTTGCTTTGCTTTGCCCTTTTGCCTTGCCTTGCTTTTCTATTTTGCCTTTCCTTGAATTGCCCTTTTGCCTTACCTTGCCTTGACTTGCTATACCCTTTTTCCTTGCCTTGCCTTGTCATGCTTTGCCTTTTTGACTTGCCTTGCTTTGCCCTTTTGCCTTGCCTTGCTTTGCCCTTTTGCCTTGCTTTTTCTTGTTATGCTTTGCCCTTTTGCCTTGCCTTGCTTTGCCATTTTGCCTTTCCTTGAATTGCCCTTTTGCCTTACTTTGCCTTGACTTGCTATACCCTTTTTCCTTGCCTTGCCTTGTCATACTTTGCCATTTTGACTTGCTTTGCTTTGCCCTTTTGCCTTGCCTTGCTTTTCTATTTTGCCTTTCCTTGAATTGCCCTTTTGCCTTACCTTGCCTTGACTTGCTATACCCTTTTTCCTTGCCTTGCCTTGTCATGCTTTGCCCTTTTGACTTGCTTTGCTTTGCCCTTTTGCCTTGCCTTGCTTTGCCATTTTGCCTTTCCTTGAATTGCCCTTTTGCCTTACCTTGCCTTGACTTGCTATACCCTTTTTCCTTGCCTTGCCTTGTCATGCTTTGCCCTTTTGACTTGCCTTGCTTTGCCCTTTTGCCTTGTCTTGCTTTGCCCTTTTGCCTTGCTTTGCCTTGCCATGCTTTGCCCTTTTGCCTTGCCTTGCTTTGCCATTTTGTCTTTCCTTGAATTGCCCTTTTGCCTTACATTGCCTTGACTTGCTATACCCTTTTTCCTTGCCTTGCCTTTTCATGCTTTGGCCTTTTGCCTTGCCTTGCTTTGCCATTTTGCCTTTCCTTGAATTGCCTTTTTGCCTTACCTTGCCTTGACTTGCTATACCCTTTTTCCTTGCCTTGCCTTGTCATGCTTTGCCCTTTTGACTTGCCTTGCTTTGCCCTTTTGCCTTGCTTTGCCATGTTATGCTTTGCCCTTTTGCCTTGTCTTGCTTTGCCATTTTGCCTTTCCTTGCATTGCCCTTTTGCCTTACCTTGCCTTGTCATGCTTTGCCCTTTTGCCTTGCCTTGCCTTGTCATGCTTTGCCCTTTTGACTTGCTTTGCTTTGCCCTTTTGCCTTGCCTTTCCTTGTTTTGAGGTTTTGAATTGCCTTGCATTGCCTTGCTTTCATCTTTGCCTTGCCTTGACGTGTCTTCCTTATCCTTTTGCCTTGCCTTGCTTTGCTTTCTCCTTTTCCCTTGCCTTTCCTTGCCTTGCTTTACCATTTTGCCTTCCCTTGCCTTTGCCTTTCCATGCCTTGCTTTGCCCCTTTGCCTTATCTTGCCTTGCTATGCCCTTTTGCCTTGCCTTGCTTTGTCTCTTTGCCTTGTCTTGCCTTGCCTTCCTTTCTCCTTTTGCCCTGATTTGCCTTGCCTTTCTTTTGACCTTTTGCCTTGCCTTGCCATGCTTTGCTCTTTTTCCTTGCCTTGCTTTGCCCTTTTGTCTTTCCTTGCCTTGCCTTGCTTTGCCATTTTCCCTTGCCTTGCTTTCCCCTTTTGCCTTGCCTTTCCTTGCTTTGGCCTTTTTCCTGGCCTTGCCATGGTTTGTCCTTTTGACTTACCTTGCCTTGCCTTTCTTTGCACTTTTGCCTGGCCTTGCTTTGCCCTTTTGCTTTGCCTTGCTTTGCCATTTTGCCTTTCCTTGAATTGCCCTTTTGCCTTACCTTGCCTTGACTTGCTATACCCTTTTTCCTTGCCTTGCCTTGTCATGCTTTGCCCTTTTGACTTGCCTTGCTTTGCCCTTTTGCCTTGCCTTGCTTTGCCCTTTTGCCTTGCTTTGCCTTGTTATGCTTTGCCCTTTTGCCTTGCCTTGCTTTGCCATTTTGCCTTTCCTTGAATTGCCCTTTTGCCTTACTTTGCCTTGACTTGCTATACCCTTTTTCCTTGCCTTGCCTTGTCATACTTTGCCATTTTGACTTGCTTTGCTTTGCCCTTTTGCCTTGCCTTGCTTTGCCATTTTGCCTTTCCTTGAATTGCCCTTTTGCCTTACCTTGCCTTGACTTGCTATACCCTTTTTCCTTGCCTTGCCTTGTCATGCTTTGCCCTTTTGACTTGTTTTGCTTTGTCCTTTTGCCTTGCCTTGCTTTGCCATTTTGCCTTTCCTTGAATTGCCCTTTTGCCTTACCTTGCCTTAACTTGCTATACCCTTTTTCCTTGCCTTGCCTTGTCATGCTTTGCCCTTTTGACTTTCCTTGCTTTGCCCTTTTGCCTTGCATTGCTTTGCCATTCTGCCTTGCTTTGCCTTGTTACGCTTTCCCTTTTGCCTTGTCTTGCTTTGCCATTTTGCTTTTCCTTGCATTGCCCTTTTGCCTTACCTTGCCTTGACATGCTTTACCCTTTTGCCTTGCCTTGCATTTTCATGCTTTGCCCTTTTGCATCGCCTTGCCTTGTCATGCTTTGCCCTTTTGACTTGCTTTGCTTTGCCCTTTTGCCTTGCCTTTCCTTGTTTTGCCGTTTTGAATTGCCTTGCATTGCCTTGCTTTCGTCTTTGCCTTGCCTTGACGTGTCTTCCTTATCCTTTTGCCTTGCCTTGCTTTGCTTTCTCCTTTTCCCTTGCCTTTCCTTGCCTTGCTTTACCCTTTTGCCTTACCTTGCCTTTGCCTTTCCATGCCTTGCTTTACCCATTTGCCTTACCTTGCCTTGCTATGCCCTTTTGCCTTGCCTTGCTTTGTCTCTTTGCCTTGTCTTGCCTTGCCTTCCTTTCTCCTTTTGCCCTGATTTGCCTTGCCTTTCTTTTGACCTTTTGCCTTGCCTTGCCATGCTTTGCTCTTTTTCATTGCCTTGCTTTGCCCTTTTGTCTTTCCTTGCCTTGCCTTGCTTTGCCATTTTCCCTTGCCTTGCTTTCCCCTTTTGCCTTGCCTTTCCTTGCTTTGGCCTTTTTCCTGGCCTTGCCATGGTTTGTCCTTTTGACTTACCTTGCCTTGCCTTGCTTTGCCCTTTTTCCTTGCCTTGCCTTGCTTTGCTTTGCCCTTTTGCCTTGCCTTGCTTTGCCATTTTGCCTTTCCTTGAATTGCCCTTTTGCCTTACCTTGCCTTGACTTGCTATACCCTTTTTCCTTGCCTTGCCTTGTCGTGCTTTGCCCTTTTGACTTGCTTTACTTTGTCCTTTTGCCTTGCCTTGCTTTGCCATTTTGCCTTTCCTTGAATTGCCCTTTTGCCTTACCTTGCCTTGACTTGCTATACCCTTTTTCCTTGCCTTGCCTTGTCATGCTTTGCCCTTTTGACTTGCCTTGCTTTGCCCTTTTGCCTTGTCTTGCTTTGCCCTTTTGCCTTGCTTTGCCTTGTTATGCTTTCCCTTTTGCCTTGTCTTGCTTTGCCATTTTGCTTTTCCTTGCATTGCCCTTTTGCCTTACCTTGCCTTGACATGCTTTACCCTTTTGCCTTGCCTTGCCTTTTCATGCTTTGCCCTTTTGCATTGCCTTGCCTTGTCATGCTTTGCCCTTTTGACTTGCTTTGCTTTGCCCTTTTGCCTTGCCTTTCCTTGTTTTGCCGTTTTCAATTTCCTTGCATTGCCTTACTTTCATCTTTGCCTTGCCTTGACGTGTCTTCCTTATCCTTTCGCCTTGCCTTGCTTTGCTTTCCCCTTTTGCCTTGCCTTACCTTGCCTTACTTTGCCTCTTTGCCTTGTCTTGCCTTGCATTCCTTTCTCCTTTTGCCCTGATTTGCCTTGCCTTTCTTTTGACCTTTTGCCTTGCCTTGCCTTGCCATGCTTTGCTCTTTTTCCTTGCCTTGCTTTGCCCTTTTGTCTTGCCTTGCCTTGCCTTGCTTTGCCATTTTCCCTTGCCTTGCTTTTCCCTTTTGCCTTGCCTTTCCTTGCTTTGGCCTTTTTCCTGGCCTTGCCATGGTTTGTCCTTTTGACTTACCTTGCCTTGCCTTTCTTTGCCCTTTTGCCTGGCCTTGCATTGAGTTGCCCTTTTTCCTTGCCTTGCCATGCTTTGCCCTTTTGCCTTGCCTTGCTTTGCCATTTTGTCTTTCCTTGAATTGCCCTTTTGCCTTACCTTGCCTTAACTTGCTATACCCTTTTTCCTTGCCTTGCCTTGTCATGCTTTGCCCTTTTGACTTTCCTTGCTTTGCCCTTTTGCCTTGCATTGCTTTGCCATTCTGCCTTGCTTTGCCTTGTTATGCTTTCCCTTTTGCCTTGTCTTGCTTTGCCATTTTGCTTTTCCTTGCATTGCCCTTTTGCCTTACCTTGCCTTGACATGCTTTACCCTTTTGCCTTGCCTTGCATTTTCATGCTTTGCCCTTTTGCATCGCCTTGCCTTGTCATGCTTTGCCCTTTTGACTTGCTTTGCTTTGCCCTTTTGCCTTGCCTTTCCTTGTTTTGCCGTTTTGAATTGCCTTGCATTGCCTTGCTTTCGTCTTTGCCTTGCCTTGACGTGTCTTCCTTATCCTTTTGCCTTGCCTTGCTTTGCTTTCTCCTTTTCCCTTGCCTTTCCTTGCCTTGCTTTACCCTTTTGCCTTACCTTGCCTTTGCCTTTCCATGCCTTGCTTTACCCATTTGCCTTACCTTGCCTTGCTATGCCCTTTTGCCTTGCCTTGCTTTGTCTCTTTGCCTTGTCTTGCCTTGCCTTCCTTTCTCCTTTTGCCCTGATTTGCCTTGCCTTTCTTTTGACCTTTTGCCTTGCCTTGCCATGCTTTGCTCTTTTTCATTGCCTTGCTTTGCCCTTTTGTCTTTCCTTGCCTTGCCTTGCTTTGCCATTTTCCCTTGCCTTGCTTTCCCCTTTTGCCTTGCCTTTCCTTGCTTTGGCCTTTTTCCTGGCCTTGCCATGGTTTGTCCTTTTGACTTACCTTGCCTTGCCTTGCTTTGCCCTTTTTCCTTGCCTTGCCTTGCTTTGCTTTGCCCTTTTGCCTTGCCTTGCTTTGCCATTTTGCCTTTCCTTGAATTGCCCTTTTGCCTTACCTTGCCTTGACTTGCTATACCCTTTTTCCTTGCCTTGCCTTGTCGTGCTTTGCCCTTTTGACTTGCTTTACTTTGTCCTTTTGCCTTGCCTTGCTTTGCCATTTTGCCTTTCCTTGAATTGCCCTTTTGCCTTACCTTGCCTTGACTTGCTATACCCTTTTTCCTTGCCTTGCCTTGTCATGCTTTGCCCTTTTGACTTGCCTTGCTTTGCCCTTTTGCCTTGTCTTGCTTTGCCCTTTTGCCTTGCTTTGCCTTGTTATGCTTTCCCTTTTGCCTTGTCTTGCTTTGCCATTTTGCTTTTCCTTGCATTGCCCTTTTGCCTTACCTTGCCTTGACATGCTTTACCCTTTTGCCTTGCCTTGCCTTTTCATGCTTTGCCCTTTTGCATTGCCTTGCCTTGTCATGCTTTGCCCTTTTGACTTGCTTTGCTTTGCCCTTTTGCCTTGCCTTTCCTTGTTTTGCCGTTTTCAATTTCCTTGCATTGCCTTACTTTCATCTTTGCCTTGCCTTGACGTGTCTTCCTTATCCTTTCGCCTTGCCTTGCTTTGCTTTCCCCTTTTGCCTTGCCTTACCTTGCCTTACTTTGCCTCTTTGCCTTGTCTTGCCTTGCATTCCTTTCTCCTTTTGCCCTGATTTGCCTTGCCTTTCTTTTGACCTTTTGCCTTGCCTTGCCTTGCCATGCTTTGCTCTTTTTCCTTGCCTTGCTTTGCCCTTTTGTCTTGCCTTGCCTTGCCTTGCTTTGCCATTTTCCCTTGCCTTGCTTTCCCCTTTTGCCTTGCCTTTCCTAGCTTTGGCCTTTTTCCTGGCCTTGCCATGCTTTTGTCCTTTTGACTTACCTTGCCTTGCCTTTCTTTGCACTTTTGCCCGGCCTTGCATTGAGTTGCTCTTTTTCCTTGCCTTGCCATGCTTTGCCCTTTTGCCTTGCCTTGCTTTGCCCTTTTGCCTTGCTTTGCCTTGTTATGCTTTGCCCTTTTGCCATGCCTTGCTTTGCCATTTTGCCTTTCCTTGAATTGCCCTTTTGCCTTACCTTGCCTTGACTTGCTATAGCCTTTTTCCTTGCCTTGCCTTGTCATACTTTGCCATTTTGACTTGCTTTGCTTTGCCCTTTTGCCTTGCCTTGCTTTGCCATTTTGCCTTTCCTTGAATTGCCCTTTTGCCTTACCTTGCCTTGACTTGCTATACCCTTTTTCCTAGCCTTTCCTTGTCATGCTTTGCCCTTTTGACTTGCCTTGCTTTGCCCTTTTGCCTTGCTTTGCCTTGTTATGCTTTGCCCTTTTACCTTGTCTGCTTTGCCATTTTGCGTTTCCTTGCATTGCCCTTTTGCCTTACCTTGCCTTGACATGCTTTAGCCTTTTGCCTTGCCTTGCCTTGTCATTCTTTGCCTTTTTGACTTGCTTTGCTTTGCCCTTTTGCCTTGCCTTTCCTTGTTTTGCCGTTTTCAATTTCCTTGCATTGCCTTACTTTCATCTTTGCCTTGCCTTGACGTGTCTTCCTTATCCTTTCGCCTTGCCTTGCTTTGCTTTCCCCTTTTGCCTTGCCTTTCCATGCCTTGCTTTGCCCCTTTGCCTTACCTTGCCTTGCTTTGCCTTTTTGCCTTGCCTTGCTTTGCCTCTTTGCCTTGTCTTGCCTTGCCTTCCTTTCTCCTTTTGCCCTGATTTGCCTTGCCTTTCTTTTGACCTTTTGCCTTGCCTTGCCATGCTTTGCTCTTTTTCCTTGCCTTGCTTTGCCCTTTTGTCTTGCCTTGCCTTGCCTTGCTTTGCCATTTTCCCTTGCCTTGCTTTCCCCTTTTGCCTTGCCTTTCCTTGCTTTGGCCTTTTTCCTGGCCTTGCCATGGTTTGTCCTTTTGACTTACCTTGCCTTGCCTTTCTTTGCCCTTTTGCCTGGCCTTGCATTGAGTTGCCCTTTTTCATTGCCTTGCCTTGCCATGCTTTGCCCTTTTGCCTTGCCTTGCTTTGACATTTTGCCTTTCCTTGAATTGCCCTTTTGCCTTACCTTGCCTTGACTTGCTATACCCTTTTTCCTTGCCTTGTCTTGCTTTGCCATTTTGCCTTTCCTTGCATTGCCCTTTTGCCTTACCTTGCCTTGACATGCTTTGCCCTTTTGCCTTTCCTTGCCTTGTCATGCTTTGCCCTTTTGACTTGCTTTGCTTTGCCCTTTTGCCTTGCCTTTCCTTGTTTTGCCGTTTTGAATTGCCTTGCATTGCCTTACTTTCATCTTTGCCTTGCCTTTCCTTGCCTTTCTTTACCCTTTTGCCTTCCCTTGCCTTGCCTTTCCATGCCTTGCTTTGCCCCTTTGCCTTACCTTGCCTTGCTTTGCCCTTTTGCCTTGCCATACTTTGCCTCTTTGCCTTGTCTTGCCTTGCCTTCCTTTCTCCTTTCTCCTTCCTTTCTCCTACATTGCCTTACTTTCACATTTTGCCTTGCCTTACCTTGTCTTGCTTTGCCCTTTTGCTTTGCCTTGCCTTGCCAGGCTTTGCCCATTTGCCTTCCCTTGCCTTTGCCTTTCCATGCCTTGCTTTGCCCCTTTGCCTTACCTTGCCTTGCTATGCCCTTTTGCCTTGCCTTGCTTTGTCTCTTTGCCTTGTCTTGCCTTGCCTTCCTTTCTCCTTTTGCCCTGATTTGCCTTGCCTTTCTTTTGACCTTTTGCCTTGCCTTGCCTTGCCATGCTTTGCTCTTTTTCCTTGCCTTGCTTTGCCCTTTTGTCTTGCCTTGCCTTGCCTTGCTTTGCCATTTTCCCTTGCCTTGCATTCCCCTTTTGCCTTGCCTTTCCTTGCTTTGGCCTTTTTCCTGGCCTTGCCATGGTTTGTCCTTTTGACTTACCTTGCCTTGCCTTTCTTTGCCCTTTTGCCTGGCCTTGCATTGAGTTGCCCTTTTTCATTGCCTTCCCTTGCCATGCTTTGCCCTTTTGCCTTGCCTTGCTTTGCCATTTTGTCTTTCCTTGAATTGCCCTTTTGCCTTACCTTGCCTTGACTTGCTATACCCTTTTTCCTTGCCTTGCCTTTTCATGCTTTGCCCTTTTGACTTGCCTTGCTTTGCCCTTTTGCCTTGCTTTGCCTTGTTATGCTTTACCCTTTTGCCTTGTCTTGCTTTGCCCTTTTGCCTTACCTTGCCTTGTCATGCTTTGCCCTTTTGACTTGCTTTGCTTTGCCCTTTTGCCTTGCCTTTCCTTGTTTTGCCGTTTTGAATTGCCTTGCATTGCCTTACTTTCATCTTTGCCTTGCCTTGACGTGTCTTCCTTATCCTTTTGCCTTGCCTTGCTTTGCTTTCCCCTTTTGACTTGCCTTTCCTTGACTTGCTTTACCCTTTTGCCTTCCCTTGCCTTGCCTTTCCATGCCTTGCTTTGCCCCTTTGCCTTGCCTTGCTTTGACTCTTTGCCTTGTCTTGCCTTGCCTTCCTTTCTCCTTTTGCCCTGATTTGCCTTGCCTTTCTTTTGACCTTTTGCCTTGCCTTGCCTTGCCATGCTTTTCTCTTTTTCCTTGCCTTGCTTTGCCCTTTTGTCTTGCCTTGCCTTGCCTTGCTTTGCCATTTTCCCTTGCCTTGCTTTCCCCTTTTGCCTTGCCTTTCCTAGCTTTGGCCTTTTTCCTGGCCTTGCCATGCTTTTGTCCTTTTGACTTACCTTGCCTTGCCTTTCTTTGCACTTTTGCCCGGCCTTGCATTGAGTTGCCCTTTTTCCTTGCCTTGCCATGCTTTGCCCTTTTGCCTTGCCTTGCTTTGCCCTTTTGCCTTGCTTTGCCTTGTTATGCTTTGCCCTTTTGCCTTGCCTTGCTTTGCCATTTTGCCTTTCCTTGAATTGCCCTTTTGCCTTACCTTGCCTTGACTTGCTATAGCCTTTTTCCTTGCCTTGCCTTGTCATACTTTGCCATTTTGACTTGCTTTGCTTTGCCCTTTTGCCTTGCCTTGCTTTGCAATTTTGCCTTTCCTCGAATTGCCCTTTTGCCTTACCTTGCCTTGACATGCTTTAGCCTTTTGCCTTGCCTTGCCTTGTCATTCTTTGCCTTTTTGACTTGCTTTGCTTTGCCCTTTTGCCTTGCCTTTCCTTTTTTTGCCGTCTTGAATTGCCTTGCATTGCCTTACTTTCATCTTTGCCTTGCCTTGACGTGTCTTCCTTATCCTTTTGCCTTGCCTTGCTTTGCTTTCCCCTTTTGCCTTGCCTTTCCTTGCCTTGCTTTACCCTTTTGCCTTCCCTTGCCTTGCCTTTCCATGCCTTGCTTTGCACATTTGCCTTACCTTGCCTTGCTTTGCCCTTTTGCCTTGCCTTGCTTTGCCTCTTTGCCTTGTCTTGCCTTGCCTTCCTTTCTCCTTTTGCCCTGATTTGCCTTGCCTTTCTTTTGACCTTTTGCCTTGCCTTGCATTGCCATGCTTTGCTCTTTTTCCTTGCCTTGCTTTGCCCTTTTGTCTTGCCTTGCCTTGCCTTGCTTTGCCATTTTCCCTTGCCTTGCTTTCCCCTTTTGCCTTGCCTTTCCTTGCTTTGGCCTTTTTCCTGGCCTTGCCATGGTTTGTCATTTTGACTTACCATGCCTTGCCTTTCTTTGCAGTTTTCCTGGCCTTGCATTGAGTTGCCCTTTTTCCTTGCCTTGCCTTGCCATTCTTTGCCCTTTTGCCTTGCCTTGCTTTGCCATTTTGCCTTTCCTTGAATTGCCCTTTTGCCTTACCTTGCCTTGACTTGCTATACCCTTTTTCCTTGCCTTGCCTTGTCATGCTTTGCCCTTTTGACTTGCCTTGCTTTGCCCTTTTGCCTTGCTTTGCCTCGTTATGCTTTGCCCCTTTGCCTTGTCTTGCTTTGCCATTTTGCCTTTCCTTGCATTGCCCTTTTGCCTTACCTTGCCTTGACATGCTTTGCCATTTTGCCTTGCCTTGCCTTGTCATGCTTTGCCCTTTTCACTTGCTTTGCTTTGCCCTTTTGCCTTGCCTTTCCTTGTTTTGCCGTTTTCAATTTCCTTGAATTGCCTTACTTTCATCTTTGCCTTGCCTTGACCTGTCTTCCTTATCCTTTCGCCTTGCCTTGCTTTGCTTTCCCCTTTTGCCTTGCCTTTCCATGCCTTGCTTTGGCCCTTTGCCTTACCTTGCCTTGCTTTGCCTTTTTGCCTTGCCTTGCTTTGCCTCTTTGCCTTGTCTTGCCTTGCCTTCCTTTCTCCTTTTGCCCTGATTTGCCTTGCCTTTCTTTTGACCTTTTGCCTTGCCTTGCCTTGCCATGCTTTGCTCTTTTTCCTTGCCTTGCTTTGCCCTTTTGTCTTGCCTTGCCTTGCCTTGCTTTGCCATTTTCCCTTGCCTTGCTTTCCCCTTTTGCCTTGCCTTTCCTTGCTTTGGCCTTTTTCCTGGCCTTGCCATGGTTTGTCCTTTTGACTTACCTTGCCTTGCCTTTCTTTGCCCTTTTGCCTGGCCTTGCATTGAGTTGCCCTTTTTCATTGCCTTGCCTTGCCATGCTTTGCCCTTTTGCCTTGCCTTGCTTTGCCATTTTGCCTTTCCTTGAATTGCCCTTTTGCCTTACCTTGCCTTGACTTGCTATACCCTTTTTCCTTGCCTTGTCTTGCTTTGCCATTTTGCCTTTCCTTGCATTGCCCTTTTGCCTTACCTTGCCTTGACATGCTTTGCCCTTTTGCCTTGCCTTGCCTTGTCATGCTTTGCCCTTTTGACTTGCTTTGCTTTGCCCTTTTGCCTTGCCTTTCCTTGTTTTGCCGTTTTGAATTACCTTGCATTGCCTTACTTTCATCTTTGCCTTGCCTTGACGTGTCTTCCTTATCCTTTTGCCTTGCCTTGCTTTGCTTTCCCCTTTTGCCTTGCCTTTCCTTGCCTTGCTTTACCCTTTTGCCTTCCCTTGCCTTGCCTTTCCATGCCTCGCTTTGCCCCTTTGCCTTACCTTGCCTTGCTTTGCCCTTTTGCCTTGCCATACTTTGCCTCTTTGCCTTGTCTTGCCTTGCCTTCCTTTCTCCTTTCTCCTTCCTTTCTCCTACATTGCCTTACTTTCACATTTTGCCTTGCCTTACCTTGTCTTGCTTTGCGCTTTTGCTTTGCCTTGCCTTGCCATGCATTGCCCATTTGCCTTCCCTTGTCTTGCTTTACTTTTCCGTTTTGACTTGCCTTGCTTTGCCCTTTTGCATTCCCTTGCCTTGCCTTACTTTGCCGTTTTGCCTTGCCTTGCTTTGCCCTTTTTCCTTGCCTTGCCTTGCCTTTCCATGCCTTGCTTTGCCCTTTTTCCTTGCCATGCCTTGCTTTGCCCTTTTGATTTGCATTACTTTGCCTTACTTTGAAATTTTGCCTTGCCTAACCTTGTCTTGCTTTTCCCTTTTGCTTTGCCTTGCCTTGCCATGCTTTGCCCTTTTGCCTTGCCTTTCCTTGCCATGCTTTGCCCTTTTGCCATTCCTTGCTTTGCCCTTTTGCCTTGCCTTTCCTTTCCTTGCTTTTCCCTTTTGCCTTGCCTTCCCTTGCTTTGCTCTTTTGCCTTGCCTTCCCTTGTTTTGCTCTTTTGCCTTACCTTGCCTTGACTTGCTTTGCCCTTTTGCCTTTCCTTGCTTTGCCATTTTGCCTTTCCTTGCATTGCCCTTTTGCCTCACCTTGCCTTGCCTTGCTTTTCCCTTTTGCATTCCCTTGCCTTGCCTTATTTTGCCGTTTTGCCTTGCCTTGCTTTGCCCTTTTTCCTTGCCATGCCTTGCTTTGCCCTTTTGATTTGCCTTACATTGCCTTACTTTGACATTTTACCTTGCCTTACCTTGTCTTTCTTTGCCCTTTTGCTTTGCCTTGCCTTGCCATGCTTTGCCCTTTTGCCTTGCCTTGCCTTGTCATGCTTTGCCCTTTTGCCATGCCTTGCTTTGCCCTTTTGCCTTGCCTTTCCTTTCCTTGCTTTTCCCTTTTGCCTTGCCTTCCCTTGCTTTGCTCTTTTGCCTTGCCTCCCCTTGCTTTGCCCTTTTGCTTTGCCTTGCCTTGTCATGCTTTGCCGTTTTGCCTTGCCTTGCTTTGCCCTTTTGCCTTGACTTGTTTTGCCGTTTTGATTTGCCTTGCATTGCCTTACTTTCATCTTTGCCTTGCCTTGACGTGTCTTGCTTATCCTTTTGCCTTGCCTTGCTTTGCTTTCCCCTTTTGCCTTGCCTTTCCTTGCTTTGCTTAGCCCTTTTCCCTTGCCTTGCCTTGCCTTTCCATGGATTGCTTTGCCCTTTTTCCTTGCCAAGCCTTGCTTTTCCCTTTTGATTGGCATTGCATTGCCTTACTTTGACATTTTGCCTTGTCTTACCTTGTCATGCTTTGCCCTTTTGCTTTGCCTTTCCTTGCCATGCTTTGCCATTTTCCCTTGCCTTGCCTTGCCATGCTTTGCCCTTTTGCCTTGCCTGTCCTTTCCTTGCTTTTCCCTTTTGCCTTGCCTTCCCTTGCTTTGCCATTTTGCCTTCCCTTGTCTTACCTTGCTTTCCCCTTTTGCCTTGCCTTGCCATGCTTTTCCCTTTTACCTTGCCTTGCTTGCCATTTTGCCGTTTCTTGCATTGCCCTTTTTCGTTACCTTGCCTTGACTTGCTTTGCCCTTTTGCCTTGCCTTGCCTTGTCATGCTTTGCCGGTTTGCCTTGCCTTGCATTGCTTTTCCCGTTTGCCTTGCCTTGCCATGATTTGCCCTTTTGACTTGCCTTGCTTCGCCCTTTTGCCTTGCTTTGCCTTGTTATGCTTTGCCCTTTTGCCTTGTCTGCTTTGCCATTTTGCGTTTCCTTGCATTGCCCTTTTGCCTTACCTTGCCTTGACATGCTTTACCCTTTTGCCTTGCCTTGCCTTGTCATGCTTTGCCCTTTTGACTTGCTTTGCTTTGCCCTTTTGCCTTGCCTTTCCTTTTTTTGCCGTTTTGAATTGCCTTGCATTGCCTTACTTTCATCTTTGCCTTGCCTTGACGTGTCTTGCTTATCCTTTTGCCTTGCCTTGCTTTGCTTTCCCCTTTTGCCTTGCCTTCCCTTGCCTTGCTTTACAGTTTTGCCTTCTCTTGCCTTGCCTTTCCGTGCCTTGCTTTGCCCCTTTGCCTTACCTTGCCTTGCTTTGCCCAATTACCTTGCCTTGCTTTGCCTCTTTGCCTTGTCTTGCCTTGCCTTCCTTTCTCCTTTTGCCCTGATTTGCCTTGCCTTTCTTTTGACCTTTGCCTTGCCTTGCCATGCTTTGCTCTTTTTCCTTGCCTTGCTTTGCCGTTTTGTCTTTCCTTGCCTTGCCTTGCTTTGCCATTTTCCCTTGCCTTGCTTTCCCCTTTAGCCTTGCCTTTCCTTGCTTTGGCCTTTTTCCTGGCCTTGCCATGGTTTGTCCTTTTGACTTACCTTGCCCTGCCTTTCTTTGCCCTTTTGCCTGGCCTTGCATTGAGTTGCCCTTTTTCTTTGCCTTGCCTTGCCATGCTTTGCCCTTTTGCCTTGCCTTGCTTTGCCATTTTGCCTTTCCTTGAATTGCCCTTTTGCCTTACCTTGCCTTGACTTGCCATACCCTTTTTCCTTGCCTTGCCTTGTCATGCTTTGCCCTTTTGCCTTGCCTTGCCTTGTCATGCTTTGCCCTTTTGACTTGCTTTGCTTTGCCCTTGTCTTGCTTTGCCATTTTGCCTTTCCTTGCATTGCCCTTTTGCCTTACCTTGCCTTGACATGCTTTGCCCTTTTGCCTTGCCTTGCCTTGTCATGCTTTGCCCTTTTGACTTGCTTTGCTTTGCCCTTTTGCCTTGCCTTTCCTTGCCTTTCTTTACCCTTTTGCCTTCCCTTGCCTTGCCTTTCCATGCCTTGCTTTGCCCCTTTGCCTTACCTTGCCTTGCTTTGCCCTTTTGCCTTGCCATACTTTGCCTCTTTGCCTTGTCTTGCCTTGCCTTCCTTTCTCCTTTCTCCTTCCTTTCTCCTACATTGCCTTACTTTCACATTTTGCCTTGCCTTACCTTGTCTTGCTTTGCCCTTTTGCTTTGCCTTGCCTTGCCATGCTTTGCCCAATTTTCCTTCCCTTATCTTGCTTTACTTTTCCGTTTTGACTTGCCTTGCTTTGCCCTTTTGCATTCCCTTGCCTTGCCTTACTTTGTCGTTTTGCCTTGCCTTGCTTTGCCCTTTTTCCTTGCCTTGCTTTGCCATTTTGCCTTTCCTTGCGTTGCCATTTTGCCTTTGCTTGCATTGCCCTTTTGCCTTACCTTGCCTTGCTTTGCCCTTTTTCCTTGCCATGCCCTGCTTTGCCCTTTTGATTTGCATTGCATTGCCTTACTTTGACATTTTGCCTTGCCTGACTTGTCTTGCTTTTCCCTTTTGCTTTGCCTTGCCTTGCCTTTCCATGTCTTGCTTTGCCCTTTTGCCTTCCCTTGTCTTGCTTTACTTTTCCGTTTTGACTTGCCTTGCTTTGCCCTTTTGCATTCCCTTGCCTTGCCTTACTTTAACATTTTTCCGTGCCTTACCTTGTCTGGCTTTGCCCTTTTGCCTTGCCTGTCCTTTCCTTGCTTTTCCCTTTTGCCTTGCCTTCCCTTGCTTTGTCATTTTGCCTTCCCTTGTCTTACCTTGCTTTCCCCTTTTGCCTTGCCTTGCCATGCTTTTCCCTTTTACCTTGCCTTGCTTTGCCATTTTGCCTTTTCTTGCATTGCCCTTTTTCCTTACCTTGCCCTGACTTGCTTTGCCCTTTTGCCTTGCCTTGCCTTGTCTTGCTTTGCCGGTTTGCCTTGCCTTGCTTTGCCATTTTGCCTTCCCTTGCATTGCTTTTCTCGTTTGCCTTGCCTTGCCATGCTTTGCCCTTTTGCCTTGCCTTGCTTTGCCATTTTGCCTTTCCTTGAATTGCCCTTTTGCCTTACCTTGCCTTGACTTGCTATACCCTTTTTCCTTGCCTTGCCTTGTCATGCTTTGCCCTTTTGACTTGCCTTGCTTTGCCCTTTTGCCTTGCTTTGCCTTGTTATGCTTTGCCCTTTTGCCTTGTCTTGCTTTGCCATTTTGCCTTTCCTTGCATTGCCCTTTTGCCTTACCTTGCCTTGACATGCTTTGACCTTTTGCCTTGCCTTGCCTTGCCATGCTTTGCTCTTTTTCCTTGCCTTGCTTTGCCCTTTTGTCTTGCCTTGCCTTGCCTTGCTTTGCCATTTTCCCTTGCCTTGCTTTCCCCTTTTGCCTTTCCTTTCCTTGCTTTGGCCTTTTTCCTGGCCTTGCCATGGTTTGTCCTTTTGACTTACCTTGCCTTGCCTTTCTTTGCCCTTTTGCCTGGCCTTGCATTGAGTTGCCCTTTTTCATTGCCTTGCCTTGCCATGCTTTGCCCTTTTGCCTTGCCTTGCTTTGCCATTTTGCCTTTCCTTGAATTGCCCTTTTGCCTTACATTGCCTTGACTTGCTATACCCTTTTTCCTTGCCTTGTCTTGCTTTGCCATTTTGCCTTTCCTTGCATTGCCCTTTTGCCTTACCTTGCCTTGACATGCTTTGCCCTTTTGCCTTGCCTTGCCTTGTCATGCTTTGCCCTTTTGACTTGCTTTGCTTTGCCCTTTTGCCTTGCCTTTCCTTGTTTTGCCGTTTTGAATTGCCTTGCATTGCCTTACTTTCATCTTTGCCTTGCCTTGACGTGTCTTCCTTATCCTTTTGCCTTGCCTTGCTTTGCTTTCCCCTTTTGCCTTGCCTTTCCTTGCATTGCTTTACCCTTTTGCCTTCCCTTGCCTTGCCTTTCCATGCCTTGCTTTGCCCCTTTGCCTTACCTTGCCTTGCTTTGCCCTTTTGCCTTGCCATACTTTGCCTCTTTGCCTTGTCTTGCCTTGCCTTCCTTTCTCCTTTCTCCTTCCTTTCTCCTATATTGCCTTACTTTCACATTTTGCCTTGCCTTACCTTGTCTTGCTTTGCCCTTTTGATTTGCCTTGCCTTGCCATGCTTTGCCCATTTGCCTTCCCTTGTCTTGCTTTACTTTTCCGTTTTGACTTGCCTTGCTTTGCCCTTTTGCATTCCCTTGCCTTGCCTTACTTTGCCGTTTTGCCTTGCCTTGCTTTGCCCTTTTTCCTTGCCTTGCTTTGCCATTTTGCCTTTGCTTGCATTGCCCTTTTGCCTTACCTTGCCTTGCTTTGCCCTTTTTCTTGCCATGCCTTGCTTTGCCCTTTTGATTTGCATTGCATTGCCTTACTTTGACATTTTGCCTTGCCTGACTTGTCTTGCTTTTCCCTTTTGCTTTGCCTTGCCTTGCCTTTCCATGTCTTGCTTTGCCCTTTTGCCTTCCCTTGTCTTGCTTTACTTTTCCGTTTTGACTTGCCTTGCTTTGCCCTTTTGCATTCCCTTGCCTTGCCTTACTTTAACATTTTTCCGTGCCTTACCTTGTCTGACTTTGCCTTGCCTTGACATGCTTTGCCCTTTTGCCTTGCCTTTCCTTGCCATGCTTTGCCCTTTTGCCATGCCTTGCTTTCCCTTTTGCCTTGCCTTTCCTTTCCTTCCTTTTCCCTTTTGCCTTGCCTTCCCTTGCTTTGCTCTTTTGCCTTGCCTTCCCTTGTTTTTCCCTTTTGCCTTACCTTGCCTTGACTTGCTTTGCCCTTTTGCCTTGCCTTGCTTTGCCATTTTGCCTTTCCTTGCATTGCCCTTTTGCCTCACCTTGCCTTGCCTTGCTTTTCCCTTTTGCTTTGCCTTGCCTTGCCTTTCCATGTCTTGCTTTGCCATTTTGCCTTCCCTTGCCTTGCTTTACTTTTCCTTTTTGCCTTGCCTTGCTTTGCTCTTTTGCCTTCTCTTGCCTTGCCTTACTTTGCCGTTTTGCCTTGCCTTGCTTTGCCCTTTTGCCTTGCCTTGCCTTGTTTTGCCGTTTTGATTTGCCTTGCATTGTCTTACTTTCATCTTTACCTTGCCTTGACGTGTCTTGCTTATCCTTTTGCCTTGCCTTTCTTTGCTTTCCCCTTTTGCCTTGCCTTTCCTTGCCTTGCTTTGCCCTTTTCCCTTGCCTTGCCTTTCCATGCCTTGCTTTGCCCTTTATCCTTGCCATGCCTTGCTTTGCCCTTTTGATTTGCATTGCATTGCCTTACTTTGACATTTTCCCTTGCCTTACCTTGTCTTGCTTTGCCCTTTTGCTTTGCCTTGCCTTGCCTTTCCATGTCTTTGCTCTGCCCTTTTGCCTTCCCTTGTCTTGCTTTACTTTTCCGTTTTGACTTGCCTTGCTTTGCCCTTTTGCATTCCCTTGCCTTGCCTTACTTTAACATTTTTCCGTGCCTTACCTTGTCTGGCTTTGCCTTGCCTTGACATGCTTTGCCCTTTTGCCTTGCCTTGCCTTGTCATGCTTTGCCCTTTTGCCATGCCTTGCTTTGCCCTTTTGCCTTGCCTTTCCTTTCCTTGCTTTTCCCTTTGCCTTGCCTTCCATTGCTTTGCTCTTTTGCCTTGCCTCCCCTTGTTTTGCCCTTTTGCCTTACCTTGCCTTGACTTGCTATACCCTTTTTCCTTGCCTTTCCTTGTCATGCTTTGCCCTTTTGACTTGCCTTGCTTTGCCCTTTTGCCTTGCTTTGCCTTGTTATGCTTTGCCCTTTTGCCTTGTCTTGCTTTGCCATTTTGCCTTTCCTTGCATTGCCCTTTTGCCTTACCTTGCCTTGACATGCTTTGCCCTTTTGCCTTGCCTTGCCTTGTCATGCTTTGCCGTTTTGCCTTGCCTTGCTTTGCCCTTTTGCCTTGACTTGTTTTGCCGTTTTGATTTGCCTTGCATTGCCTTACTTTCATCTTTGCCTTGCCTTGACGTGTCTTGCTTATCCTTTTGCCTTGCCTTGCTTTGCTTTCCCCTTTTGCCTTGCCTTTCCTTGCCTTGCTTAGCCCTTTTCCCTTGCCTTGCCTTGCCTTGCCTTTCCATGGATTGCTTTGCCCTTTTTCCTTGCCAAGCCTTGCTTTTCCCTTTTGATTGGCATTGCATTGCCTTACTTTGACATTTTGCCTTGTCTTACCTTGTCATGCTTTGCCCTTTTGCTTTGCCTTGCCTTGCCATGCTTTGCCCTTTTGCCTTGCCTTGCCTTGTCATGCTTTGCCCTTTTACCTTGCCTTGCTTTGCCATGTTGCCGTTTCTTCAATTGCCCTTTTTCCTTACCTTGCCTTGACTTGCTTTGCCCTTTTGCCTTGCCTTGCCTTGTCATGCTTTGCCGGTTTGCCTTGCCTTGCTTTGCCATTTTGCCTTCCCTTGCATTGCTTTTCCCGTTTGCCTTGCCTTGCCATGCTTTGCCCTTTTGCCTTGTCTGGCCTTGCCTTGCTTTGCCCTTTTGCCTTGCCCTGCCTTGCTTTGCCTCCTTGCTTTCTCTTGCCTTGCCTTCCTTTCTCCTTTTGCCCTGATTTGCCTTGCCTTTCTTCTGACCTTTTGCCTTGCCGTGACATGCTTTCCTCTTTTTCCTTCCCTTGCTTTGCCCTTTTCTCTTACCTTGCCTTGACTTGATTTTCCCTTTTGCCTTGCCTTCCCTTGCTTTGCTCTTTTGCCTTGCCTTCCCTTGCTTTGCCATTTTGCCTTCTCTTGTCTTACCTTGCTTTCCCCTTTTGCCTTGCCTTGCCTTCCTTTGCCCTATTGTCTTGCTTTGCCTTGCTTTGCCCTTTTGCCTTACATTGCCTAGCCTTGCTTTGCAGTTTTCCCTTGCCTTGCCTTGCCCTTTTTCCTTGCCTTGTCTTGCCATGCTTTTCCCTTTTGCCTTGCCTTGCTTTGCCATTTTGCCTTTCCTTGCATTGCCCTTTTGCCTTACCTTGCCTTGCTTTGCCCTTTTCCCTTGCCTTGCCTTGCCTTTCCATGCCTTGCTTTGCCCTTTTTCCTTGCCAAGCCTTGCTTTTCCCTTTTGATTGGCATTGCATTGCCTTACTTTGACATTTTGCCTTGTCTTACCTTGTCATGCTTTGCCCTTTTGCTTTGCCTTGCCTTGCCATGCTTTGCCCTTTTGCCTTGCCTTGCCTTGTCATGCTTTGCCCTTTTGCCTTGCCTTTCCTTTCCTTGCTTTTCCCTTTTGCCTTGCCTTCCCTTGCTTTGCCATTTTGCCTTCCCTTGTCTTACCTTGCTTTCCCCTTTTGCCTTGCCTTGCCATGCTTTTCCCTTTTACCTTGCCTTGCTTTGCCATTTTGCCTTTTCTTGCATTGCCCTTTTTCCTTACCTTGCCTTGACTTGCTTTGCCCTTTTGCCTTGCCTTGCCTTGTCATGCTTTGCCGGTTTGCCTTGCCTTGCTTTGCCATTTTGCCTTCCCTTGCATTGCTTTTCCCGTTTGCCTTGCCTTGCCATGCTTTGCCCTTTTGCCTTGTCTGGCCTTGCTTTGGTTTGCCCTTTTGCCTTGATTTGCCTTGCCTTGATTTGCCCTTTTTCCCGGCCTTGCCTTGCATTGCCCTTTTGTCTTGCCTTGCCTTACCTTGCTTTGTACTTTTGCCTTGCTTTGCCTTGATTTGCCCTTCTTTGCACTTTTACCTTGCCTTGCTTTGCCCTTTTGCCTTGCCTTGCCTTGCTTTGCCTCCTTGCTTTCTCTTGCCTTGCCTTCCTTTCTCCTTTTGCCCTGATTTGCCTTGCCTTTCTTCTGACCTTTTGCCTTGCCGTGACATGCTTTCCTCTTTTTCCTTCCCTTGCTTTGCCCTTTTCTCTTACCTTGCCTTGACTTGCTTTTCCCTTTTGCCTTGCCTTCCCTTGCTTTGCTCTTTTGCCTTGCCTTCCCTTGCTTTGCCATTTTGCCTTCCCTTGTCTTACCTTGCTTTCCCCTTTTGCCTTGCCTTGCCTTCCTTTGCCCTTTTGTCTTGCTTTGCCTTGCTTTGCCCTTTTGCCTTACATTGCCTAGCCTTGCTTTGCAGTTTTCCCTTGCCTTGCCTTGCCCTTTTTCCTTGCCTTGTCTTGCCATGCTTTTCCCTTTTGCTTTGCCTTGCCTTGCCATTTTGCCTTTCCTTGCATTACCCTTTTGCCTTACCTTGCCTTGCTTTGCCCTTTTCCCTTGCCTTGCCTTGCCTTTCCATGCCTTGCTTTGCCCTTTTTCCTTTCCAAGCCTTGATTTTCCCTTTTGATTGGCATTGCATTGCCTTACTTTGACATTTTGCCTTGTCTTACCTTGTCATGCTTTGCCCTTTTGCTTTGCCTTGCCTTGTCATGCTTTGCCCTTTTGCCTTGCCTTTCCTTTCCTTGCTTTTCCCTTTTGCCTTGCCTTCCCTTGCTTTGCCATTTTGCCTTACCTTGTCTTACCTTGCTTTCCCCTTTTGCCTTGCCTAGCCATGCTTTGCCCTTTTGCCTTGCCTTGCTTACCATTTTGCCTTTTCTTGCATTGCCCTTCTTCCTTACCTTGCCTTGACTTGCTTTGCCCTTTTGCCTTGCCTTGCCTTGTCATGCTTTGCCGGTTTGCCTTGCCTTGCTTTGCCATTTTGCCTCCCTTGCATTGCTTTCCCCTTTTGCCTTGCCTAGCCATGCTTTGCCCTTTTGCCTTGCCTTGCTTACCATTTTGCCTTTTCTTGCATTGCCCTTCTTCCTTACCTTGCCTTGACTTGCTTTGCCCTTTTGCCTTGCCTTGCCTTGTCATGCTTTGCCGGTTTGCCTTGCCTTGCTTTGCCATTTTGCCTCCCTTGCATTGCTTTTCCCGTTTGCCTTGCCTTGCCATGCTTTGCCCTTTTGCCTTGTCTGGCCTTGCTTTGGTTTGCCCTTTTACCTTGATTTGCCTTGCCTTAATTTGCCCTTTTTCCCGGCCTTGCCTTGATTTGCCCTTTTTCCCGGCCTTGCCTTGCATTGCCCTTTTGTCTTGCCTTACCTTACATTGCTTTGTACTTTTGCCTTGCTTTGCCTTGATTTGCCCTTCTTTGCACTTTTACCTTGCCTTTCTTTGCCCTTTTGCCTTGCCTTGCCTTGCTTTGCCTCCTTGCTTTCTCTTGCCTTGCCTTCCTTTCTCCTTTTGCCCTGATTTGCCTTGCCTTTCTTCTGACCTTTTGCCTTGCCGTGACATGCTGTGCTCTTTTTCCTTCCCTTCCCTTTCCTTCCCTTTTCTCTTACCTTGCCTTGACTTGCTTTTCCCTTTTGCCTTGCCTTCCCTTGCTTTGCTCTTTTGCCTTGCCTTCCCTTGCTTTGCCATTTTGCCTTCCCTTGTCTTACCTTGCTTTCCCCTTTTGCCTTGCCTTGCCTTCCTTTGCCCTTTTGTCTTGCTTTGCCTTGCTTTGCCCTTTTGCCTTACATTGCCTAGCCTTGCTTTGAAGTTTTCCCTTGCCTTGCCTTACCCTTTTTCCTTGCCTTGTCTTGCCATGCTTTTCCCTTTTGCCTTGCCTTGCTTTGCCATTTTGCCTTTCCTTGCATTGCCCTTTTGCCGTACCTTGCCTTGCTTTGCCCTTTTCCCTTGCCTTGCCTTGCCTTTCCATGCCTTGCTTTGCCCTTTTTCCTTGCCATGCCTTGCTTTGCCCTTTTGATTTGCATTACATTGTCTTACTTTCACATTTGCCTTGCCTTACCTTGTCTTGCTTTGCCCTTTTGCTTTGCCTTGCCTTGCCATGCTTTGCCCTTTTGCCTTCCGTTGTCTTGCTTTACCTTTCCGTTTTGACTTGCCTTGCTTTGCCCTTTTGCATTCCCTTGCCTTGCCTTACTTTACCGTTTTGCCTTGCCTTGCTTTGCTCTTTTTCCTTGCCTTGTCTTGCTATGCTTTTCCCTTTTGCCTTGCCTAGCTTTGCCGTTTTGCCTTTCCTTGCATTGCCCTTTTGCCTTACCTTGCCTTGCTTTGCCCTTTTCCCTTGCCTTGCCTTGCCTTTCCATGCCTTGCTTTGTTCTTTTGCCTTCCCTTGCCTTGCTTTACTTTTCCTTTTTGCCTTGCCTTGCTTTGCCCTTTTGCCTTCCCTTGTCTTGCTTTACTTTTCCGTTTTGACTTGCCTTGCTTTGCCCTTTTGCATTCCCTTGCCTTGCCTTACTTTGACATTTTGCCTTGCCTTACCTTGTCTGGCTTTGCCTTTTTGCTTTGCCTTGCCTTGACATGCTTTGCCCTTTTGCCTTGCCTTTCCTTGCCATGCTTTGCCCTTTTGCCTTTCCTTTCCTTGCTTTGCTTTGCTCTTTTGCCTTGCCTTCCCTTGCTTTGCCCTTTTGCCTTACCATGCCTTGACTTGCTTTGCCCTTTTGCCTTGCCTTGCTTTGCCATTTTGCCTTTCTTTGCATTGCCCTTTTTCCTCACCTTGCCTTGCCTTGCTTTTCCCTTTTGCTTTGCCTTGCCTTGCCTTTCCATGTCTTGCTTTGCCCTTTTGCCTTCCCTTGCCTTGCTTTACTTTTCCTTTTTCCCTTGCCTATCTTTGCTCTTTTGCCTTCCCTTGCCTTGCCTTACTTTGGCGTTTTGCCTTGCCTTGCTTTGCCCTTTTGCCTTGCCTTGCCTTGTTCTGCCGTTTTGATTTGCCTTGCATTGCCTTACTTTCATCTTTGCCTTGCCTTGACGTGTCTTTCTTATCCTTTTGCCTTGCCTTGCTTTGCTTTCCCCTTTTGCCTTGCCTTTCCTTGCCTTGCTTTGCCCTTTTCCCTTGCTTTGCCTTGCCTTTCCATGCCTTGCTTTGCCCTTTTTCCTTGCCATGCCTTGCTTTGCCCTTTTGATTTGCATTGCATTGCCTTCCTTTGACATTTTGCCTTGCCTTACCTTGTCTTGCTTTGCCCTTTTGCTTTGCCTTGCCTTGCCATGCTTTGCCCTTTTGCCTTGCCTTGCCTTGTCATGCTTTGCCCTTTTGCTATGCCTCGCTTTGCCCTTTTGCCTTGCATTTCCTTTCCTTGCTTTTCCCTTTTGCCTTGCCTTCCCTTGCTTTGCTCTTTTTCCTTGCCTTCCCTTGCTTTTCCCTTTTACCTTCCCTTGCCTTACCTTGCTTTCCCCTTTTACCATGCCTTGCCATGCTTTGCCCTTTTGCCTTGCCTTGCTTTGCCATTTTGCCGTTCCTTGCATTGCCCTTTTGCCTTACCTTGCCTTGACTTGCTTTGCCCTTTTGCCTTGCCTTGCCTTGTCATGCTTTGCCGGTTTGCCTTGCCTTGCTTTGCCATTTTGCCTTCCCTTGCATTGCTTTTCCCGTTTGCCTTGCCTTGCCATGCTTTGCCCTTTTGCCTTGTCTGGCCTTGCTTTGGTTTGCCCTTTTACCTTGATTTGCCTTGCCTTGATTTGCCCTTTTTCCCGGCCTTGCCTTGCATTGCCCTTTTGTCTTGCCTTGCCTTACCTTTCTTTGTACTTTTGCCTTGCTTTGCCTTGATTTGCCCTTCTTTGCCCTTTTACCTTGCCTTGCTTTGCCCTTTTGCCTTGCCTTGCCTTGCTTTGCCTCCTTGCTTTCTCTTGCCTTGCCTTCCTTTCTCTTTTTGCCCTGATTTGCCTTGCCTTTCTTCTGACCTTTTCCTTGCCGTGACATGCTTTGCTCTTATTCCTTGCCTTGCTTTGCCCTTTTCTCTTACCTTGCCTTGAATTGCATTGCCATTTTGCCTTGCCTTGCTTTCCCCTTTTGCCTTGCCTTGCCTTCCTTTGCCCTTTTGTCTTGCCTTGCCTTGCTTTGCCCTTTTGCCTTACATTGCCTAGCCTTGCTTTGCAGTTTTCCCTTGCCTTGCCTTGCCCTTTTTCCTTGCCTTGCCTTGTTATGCTTTGCCCTTTTGCCTTTCCTTGCTTTGCCATTTTGCCTTTCCTTGCATTGCCCTTTTGCCTTACCTTGCCTTGCTTTGCCCTTTTCCCTTGCCTTGCCTTGCCTTTCCATGCCTTGCTTTGCCCTTTTTCCTTGCCATGCCTTGCTTTGCCCTTTTGATTTGCATTGCATTGCCTTACTTTGACATTTTGCCTTGCCTAACCTTGTCTTGCTTTTCCCTTTTGCTTTGCCTTGCCTTGCTTTTCCATGTCTTGCTTTGCCCTTTTTCCTTGCCATGCCTTGCTTTGCCCTTTTGATTTGCATTACAATGCCTTACTTTGACATTTTGCCTTGCCTTACCTTGTCTGGCTTTGCCCTTTTGCTTTGCCTTGCCTTGACATGCTTTGCCCTTTGGCCTTGCCTTTCCTTGCCATGCTTTGCCCTTTTGCCTTCCCTTGTCTTGCTTTACCTTTCCGTTTTGACTTGCCTTGCTTTGCCCTTTTGCATTCCCTTGCCTTTACTTACTTTACCGTTTTGCCTTGCCTTGCTTTGCTCTTTTTCCTTGCCTTGTCTTGCTATGCTTTTCCCTTTTGCCTTGCCTAGCTTTGCCATTTTGCCTTTCCTTGCATTGCCCTTTTGCCTTAACTTGCCTTGCTTTGCCCTTTTCCCTTGCCTTGCCTTGCCTTTCCATGCCTTGCTTTGCCCTTTTGCCTTCCCTTGCCTTGCTTTACTTTTCCTTTTTGCCTTGCCTTGCTTTGCCCTCTTGCCTTCCCTTGTCTTGCTTTACTTTTCCGTTTTGACTTGCCTTGCTTTGCCCTTTTGCATTCCCTTGCCTTGCCTTACTTTGACATTTTGCCTTGCCTTACCTTGTCTGGCTTTGCCTTTTTGTTTTGCCTTGCATTGACATGCTTTGCCCTTTTGCCTTGCCTTTCCTTGCCATGCTTTGCCCTTTTGCCATGCCTTGCTTTGCTTTGCTCTTTTGCCTTGCCTTCCCTTGCTTTGCCCTTTTGCCTTACCATGCCTTGACTTGCTTTGCCCTTTTGCCTTGCCTTGCTTTGCCATTTTGCCTTTCCTTGCATTGCCCTTTTGACTTACCTTGCCTTGCCTTGCTTTTCCCTTTTGCTTTGCCTTGCCTTGCCTTTCCATGTCTTGCTTTGCCCTTTTGCCTTCCCTTGCCTTGCTTTACTTTTCCTTTTTGCCTTGCCTTGCTTTGCCCTTTTGCCTTGCATTTCCTTGGCTTGCTTTGTCCTTTTGCATTGCCTTGCCTTGCCTTTACGTGCCTTGCTTTGCCCTTTTGCCTTGCCTTGCAATTTTGCATTGCATTGCCTTACTTTGAAATTTTGCCTTGCCTTACCTTGTCTTTCTTTGCCCTTTCTTTGGGCTTTCTTTCCCCTTTCTTTGGGCTTTCTTTCCCCTTTCTTTGAGCTTTCTTTCCCCTTTCTTTGGGCTTTCTTTGGGCTTTCTTTCCCCTTTCTTTGGGCTTTCTTTCCCCTTTCTTTCGGCTTTCTTTCCAATTTATTTCCCCTTTCTTTCCCCTTTCTTTCCCCTTTCTTTGGGGTTTCTTTCCCCTTTCTTTGGGCTTTCTTTGGGCTTTCTTTGGGCTTTCTTTCCCCTTTCTTTGGGCATTCTTTCCCCTGTCTTTGGGCTTTCTTTCCCCTTTCTTTGGGCTTTCTTTCCCCTTTCTTTGGGCTTTCTTTCCCCTTTTTTTGGGCTTTCTTTGGACATTCTTTCCCCTTTCTTTGGGCGTTTTTTCCCCTTTCTTTGGGCTTTCTTTGGGCTTTCTTTCCCCTTTCTTTGACCTTTCTTTCCCCTTTCTTTGGGCTTTCTTTCCCGTTTCTTTGTTCTGTTCTTTCCCCTTTATTTGGGCTTTCTTTCCCCTTTCTTTGGGCTTTCATTCCCCTTTCTTTGAGGTTTCTTTGGGCTTTCTTTGGGCTTTCTTTCGTCTTTCTTTGGGCTTTCTTTCGTCTTTCTTTGGGCTTTCTTTTCCCTTTCCTTGGGCTTTCTTTCCCCTTTCTTAGGGCTTTCTTTCCCCTTTCTTTCCCCTTTCTTTGGGCTTTCTTTGGGCTTTCTTTCCCCTTTCTTTGGGCTTTCTTTTCCCTTTCTTTGGGCTTTCTTTCCCCTTTCTTTCCCCTTTCTTTGGGCTTTCTTTGGGCTTTCTTTCTCCTTTCTTTGGGCTTTCTTTCCCCTTTCTTTGGGCTTTCTTTCCCCTTTCTTTGGGCTTTCTTTGGGCTTTCTTTGGGCTTTCTTTCATCTTTCTTTGGGCTTTCTTTCATATTTCTTTGGGCTTTCTTTCCCCTTTCTTTGGGCTTTCTTTCCCCTTTCTTTGGGCTTTCTTTCTCCTTTCTTTGAGCTTTCTTTCCCCTTTCTTTGGTCTTTCCTTCCCCTTAATTTGGGCTTTCTTTCCCCTTTCTTTGGGCTTTCTTTGGGCTTTCTTTACCCTTTCTTTGGGCTTTCTTTGGGCTTTCTTTCCCCTTTCTTTGGGCTTTCTTTCCCCTTTCTTTGGGCTTTCTTTCCCCTTTCTTTGGGCTTTCTTTGGGCTTTCTTTGGGCTTTCTTTCCCCTTTCTTTGGGCTTTCTTTGGGCTTTCTTTCCACTTTCTTTGGGCTTTCTTTCAACTTTCTTTGGGCTTTCTGTGGGCTTTCTTTGGGCTTTCTTTGGGCTTTCTTTCCCCTCTCTATGGGCTTTCTTTCCCCTTTCTTTGGGCTTTCTTTCCCCTTTCCTTGGGCTTTCTTTCCCATTTCTTTGGGCTTTCTTTGGGCTTTCTTTACCCTGTCTTTGGGCTTTCTTTGGGCTTTCTTTCCCCTTTTTTTTCCCCTTTCTTTGGGCTTTCATTCCACTTTCTTTCCCATTTCTTTGGGCTTTCTTTCCCCTTTCTTTCCCCTTTCTTTGGACTTTCTTTGGGCTTTCTTTCCCCTTTGTTTGGGCTTTCTTTCCCCTTTTTTTCCCCTTTCTTTGGGCTATCTTTCCCCCTTTTTTTCCCTTTCTTTTTGCTTTCTTTCCCCTTTCTTTCCCCTTTCTTTGGGCTTTCTTTCCCCTTTCTTTGCCCTTTCTTTGGGCTTTCTTTCCCCTTTCTTTGGGCTTTCTTTCCCCTTTCTTTGGGCTTTCTTACGGCTTTCTTTGGGATTTCTTTGGGCTTTCTTTGGGCTTTCTTTCCCCTTTCTTTGGGCTTTCTTTGGGCTTTCTTTCCCCTTTCTTTGGGCTTTCTTTGGGCTTTCTTTCCCCTTTCTTTGGGCTTTCTTTCCCCTTTTCTTTTTGCTTTCTTTCCCCTTTCTTTGGGCTTTCTTTTCCCTTTCTTTGTGACTTCTTTCCCATTTCTTTGAGCTTTCTTTGGGCTTTCTTTCCCATTTCTTTGGACTTTCTTTGGGCTTTCTTTCCCCTTTCTTTGGGCTTTCTTTCCCCTTTCTTTGGGCTTTCTTTCTCCTTTCTTTGGGCTTTCTTTACCATTTCTTTGGGCTTTCTTTCCCCTTTCTTTGGGATTTATTTGGGCTTTCTTTCCCCTTTCTTTGGGCTTTCTTTCCCTTTTCTTTGGGCTTTCTTTCGCCTTTCTTTGGGCTTTCTTTCCCCTTTCTTTCCCCTTTCTTTCCACTTTCTTTGGGCTTTCTTTGGGCTTTCTTTCCCCTTTCTTTGGGCTTTCATTCCCCTTTCTTTGGGCTTTCTTTCCCATTTCTTTGGGCCTTCTTTCCCCTTTCTTTCCCCTTTCTTTCCCCTTTCTTTCCCCTTTCTTTCCCCTTTCTTTCCCCTTTCTTTGGGCTTTCTTTGGGCTTTCTTTCCCCTTTCTTTGGTCTTTCTTTCCCCTTTCTTTGGGCTTTCTTTCCCCTTTCTTTGGGCTTTCTTTCCCCTTTCTTTGGGCTTTCTTTCCCATTTCTTTCCCCTTTCTTTCCCCTTTCTTTCCCCTTTCTTTCCCCTTTCTTTCCCCTTTCTTTGGGGTTTCTTTCCCCTTTCTTTGGGCTTTCTTTGGGCTTTCTTTCCCCTTTCTTTGGGCTTTCTTTGGGCTTTCTTTCCCCTTTCTTTGGGCTTTCTTTGGGCTTTCTTTCCCCTTTCTTTGGGCTTTCTTTCCCCTTTCTTTGGTCTGTTCTTTCCCCTTTCTTTGGGCTTTCTTTCCCCTTTCTTTCCCCTTTCTTTGGGATTTCTTTGGGCTTTCTTTCCCCTTTCTTTGGTCTTTCTTTCCCCTTTCTTTGGGCTTTCTTTCCCCTTTCTTTGGGCTTTCTTTCCCCTTTCTTTGGGCTTTCTTTCCCATTTCTTTCCCCTTTCTTTCCCCTTTCTTTCCCCTTTCTTTCCCCTTTCTTTCCCCTTTCTTTGGGGTTTCTTTCCCCTTTCTTTGGGCTTTCTTTGGGCTTTCTTTCCCCTTTCTTTGGGCTTTCTTTGGGCTTTCTTTCCCCTTTGTTTGGGCTTTCTTTCCCCTTTCTTTGGGCTTTCTTTGTCCTTTCTTTGGGGTTTCCTTCCCCTTTCTTTGGGCTTTCTTTCCCTTTTCTTTGAGCTTTCTTTCCCCTTTCTTTGGTCTTTCTTTCCCCTTGCTTTGGGCTTTCTTTCCCCTTTCTTTCCCCTTTCTTTGGGCTTTCTTTCCCCTTTCTTTGGGCTTTCTTTCCCCTTTCTTTGGGCTTTCTTTCCCCTTTCTTTGGGCTTTCTTTGGGCTTTCTTTCCCATTTCTATGGGCTTTCTATCGTCTTTCTTTGGGCTTTCTTTCCCCTTTCTTTGGGCTTTCTTTCCCCTTTCTTTGGGCTTTCTTTCCCCTTTCTTTGGGCTTTCTTTGGTCTTTCTTTCCCCATTCTTGGTGCTTTCTTTCCCCTTTCTTTGGGCTTTCTTTCCCCTTTCTTTGGGCTTTCTTTCTCCTTTCTTTGTTCTTTCTTTCGGCTTTCTTTGGGCTTTCTTTGGGCTTTCTTTCCCCTTTCTTTGGGCTTGCTTTCCCCTTTCTTTGGGATTTCTTTCCCCTTTCTTTCCCCTTTCTTTCTTCTTTCTTTGGGCTTTATTTCCCCTTTCTTTGTGCTTTCTTCCCCCTTTCTTTGGGCTTTCTCTCTCCATTCTTTGGGCTTTCTTTCCCATTTCTTTGGGCATTCTTTCCCCTTTCTTTGGGCTTTCTTTGAGCTTTCATTCCCCTGTCTTTGGGCTTTCTTTGGGCTTTCTTTCCCCTTTCTTTCCCCTTTCTTTGGGCTTTCATTCCCCTTTCTTTCCCATTTCTTTGGGCTTTCTTTCCCCTTTCTTTCCCCTTTCTTTGGACTTTCTTTGGGCTTTCTTTCCGATTTGTTTGGGATTTCTTTCCCCTTTTATTCCCCTTTCTTTGGGCTATCTTTCCCCCTTTTTTTCCCTTTCTTTGGGCTTTCTTTCCCCTTTCTTTCCCCTTTCCTTGGGCTTTCTTTCCCCTTTCTTTCCCCTTTCATTGGGCTTTCTTTCCACTTTCTTTCCCCTTTCTTTGGGCTTTCTTTCCCCTTTTCTTTGGGCTTTCTTTCCCTTTTCTTTGGGCTTTTTTTCCCCTTTCTTTGGGCTTTCTTTCCCCTTTCTTTGGTCTGTTCTTTCCCCTTTCTTTGGGCCTTCTTTCCCCTTTCTTTCCCCTTTCTTTGGGCTTTCTTTGGGCTTTCTTTCCCCTTTCTTTGGTCTTTCTTTTCCCTTTCTTTGGGCTTTCTTTCCCCTTTCTTTGGGCTTTCTTTCCCCTTTCTTTGGGCTTTCTTTCCCCTTTCTTTCCCCTTTCTTTCCCCTTTCTCTGGGGTTTCTTTCCCCTTTCTTTGGGGTTTCTTTGGGCTTTCTTTCCCCTTTCTTTGAGCTTTATTTGGGCTTTCTTTCACATTTCTTTAGGCTTTCTTTGGGCTTTCTTTCCCCTTTCTTTGGCTTTCTTTCCCCTTTCTTTGGGCTTTCTTTCTCCTTTCTTTGAGCTTTCTTTCCCCTTTCTTTGGTCTTTCCTTCCCCTTAATTTGGGCTTTCTTTCCCCTTTCTTTGGGCTTTCTTTGGGCTTTCTTTACCCTTTCTTTGGGCTTTCTTTGGGCTTTCTTTCCCCTTTCTTTGGGCTTTCTTTCCCCTTTCTTTGGGCTTTCTTTCCCCTTTCTTTGGGCTTTCTTTGGGCTTTCTTTGGGCTTTCTTTCCCCTTTCTTTGGGCTTTCTTTGGGCTTTCTTTCCACTTTCTTTGGGCTTTCTTTCAACTTTCTTTGGGCTTTCTGTTGGCTTTCTTTGGGCTTTCTTTGGGCTTTCTTTCCCCTTTCTATGGGCTTTCTTTCCCCTTTCTTTGGGCTTTCTTTACCCTTTCCTTGGGCTTTCTTTCCCATTTCTTTGGGCTTTCTTTGGGCTTTCTTTACCCTGTCTTTGGGCTTTCTTTGGGCTTTCTTTCCCCTTTTTTTTCCCCTTTCTTTGGGCTTTCATTCCACTTTCTTTCCCATTTCTTTGGGCTTTCTTTCCCCTTTCTTTCCCCTTTCTTTGGACTTTCTTTGGGCTTTCTTTCCCCTTTGTTTGGGCTTTCTTTCCCCTTTTTTTCCCCTTTCTTTGGGCTATCTTTCCCCCTTTTTTTCCCTTTCTTTTTGCTTTCTTTCCCCTTTCTTTCCCCTTTCTTTGGGCTTTCTTTCCCCTTTCTTTCCCCTTTCTTTGGGCTTTCTTTCCCCTTTCTTTGGGCTTTCTTTGCCCTTTCTTTGGGCTTTCTTTCGGCTTTCTTTGGGATTTCTTTGGGCTTTCTTTGGGCTTTCTTTCCCCTTTCTTTGGGCTTTCTTTGGGCTTTCTTTCCCCTTTCTTTGGGCTTTCTTTGGGCTTTCTTTCCCCTTTCTTTGGGCTTTCTTTCCCCTTTTCTTTTTGCTTTCTTTCCCCTTTCTTTGGGCTTTCTTTTCCCTTTCTTTGTGACTTCTTTCCCATTTCTTTGAGCTTTCTTTGGGCTTTCTTTCCCATTTCTTTGGACTTTCTTTGGGCTTTCTTTCCCCTTTCTTTGGGCTTTCTTTCCCCTTTCTTTGGGCTTTCTTTCTCCTTTCTTTGGGCTTTCTTTACCATTTCTTTGGGCTTTCTTTCCCCTTTCTTTGGGATTTATTTGGGCTTTCTTTCCCCTTTCTTTGGGCTTTCTTTCCCTTTTCTTTGGGCTTTCTTTCGCCTTTCTTTGGGCTTTCTTTCCCCTTTCTTTCCCCTTTCTTTCCACTTTCTTTGGGCTTTCTTTGGGCTTTCTTTCCCCTTTCTTTGGGCTTTCATTCCCCTTTCTTTGGGCTTTCTTTCCCCTTTCTTTGGGCCTTCTTTCCCCTTTCTTTCCCCTTTCTTTCCCCTTTCTTTCCCCTTTCATTGGGCTTTCTTTCCCCTTTCTTTGGGCTTTCTTTCCCCTTTCTTTGGGCTCTCTCTCTTCTTTCTTTGGGCTTTCTTTCCCCTTTCTTTGGGCTTTCTTTGGGCTTTCTTTCCCCTTTCTTTGGGCTTTCTTTGGGCTTTCTTTCCCCTTTCTTTGGGCTTTCTTTCTCCTTTCTTTGGGCTTTCTTTCCCCTTTCTTTTGGCTTTCTTTGGGCTTTCTTTCCCCTTTCTTTGGGCTTTCTTTCCCCTTTCTTTGGGCTTTCTTTCCCCTTTCTTTGGGCTTTCTTTCCCCTTTCTTTGGGCTTTCTTTCGCCTTTCTTTCCCCTTTCTTTCTCCTTTCTTTTCCCTTTCTTTCCCCTTTCTTTCCCCATTCTTCCCCCTTTCTTTCCACTTTCTTTGGGTTTTAATTGGGCTTTCTTTCCCCTTTCTTTGGGCTTTCTTTCCCATTTCTTTGGGCTTTCTTTCCCCTTTCTTTGGGCTTTCTTTGGGCATTCTTTGGGCTTACTTTGGGCTCTCTTTCCCCTTTCTTTGGGCTTTCTTTCCCCTTTCTTTGGGCTTTCTTTCCCCTTTCTTTGGTCTTTCTTTCCCCTTTCTTTGGGCTTGCTTTCCCCTTTCTTTCCCCATTCTTTGGGCTTTCTTTCCCCTTTCTTTCCCCTTTCTTTCCCCTTTCTTTCCCCTTTCTTTCCCAATTCTTTCCCCTTTCTTTCCCCTTTCTTTCCCCATTCTTTCTCCTTTCTTTTCCCTTTCTTTCCCCTTTCTTTCCCCACTCTTTCCCCTTTCTTTCCCCTTTCTTTGGGCTTTATTTGTGCTTTCTTTCCCCTTTCTTTGGGCTTTCTTTCCCCTTTCTTTCCCCTTCTTTGGTGCTTTCTTTCCCCTTTCTTTGAGCTTTCTTTCCCCTTTCTTTGGGCTTTCTTTCCCCTTTCTTTGGGCTTTCTTTCCCCTTTCTTTGGGCTTTCTTTGGGCATTCTTTGGGCTTTCTTTCCCCTTTCTTTGGGCTTTCTTTCCCCTTTCTTTGGGCTTTCTTTCCCCTTTCTTTCCCCTTTCTTCCCCCTTTCTTTCCCCTTTCTTTCCCCTTTCTTTCCCCTTTCTTTCCCCTTTCTTTCCCCTTTCTTTGGGTTTTCTTTCCTCTTTCTTTGGGCTTTCTTTGGGCTTTCTTTGGGCTTTCTTTGGACTTTCTTTACCCTTTCTTTCCCCTTTCTTTGGGCTTTCTTTCTCCTTTCTTTGGACTTTCTTTGGGCTTTCTTTCTCCTTTCTTTGGACTTTCTTTGGGCTTTCTTTCCCTTTTCTTTGGGCTTTCTTTACCCTTTCTTTGGGCTTTCTTTGGGCTTTCTTTCCCCTTTCTTTGGGCTTTCTTTGGGCTTTCTTTCCCCTTTCTTTGGGCTTTCTTTGGGCTTTCTTTCCCCTTTCTTTGGGCTTTCTTTCCCTTTTCTTTGGGCTTTCTTTCGCTTTTCTTTGCCCTTTCTTTCCCCTTTCATTGGGCTTTCTTTCCCCTTTCTTTGGGCTTTCTTTGGGCTTTCCCTCCCCTTTCTTTGGGCTTTCTTTCCCCTCTCTTTAGGCTTTCTTTCTCCTTTCTTTGGGCTTTCTTTCCCATTTCTTTGGGCTTTCTTTCCCCTTTCTTTGGGCTTTCTTTCCCCTTTCATTGGGCTTTCTTTCCCTTTTCTTTGGGCTTTCTTTCGCCTTTCTTTGGGCTTTCTTTCCCCTTTCTTTGGGCTTTCTTTCCCCTTTCTTTGAGCCTTCTTTCCCCTTTCTTTCCCCTTTCTTTCCCCTTTCTTTCCCCTTTCTTTCCCCTTTCTTTGGGCGTTCTTTCCCCTTTCTTTCCCCTTTTTTTCCCCTTTTTTTGTGCTTTCTTTCCCCTTTCTTTGGGCTTTCTTTCCCCTTTCTTTGGGCTTTTTTTCCCCTTTCTTTGGGCTTTCTTTGGGCATTCTTTGGGCTTTCTTTCCCCTTTCTTTGAGCTTTCTTTCCCCTTTCTTTGGGCTTTCTTTCCCCTTTCTTTCCCCTTTCTTCCCCGTTTCTTTCCCCTTTCTTTCCCCTTTCTTTCCCCTTTCTTTCCCCTTTCTTTCCCCTTTTTTTGTGCTTTCTTTCCCCTTTCTTTGGGCTTTCTTTCAACTTTCTTTGGGCTTTCTGTGGGCTTTCTTTGGGCTTTCTTTGGGCTTTCTTTCCCCTTTCTTTGGGCTTTCTTTCTCCTTTCTTTGGGCTTTCTTTCCCCTTTCTTTGGGCTTTCTTTCCCCTTTCTTTGGGCTTTCTTTGGGCTTTCTTTGGGCTTTCTTTCCCCTTTATTTGGGCTTTCTTTGGGCTTTCTTCCCCCTTTCTTTGGGCTTTCTTTCTCCTTTCTTTGGGCTTTCTTTACCATTTCTTTGGGCTTTCTTTCCCCTTTCTTTGGGATTTATTTGGGCTTTCTTTCCCCTTTCTTTGGGCTTTCTTTCCCTTTTCTTTGGGCTTTCTTTCGCCTTTCTTTGGGCTTTCTTTCCCCTTTCTTTCCCCTTTCTTTCCACTTTCTTTGGGCTTTCTTTGGGCTTTCTTTCCCCTTTCTTTGGGCTTTCATTCCCCTTTCTTTGGGCTTTCTTTCCCCTTTCTTTGGGCCTTCTTTCCCCTTTCTTTCCCCTTTCTTTCTCCTTTCTTTCCCCTTTCTTTCCCCTTTCTTTGGGCTTTCTTTCCCCTTTCTTTGGGCTTTCTTTCCCCTTTCTTTGGGCTTTCTCTCTCCTTTCTTTGGGCTTTCTTTCCCATTTCTTTGGACTTTCTTTGGGCTTTCTTTCCCCTTTCTTTGGGCTTTCTTTCCCCTTTCTTTGGGCTTTCTTTCTCCTTTCTTTGGGCTTTCTTTACCATTTCTTTGGGCTTTCTTTCCCCTTTCTTTGGGCTTTCTTTGGGCTTTCTTTCCCCTTTCTTTGGGCTTTCTTTCCCTTTTCTTTGGGCTCTCTTTCGCCTTTCTTTGGGCTTTCTTTCCCCTTTCTTTCCCCTTTCTTTCCACTTTCTTTGGGCTTTCTTTGGGCTTTCTTTCCCCTTTCTTTGGGCTTTCATTCTCCTTTCTTTGGGCTTTCTTTCCCATTTCTTTGGGCTTTCTTTCCCCTTTCTTTTGGCTTTCTTTCCCCTTTCATTGGGCTTTCTTTCCCTTTTCTTTGGGCTTTCTTTCGCCTTTCTGTGGGCTTTCTTTCCCCTTTCTTTAGGCTTTCTTTCCCCTTTCTTTGGGCCTTCTTTCCCCTTTCTTTCCCCTTTCTTTCCCCTTTCTTTCCCCTTTCTTTCCCCTTTCTTTGGGCGTTCTTTCCCCTTTCTTTGGGCTTTCTTTCTCCTTTCTTTGGGCTTTCTTTCCCCTTTCTTTGGGCTTTCTTTGGGCTTTCTTTCCCCTTTCTTTGGGCTTTCTTTCCCCTTTCTTTGGGCTTTCTTTCCCCTTTCTTTGAGCTTTCTTTCCCCTTTCTTTCCCCTTTCTTTCTCCTTTCTTTTCCCTTTCTTTCCCCTTTCTTTCCCCATTCTTCCCCCTTTCTTTCCACTTTCTTTGGGTTTTAATTGGGCTTTCTTTCCCCTTTCTTTGGGCTTTCTTTCCCATTTCTTTGGGCTTTCTTTCCCCTTTCTTTGGGCTTTCTTTGGGCATTCTTTGGGCTTACTTTGGGCTCTCTTTCCCCTTTCTTTGGGCTTTCTTTCCCCTTTCTTTGGGCTTTCTTTCCCCTTTCTTTGGGCTTTCTTTCCCCTTTCTTTGGGTTTTCTTTGGGCTTTCTTTGGGCTTTCTTTCCCCTTTCTTTGTGCTTTCTTTCCCCTTTCTTTGGGCTTGCTTTCCCCTTTCTTTCCCCTTTCTTTGGGCTTTCTTTCCCCTTTCTTTGGGCTTTCTTTCCCCTTTCTTTCCCCTTTCTTTCCCAATTCTTTCCCCTTTCTTTCCCCTTTCTTTCCCCATTCTTTCTCCTTTCTTTTCCCTTTCTTTGGGCTTTATTTGTGCTTTCTTTCCCCTTTCTTTGGGCTTTCTTTCCCCTTTCTTTCCCCTTTTTTCCCCCTTTTTTTGTGCTTTCTTTCCCCTTTCTTTGAGCTTTCTTTCCCCTTTCTTTGGGCTTTCTTTCCCCTTTCTTTGGGCTTTTTTTCCCCTTTCTTTGGGCTTTCTTTGGGCATTCTTTGGGCTTTCTTTCCCCTTTCTTTGAGCTTTCTTTCCCCTTTCTTTGGGCTTTCTTTCCCCTTTCTTTCCCCTTTCTTCCCCGTTTCTTTCCCCTTTCTTTCCCCTTTCTTTCCCCTTTCTTTCCCCTTTTTTTGTGCTTTCTTTCCCCTTTCTTTGGGCTTTCTTTCAACTTTCTTTGGGCTTTCTTTCCCCTTTCTTTGAGCTTTCTTTCCCCTTTCTTTGGGCTTTCTTTCCCTTTTCTTTCCCCTTTCTTCCCCGTTTCTTTCCCCTTTCTTTCCCCTTTCTTTCCCCTTTTTTTCCCCTTTTTTTGTGCTTTCTTTCCCCTTTCTTTGAGCTTTCTTTCCCCTTTCTTTGGGCTTTCTTTCCCCTTTCTTTGGGCTTTTTTTCCCCTTTCTTTGGGCTTTCTTTGGGCATTCTTTGGGATTTCTTTCCCCTTTCTTTGAGCTTTCTTTCCCCTTTCTTTGGGCTTTCTTTCCCCTTTCTTTCCCCTTTCTTCCCCGTTTCTTTCCCCTTTCTTTCCCCTTTCTTTCCCCTTTCTTTCCCCTTTTTTTGTGCTTTCTTTCCCCTTTCTTTGGGCTTTCTTTCAACTTTCTTTGGGCTTTCTGTGGGCTTTCTTTGGGCTTTCTTTGGGCTTTCTTTCCCCTTTCTTTGGGCTTTCTTTCCCCTTTCTTTGGGCTTTCTTTCCCCTTTCTTTGGGCTTTCTTTCCCATTTCTTTGGGCTTTCTTTCCCCTTTCTTTCCCCTTTCTTTCTCCTTTCTTTTCCCTTTCTTTCCCCTTTCTTTCCCCATTCTTTCCCCTTTCTTTCCCCTTTCTTTGGGCTTTCTTTCCCATTTCTATGGGCTTTCTTTCCCCTTTCTTTGGGCTTTCTTTGGGCATTCTTTGGGCTTACTTTGGGCTCTCTTTCCCCTTTCTTTGGGCTTTCTTTGGGCATTCTTTGGGCTTTCTTTCCCCTTTCTTTGAGCTTTCTTTCCCCTTTCTTTGGCTTTCTTTCCCCTTTCTTTTCCCTTTCTTCCCCCTTTCTTTCCCCTTTCTTTCCCCTTTCTTTCCCCTTTCTTTCCCCTTTTTTTGTGCTTTCTTTCCCCTTTCTTTGGGCTTTCTTTCAACTTTCTTTGGGCTTTCTGTGGGCTTTCTTTGGGCTTTCTTTGGGCTTTCTTTCCCCTTTCTTTGGGCTTTCTTTCCCCTTTCTTTGGGCTTTCTTTCCCCTTTCTTTGGGCTTTCTTTTACATTTCTTTGGGCTTTCTTTGGGCTTTCTTTACCCTGTCTTTGGGCTTTCTTTGGGCTTTCTTTCCCCTTTCTTTCCCCTTTCTTTGGGCTTTCATTCCCCTTTCTTTCCCATTTCTTTGGGCTTTCTTTGGGCTTTCTTTCCCCTTTCTTTGGACTTTCTTTGGGCTTTCTTTCCCCTTTGTTTGGGCTTTCTTTCCCCTTTTTTTCCCCTTTCTTTGGGCTATCTTTCCCCCTTTTTTTCCCTTTCTTTTTGCTTTCTTTTTCCTTTCTTTCCCCTTTCTTTGGGCTTTCTTTCCCCTTTCTTTCCCCTTTCTTTGGGCTTTCTTTCCCCTTTCTTTGGGCTTTCTTTCCCCTTTCTTTGGGCTTTCTTTTGGCTTTCTTTGGGATTTCTTTGGGCTTTCTTTGGGCTTTCTTTCCCCTTTCTTTGGGCTTTCTTTGGGCTTTCTTTCCCCTTTCTTTGGGCTTTCTTTGGCCATTCTTTGGGCTTTCTTTCCCCTTTCTTTGGGCTTCCTTTCCCATTTCTTTGGGCTTTCTTTCCCCTTTCTTTCCCCTTTCTTTCTCCTTTCTTTTCCCTTTCTTTCCCCTTTCTTTCCCCATTCTTTTCCCTTTCTTTCCCCTTTCTTTGGGCTTTAATTGGGCTTTCTTTCCCCTTTCTTTGGGCTTTCTTTCCCATTTCTATGGGCTTTCTTTCCCCTTTCTTCGGGCTTTCTTTGGGCATTCTTTGGGCTTACTTTGGGCTCTCTTTCCCCTTTCTTTGGGCTTTCTTTCCCCTTTCTTTGGGCTTTCTTTCCCCTTTCTTTGGGCTTTCTTTCCCTTTTCTTTGGGTTTTCTTTGGGCTTTCTTTGGGCTTTCTTTCCCCTTTCTTTGGGCTTTCTTTCCCCTTTCTTTGGGCTTACTTTGGGCTCTCTTTCCCCTTTCTTTGGGCTTTCTTTCCCCTTTCTTTCCCCTTTCTTTCCCCTTTCTTTCCCCTTTCTTTCCCAATTCTTTCCCCTTTCTTTCCCCTTCCTTTCCCCATTCTTCCTCCTTTCTTTTCCCTTTCTTTCCCCTTTCTTTCCCCATTCTTTCCCCTTTCTTTCCCCTTTCTTTGGGCTTTATTTGTGCTTTCTTTCCCCTTTCTTTGGGCTTTCTTTGGGCATTCTTTGGGCTTTCTTTCCCCTTTCTTTGGGCTTTCTTTCCCCTTTCTTTGGGCTTTCTTTCCCCTTTCTTTACCCTTTCTTCCCCCTTTCTTTCCCCTTTCTTTGGGCTTTCTTTGGGCTTTCTTTCCCCTTTCTTTGGGCTTTATTTGTGCTTTCTTTCCCCTTTCTTTGGGCTTTCTTTGGGCATTCTTTGGGCTTTCTTTCCCCTTTCTTTGGGCTTTCTTTCCCCTTTCTTTGGGCTTTCTTTCCCCTTTCTTTACCCTTTCTTCCCCCTTTCTTTCCCCTTTCTTTGGGCTTTCTTTGGGCTTTCTTTCCCCTTTCTTTGGGCTTTATTTGTGCTTTCTTTCCCCTTTCTTTGGGCTTTCTTTGGGCATTCTTTGGGCTTTCTTTCCTCTTACTTTGGGCTTTCTTTGGGCTTTCTTTGGGCTTTCTTTGGACTTTCTTTACCCTTTCTTTCCCCTTTCTTTGGGCTTTCTTTCCCCTTTCTTTGGGCTTTCTTTCCCCTTTCTTTCCCCTTTCTTTCCCCTTTCTTTGGGGTTTCTTTCCCCTTTCTTTGGGCTTTCTTTGGGCTTTCTTTCCCCTTTCTTTGGGCTTTATTTGGGCTTTCTTTCCCATTTCTTTAGGCTTTCTTTGGGCTTTCTTTCCCCTTTCTTTGGGCTTTCTTTCCCCTTTCTTTGGGCTTTCTTTCTCCTTTCTTTGAGCTTTCTTTCCCCTTTCTTTGGTCTTTCTCTCCCCTTTCTTTGGGCTTTCTTTCCCCTTTCTTTGGGCTTTCTTTGGGATTTCTTTCCCCTTTCTTTGGGCTTTCTTTCCTCTTTCTTTGGGCTTTCTTTCCCCTTTCTTTGGGCTTTCTTTGGGCTTTCTTTGGGCTTTCTTTCCCCTTTCTTTGGGCTTTCTTTCAACTTTCTTTGGGCTTTCTGTGGGCTTTCTTTGGGCTTTCTTTGGGCTTTCTTTCCCCTTTCTTTGGGCTTTCTATCCCCTTTCTTTGGGCTTTCTTTCCCCTTTCTTTGTGCTTTCCTTCCCATTTCTTTGGGCTTTCTTTGGGCTTTCTTTCCCCTTTCTTTGGACTTTTTTTGGGCTTTCTTTCCCCTTTCTTTGGGCTTTCTTTCCCCTTTCTTTGGGCTTTCTTTGGGCTTTTTTTCCCCTTTCTTTGGGCTTTCTTTGGGCTTTCTTTCCCCTTTCTTTGGGCTTTCTTTCCCTTTTCTTTGGGCTTTCTTTCGCTTTTCTTTGTCCTTTCTTTCCCCTTTCTTTGGGCTGTCTTTCCCCTTTCTTTGGGCTTTCTTTGGGCTTTCCTTCCCCTTTCTTTGGGCTTTCTTTCCCCTTTCTTTGGGCTTTCTTTCCACTTTCTTTGGGCTTTCTTTGTGCTTTCTTTCCCCTTTCTTTGGGCTTTCTTTCCCCTTTCTTTGGGCTTTCTTTCTCCTTTCTTTGGGCTTTCTTTCCCCTTTCTTTGGGCTTTCTTTCCCCTTTCTTTGGGCCTTCTTTCCCCTTTCTTTCCCCTTTCTTTCCCCTTTTTTTCCCCTTTTTTTGTGCTTTCTTTCCCCTTTCTTTGAGCTTTCTTTCCCCTTTCTTTGGGCTTTCTTTCCCCTTTCTTTGGGCTTTTTTTCCCCTTTCTTTTGGCTTTCTTTGGGCATTCTTTGGGCTTTCTTTCCCCTTTCTTTGAGCTTTCTTTCCGCTTTCTTTGGGCTTTCTTTCCCCTTTCTTTCCTCTTTCTTCCCCCTTTCTTTCCCCTTTCTTTCCCCTTTCTTTCCCCTTTCTTTCCCCTTTTTTTTGTGCTTTCTTTCTCCTTTCTTTGGGCTTTCTTTCAACTTTCTTTGGGCTTTCTGTGGGCTTTCTTTGGGCTTTCTTTGGGCTTTCTTTCCCCTTTCTTTGGGCTTTCTTTCCCCTTTCTTTGGGCTTTCTTTCCCATTTCTTTGGGCTTTCTTTCCCCTTTCTTTCCCCTTTCTTTCTCCTTTCTTTTCCCTTTCTTTCCCCTTTCTTTCCCCATTCTTTCCCCTTTCTTTCCCCTTTCTTTGGGCTTTAATTGGGCTTTCTTTCCCCTTTCTTTGGGCTTTCTTTCCCATTTCTTTGGGCTTTCTTTCCCCTTTCTTTGGGCTTTCTTTGGGCATTCTTTGGGCTTACTTTGGGCTCTCTTTCCCCTTTCTTTGGGCTTTCTTTCCCCTTTCTTTGGGCTTTCTTTCCCCTTTCTTTGGGCTTTCTTTCCCCTTTCTTTGGGTTTTCTTTGGGCTTTCTTTGGGCTTTCTTTCCCCTTTCTTTGGGCTTCTTTCCCCTTTCTTTGGGCTTTCTTTCCCCTTTCTTTCCCCTTTCTTTGGGCTTTCTTTCCCCTTTCTTTCCCCTTTCTTTCCCCTTTCTTTCCCAATTCTTTCCCCTTTCTTTCCCCTTTCTTTCCCCATTCTTTCTCCTTTCTTTTCCCTTTCTTTCCCCTTTCTTTCCCCACTCTTTCCCCTTTCTTTCCCCTTTCTTTGGGCTTTATTTGTGCTTTCTTTCCCCTTTCTTTGGGCTTTCTTTCCCCTTTCTTTCCCCTTTCTTTCCCCTTCTTTGGTGCTTTCTTTCCCCTTTCTTTAAGCTTTCTTTCCCCTTTCTTTGGGCTTTCTTCCCCTTTCTTTGGGCTTTCTTTCCCCTTTCTTTGGGCTTTCTTTGGGCATACTTTGGGCTTTCTTTCCCCTTTCTTTGGGCTTTCTTTCCCCTTTCTTTGGGCTTTCATTCCCCTTTCTTTACCCTTTCTTCCCCCTTTCTTTCCACTTTCTTTCCCCTTTCTTTCCCCTTTCTTTCCCCTTTCTTTGGGCTTTCTTTCCTATTACTTTGGGCTTTCTTTGGGCTTTCTTTGGGCTTTCTTTGGACTTTCTTTACCCTTTCTTTCCCCTTTCTTTGGGCTTTCTTTCCCCCTTTCTTTCCCCTTTCTTTCCCCTTTCTTTGGGGTTTCTTTCCCCTTTCTTTGGGCTTTCTTTGGGCTTTCTTTCCCCTTTCTTTGGGCTGTATTTGGGCTTTCTTTCCCATTTCTTTAGGCTTTCTTTGGGCTTTCTTTCCCCTTTCTTTGGGCTTTCTTTCCCCTTTCTTTGGGCTTTCTTTCTCCTTTCTTTGAGCTTTCTTTCCCCTTTCTTTGGTCTTTCTTTCCCCTTTCTTTGGGCTTTCTTTCCCCTTTCTTTGGGCTTTCTTTGGGCTTTCTTTCCCCTTTCTTTGGGCTTTCTTTGGGCTTTCTTTCCCCTTTCTTTGGGCTTTCTTTCCTCTTTCTTTGGGCTTTCTTTCCCCTTTCTTTGGGGTTTCTTTGGGCTTTCTTTGGGCTTTCTTTCCCCTTTCTTTGGGCTTTCTATCCCCTTTCTTTGGGCTTTCTTTCCCCTTTCTTTGGGCTTTCTTTCCCCTTTCTTTCCCCTTTCTTTCCCCTTTCTTTGGGGTTTCTTTCCCCTTTCTTTGGGCTTTCTTTGGGCTTTCTTTCCCCTTTCTTTGGGCTGTATTTGGGCTTTCTTTCCCATTTCTTTAGGCTTTCTTTGGGCTTTCTTTCCCCTTTCTTTGGGCTTTCTTTCCCCTTTCTTTGGGCTTTCTTTCTCCTTTCTTTGAGCTTTCTTTCCCCTTTCTTTGGTCTTTCTTTCCCCTTTCTTTGGGCTTTCTTTCCCCTTTCTTTGGGCTTTCTTTGGGCTTTCTTTCCCCTTTCTTTGGGCTTTCTTTGGGCTTTCTTTCCCCTTTCTTTGGGCTTTCTTTCCTCTTTCTTTGGGCTTTCTTTCCCCTTTCTTTGGGGTTTCTTTGGGCTTTCTTTGGGCTTTCTTTCCCCTTTCTTTGGGCTTTCTATCCCCTTTCTTTGGGCTTTCTTTCCCCTTTCTTTGGGCTTTCTTTCCCATTTCTTTGGGCTTTCTTTGGGCTTTCTTTACCCTGTCTTTGGGCTTTCTTTGGGCTTTCTTTCCCCTTTCTTTCCCCTTTCTTTGGGATTTCATTCCACTTTCTTTCCCATTTCTTTGGGCTTTCTTTGGGCTTTCTTTCCCCTTTCTTTGGACTTTCTTTGGGCTTTCTTTCCCCTTTGTTTGGGCTTTCTTTCCCCTTTTTTTCCCCTTTCTTTGGGCTATCTTTCCCCCTTTTTTTCCCTTTCTTTTTGCTTTCTTTCCCCTTTCTTTCCCCTTTCTTTGGGCTTTCTTTCCCCTTTCTTTCCCCTTTCTTTGGGCTTTCTTTCCCCTTTCTTTGGGCTTTCTTTCCCCTTTCTTTGGGCTTTCTTTTGGCTTTCTTTGGGATTTCTTTGGGCTTTCTTTGGGCTTTCTTTCCCCTTTCTTTGGGCTTTCTTTGGGCTTTCTTTCCCCTTTCTTTGGGCTTTCTTTGGGCTTTCTTTCCCCTTTCTTTGGGCTTTCTTTCCCCTTTTCTTTTTGCTTTCTTTCCCCTTTCTTTGGGCTTTCTTTCCCCTTTCTTTGGGCCTTCTTTCCCCTTTCTTTCCCCTTTCTTTCCCCTTTCTTTCCCCTTTCTTTCCCCTTTCTTTCTCCTTTCTTTCCCCTTTCTTTGGGCTTTCTTTCCCCTTTCTTTGGGCTTTCTTTCCCCTTTCTTTGGGCTTTCTCTCTCCTTTCTTTGGGCTTTCTTTCCCCTTTCTTTGGGCTTTCTTTGGGCTTTCTTTCCCCTTTCTTTGGGCTTTCTTTGGGCTTTCTTTCCCCTTTCTTTGGGCTTTCTTTCTCCTTTCTTTGGGCTTTCTTTCCCCTTTCTTTGGGCTTTCTTTCCCCTTTCTTTGGGGTTTCTTTCCCCTTTCTTTGGGCTTTCTTTCCCCTTTCTTTCCCCTTTCTTTCTCCTTTCTTTTCCCTTTCTTTCCCCTTTCTTTCCCCATTCTTTCCCCTTTCTTTCCCCTTTCTTTGGGCTTTAATTGGGCTTTCTTTCCCCTTTCTTTGGGCTTTCTTTCCCATTTCTTTGGGCTTTCTTTCCCCTTTCTTTGGGCTTTCTTTGGGCATTCTTTGGGCTTACTTTGGGCTCTCTTTCCCCTTTCTTTGGGCTTTCTTTCCCCTTTCTTTGCGCTTTCTTTCCCCTTTCTTTGGGCTTTCTTTCCCCTTTCTTTGGGTTTTCTTTGGGCTTTCTTTGGGCTTTCTTTCCCCTTTCTTTGGGCTTTCTTTCCCCTTTCTTTGGGCTTTCTTTCCCCTTTCTTTCCCCTTTCTTTGGGCTTTCTTTCCCCCTTTCTTTCCCCTTTCTTTCCCCTTTCTTTCCCCTTTCTTTCCCAATTCTTTCCCCTTTCTTTCCCCTTTCTTTCCCCATTCTTTCTCCTTTCTTTTCCCTTTCTTTCCCCTTTCTTTCCCATTCTTTCCCCTTTCTTTCCCTTTCTTTGGGCTTTATTTGTGCTTTCTTTCCCCTTTCTTTGGGCTTTCTTTCCCCTTTCTTTCCGCTTCTTTAGTGCTTTCTTTCCCCTTTCTTTGAGCTTTCTTTCCCCTTTCTTTGGGCTTTCTTTCCCCTTTCTTTGGGCTTTCTTTCCCCTTTCTTTGGGCTTTCTTTGGGCATTCTTTGGGCTTTCTTTCCCCTTTATTTGGGCTTTCTTTGGGCTTTCTTTCCCCTTTCTTTGGGCTTTCTTTCTCCTTTCTTTGGGCTTTCTTTCCCCTTTCTTTGGGCTTTCTTTCCCCTTTCTTTGGGGTTTCTTTCCCCTTTCTTTGGGCTTTCTTTCCCCTTTCTTTCCCCTTTCTTTCTCCTTTCTTTTCCCTTTCTTTCCCCTTTCTTTCCCCATTCTTTCCCCTTTCTTTCCCCTTTCTTTGGGCTTTAATTGGGCTTTCTTTCCCCTTTCTTTGGGCTTTCTTTCCCATTTCTTTGGGCTTTCTTTCCCCTTTCTTTGGGCTTTCTTTGGGCATTCTTTGGGCTTACTTTGGGCTCTCTTTCCCCTTTCTTTGGGCTTTCTTTCCCCTTTCTTTGGGCTTTCTTTCCCCTTTCTTTGGGCTTTCTTTCCCCTTTCTTTGGGTTTTCTTTGGGCTTTCTTTGGGCTTTCTTTCCCCTTTCTTTGGGCTTTCTTTCCCCTTTCTTTGGGCTTTCTTTCCCCTTTCTTTCCCCTTTCTTTGGGCTTTCTTTCCCCTTTCTTTCCCCTTTCTTTCCCCTTTCTTTCCCAATTCTTTCCCCTTTCTTTCCCCTTTCTTTCTCCATTCTTTCTCCTTTCTTTTCCCTTTCTTTCCCCTTTCTTTCCCCATTCTTTCCCCTTTCTTTCCCCTTTCTTTGGGCTTTATTTGTGCTTTCTTTCCCCTTTCTTTGGGCTTTCTTTCCCCTTTCTTTCCGCTTCTTTAGTGCTTTCTTTCCCCTTTCTTTGAGCTTTCTTTCCCCTTTCTTTGGGCTTTCTTTCCCCTTTCTTTGGGCTTTCTTTCCCCTTTCTTTGGGCTTTCTTTGGGCATTCTTTGGGCTTTCTTTCCCCTTTATTTGGGCTTTCTTTCCCCTTTCTTTGGGCTTTCTTTCCCCTTTCTTTCCCCTTTCTTCCCCCTTTCTTTCCCCTTTCTTTCCCCTTTCTTTCCCCCTTTCTTTCCCCTTTCTTTCCCCTTTCTTTGGGCTTTCTTTCCTCTTTCTTTGGGCTTTCTTTGGGCTTTCTTTGGGCTTTCTTTGGACTTTCTTTATCCTTTCTTTCCCCTTTCTTTGGGCTTTCTTTCTCCTTTCTTTGGACTTTCTTTGGGCTTTCTTTCCCTTTTCTTTGGGCTTTCTTTACCCTTTCTTTGGGCTTTCTTTGGGCTTTCTTTCCCCTTTCTTTGGGCTTTCTTTGGGCTTTTTTTCCCCTTTCTTTGGGCTTTCTTTGGGCTTTCTTTCCCCTTTCTTTGGGCTTTCTTTCCCTTTTCTTTGGGCTTTCTTTCGCATTTATTTGTCCTTTCTTTCCCCTTTCTTTGGGCTTTCTTTCCCCTTTCTTTGGGCTTTCTTTGGGCTTTCCTTCCCCTTTCTTTGGGCTTTCTTTCCCCTTTCTTTGGGCTTTCTTTCCCCTTTCTTTGGGCTTTCTTTCCCCTTTCTTTGGGCTTTCTTTCCCCTTTCTTTGGGCCTTCTTTCCCCTTTCTTTCCCCTTTCTTTCCCCTTTCTTTGGGCGTTCTTTCCCCTTTCTTTCCCCCTTTTTTCCCCTTTTTTTGTG